>NC_054541.1:7177732-7501799 GCF_017654505.1 Polyodon spathula | reverse complement strand
AGGGGATATTTGGTTCTGAGCGCAGAATGAAGAGAATGACGGCCAACCTGTATTGTAGGAGGACCTGATAGGTGGAGAGAGGGCTGATGACATGTATTCTTCTGCAGATGAGAGTAGATTGGAGAGTGAAGCATTTAATTGAATATGAGATGATGGAACTGGGGAACCTGAAGAGGGATTGATGTTGCTGAAGGAACCAGACAGCAAAACTTGATGATCTGTAAATGAGGTAAAGCATCAGCTGCATTATTTAAAATACCTGGAAGGTGACAAGCTTGAATTATGAAGTTGTAAGAAACTGAAATCAATATGATATGGCGGAGAAGTTGCATGATGAGAGGGGAGGAGTATCTGCCTTTATTGATGACATGCACAGTAGATTGGTTGTCACTGAAAAATAAAATTGATTTCCTTGACCAGGAGTGCCCCCAGCTGCTGCAACTATAGGGTAGATTTCAAGGAAAGCTGATTATTTAAGATGTGCGGAGAGAATTTGAATGGCATGAGGCCAGCTGTCGTAAAACCATTCATTGCCATGGACACCTCGGAATCCTAGGGAAGCATTGGTGTACAGACATATATCTTGAGGGCAGAAGTCCTGGAAATGAAGTCATCATAGAACAGCAAAAGATCGTTCCAGTGTTGCAGGAGAGTAGACCACATTTGTATGTCTTTTTTTGCTTCTGGGGAGATTTTTATATGAGATCCAGGTTTTTTGCTGTTGAGGAAAGGGCGAGAAGGCAAGAAATGAAAGTCCTGTCTTGGGGAATAATCTGGATTGCATAGTTGAAATGACCCAGCAGAGATAAAAGGTTTGCACTTAGAGATTGATTTTGCTGCTTGAAATTTATTGATGAGATGGCAGATGCAGGCTATTTTATTGAATTTGACTGTATCTAAAGTGATTCCAAGAAACTTGAGTCGTGAAACTGGAGCAATGGTTTTATCTAGAACTTTCTCCCTAGGATTTCTTATTTTATCCCTACATGTTCGGCCTTTCGCTGGAGCTCGAGGGGTCTGGGGGTGGGGGGGGGGGGGGGTGGGGTATAAGAGAAAATCATCAAGGAGACAAAGCAGGAAGGGGACCCCATATGAGTTAAGAAGAATCCAACAGAGCAAGCTCTTCAGAGAGAGAACCGAAAAATATTTGGGCTGCTGCAACAGCTGAAGGTGAGTTGAGTGGCGAGCGTAGCATTTCAGGCTATTAATAAAGTCAGAAAGCAAGGCAATTGGGGAGCTGGGGACAGGGGCAGGGAAGGGGAGGAGACTGAGAAATGGAGGGGGGCAGTGGGGGAAGGACGGAGGGAAGGACCTGTGAAGGGGAGGGGTTGAGGGTGGGCTCTGCTGAGCTGGAGAATCAAGAGGGTGACCCTTCCCCACAAACAGGTCATCTCCTTTCACAACTGATTCCTTATCAAAGGCTGACAACAACCGGCTGGGAACAGACCTACACTCAGAAAGGACTGCACTGCAACAAACTGCTTGATAGACATATGTTGAAACTAGTGCATTTGGGGCTGACAGCACCTATTGTAACTCAAAAACTACACAACTGATTATACCCTATGGCTGCTGCAATATCCTCCTCTCTGAAACAGCAATGTGAAACATCTAACAAACTGTCTAGTGGTCATTGTTATACTGGCCTCATTACAGAAATTCCACCTTGCTCGGGCTTGCTCAGAGACCGTTCCCAAAGGTAACATGGACTGGTGACTTTATTAAGCATGCCAAATATCACTGAGTGCTTTAACAGTGACACATGTACAATTAAGAACATGTGTAGTGGTCTTATAAACAGGTGCACCATGATGCACATTTAGAAGGTAAAAAGCATTCCTCTATTATTGTATTTTGATGGGGAGCTTATTCTTTGCCATCTACAGAAGTATTTTTCCATGTACCTGGGAAGGGGAAGACATAGGAATGACCAGGGCCATGGCCTCATTAATGGCCCATAACCCCCACGGGAGGAACAATGCAGCTCATTGTGAAGACAGGAGCCCCTATGCCATCTGAAACATTCCATTTCATGTCCTTGACTAATTGGGTGCTGCACAAAGACACAAAGCCTGTAGAAAGTGTATCTCTGATAACATATGAAGCACAACGTAAATCCATTTCACGGGCTTTGGTTTTCAGCAGCTCTTGGAAGTCTATTTTATTTGTAGCATCATTACATTACATCATGTCACTGCTGCTTTTTGCAGCTGTTATATTTTATAAGATAACAGGTAGTGCTGCACAAAGCGATTACTCCGTTTTTCGGATTGAGCATTCCACAGGTGAGAGTCACTGGTGTTGATTGGGCTAAATTACCGTTCCAAGTGAAACAGCTACTTGCACTTGTCACCCCTGACGAAACACACCTGAGATCATCACAAATCCAAGCAGCTGTTTCTTCACTTGTTTCACCTGGAATGGTAAATTAGCCCAATCAAGAAGACCAGTGACCCTCACCAGATTGCCAGCACCTGATTTCTATAGAGCTCAGTCCGAATACTTGAATCATGAGTTGGTGCAGCTCTAAGTTACTGTATACTGTCTTAGTTGGTGCTTATCTTGGCAAGAGCCGAGTTCTAATCAGCATGAAGTTTAACATCTACTCTCATGTAATGGAAATCATGAAGATCTGGATACATCCAGTGACTGCTGTGAATAGTGCAGCTGGCAACAAGGGAAAGACCTTCTGACAGCACGGAGAGACAGCTGACAGGAGGAAAGAGACCCCATTGGGGCTAGCAAGGGTTAGCTACCCTGGTCGGCAGTATCCAGCTCTGTGTTTTCAAAGGTAAACAGGATGCTGGAGACACCCGCCAAAGGCTTCTAAGAAATTAAAAAGAAAGATATGCCTAGAGACTGCTAGAGCGGGGGCGGAAGATGGCTCAACGTTGGATAATACAGTTAATGACTTAGGAATGGAAACAGATATGAGAATGGAGAGTACTTCACAAAAGACTAGTTCAAGGTCTGCAGTTAGCAAAGACATGCAACTCCAGGTTTTGTCTGCGACTGGAGCAAAGCGACAAGGGTCAGGGGTTTGAAGATTCATCAAGAGAGAAGGAAATGCTTGAGGGAGAAGGGACAAGGGCATCATATTGATCAGTACCTCTTACAAAGTCAGTCAAGTCAGTCGAATGAAATCCAGCGACAGGAAGCAAACCACAGTTCGCAGGATATCAGCACCCCTGTCATAGATGTGAGGAGGACTTGCGTAGATACAACTAGTGATGAACCTAATGATCCTTGCGAACCTGGTCAGACGAACCAGTGTAAGAGAGAAAAGAACCTCAACGCGCACAAACCTGGAGTTAAATGGCCAAGAGCTTGTGAGAAAACCGCGTGGAACACAGTAAACACGGATCTCTGTTTTACTTTTGAAAGGTTAAATGGAACAGTTGAAAAGAAGCTGGATAAATTTGGGGACATCATCTATGCATATGGAAGCATGTTCGAAGAACATAAGAACATAACAACATAAGAAAGTTTACAAACGAGAGGAGGCCATTCGGCCCATCTTGCTCGTTTGGTTGTTAGTAGCTTATTGATCCCAGAATCTCATCAAGCAGCTTCTTGAAGGATCCCAGGGTGTCAGCTTCAACAACATTACTGGGGAGTTGATTCCAGACCCTCACGATTCTCTGTGTAAAAAAGTGCCTCCTATTTTCTGTTCTGAATGCCCCTTTGTCTAATCTTCTTTTCTGAATGCCCCTTTGTCTAATCTCCATTTGTGACCCCTGGTCCTTGTTTCTTTTTTCAGGCTGAAAAAGTCCCTTGGGTCAACACTGTCAATACCTTTTAGAATTTTGAATGCTTGAATTAGGTCGCCACGTAGTCTTCTTTGTTAAAGACTGAACAGATTCAATTCTTTTAGCCTGTCTGCATATGACATGCCTTTTAAGCCCGGAATAATTCTGGTCGCTCTTCTTTGCACTCTTTCTAGAGCAGCAATATCTTTTTTATAGCGAGGTGACCAGAATTGCACACAATATTCAAGATGAGGTCTTACTAGTGCATTGTACAGTTTTAACATTACTTCCCTTGATTTAAATTCAACACTTTTCACAATGTATCCGAGCATCTTGTTAGCCTTTTTTATAGCTTCCCCACATTGTCTAGATGAAGACATTTCTGAGTCAACAAAAACTCCTAGGTCTTTTTCATAGATTCCTTCTCCAATTTCACTATCTCCCATATGATATTTATAATGCACATTTTTATTTCCTGCGTGCAGTACCTTACACTCCAAGAGGTTTGGAATTGAAAAAAGGAAGGAAAAAGTACAAACTATTCCTGGAAAGTCTAGACGGCAGCAGGAGATTGAACGCAGAGAGGGGTGAGAAAGGAGGCAGTTGAGGAAGCAATGGAGAAAAGCAGAACAAAGTCAGAAGGAGGGACTCCATCTGTTACAAAGGGTCATAAAAGATAATCTTGCAACACTGCGCAGAGCTTAGCGCCTAAGGAAACGCTACAAAAAGAAAAAGCCTGCGAGAACTAACTTTTATAAAGATCCATTCAAATTTGATGTACCAAACAGGTTGTACCAAGAGCATGGCACCGAGCAGGTGGAGTCTTTATACCAAAAGAAAAAGATTCTACAAGCATCAGTCAGTTTTGTCCTATTTCCCTATTAAAAGTAGAAGGCAAGATTTTCTTCAGCATTATTTCTCAGAGATTGTCAACCTACCTATTAAAGAACTGCTTCATTGACACTTCAGTACTAAAAGCAGGTATTCCCGGTTTCCCAGGATGCTTAGAACACATCAGTTTAATCTGGCAACAAATTCAATCAGCAAAAAAGGAGAGAAAGGAGCTCCATGTGACATTCCAGGATTTGACTAATGCATATGGTTCAGTGCCACATGAACTTCTTTGGCAGCATTTGATTTTTTCAACGTACCGATGACAATAACAAATTTAGTGAAAGCCTACTTTGGAGATTTGCAATTTAGTTTTTCAACGGCACAATTCAGCACTACGTGGCAATGCTTCAGCACTACATGGCAATGCCTAGAAGTTAGAATAATGGCAGGATGTACCATTTCTCCACTGGCTTTTACCATGGCAATGGAAGTAATTATTAGGGCATCAAAATGGGTAGTGGGAGGAGAACGCTTGGCATCTGGAATGCGACTACCACTAATTTGAGCATACATAGATGACATGACAACAATGACTACAACCGTAGCCTGCACTAATCGGTTATTGGGCAAATTAACCAGTAACATTGAATGGGCACAAATGCAATTCAAGCCCACTAAATCAAGGAGCATCTCTATAATTAAAAGGTCCATCGTACGGCGACGGCGGCCCGGCTCCCTCTGGTGGCGGAGGCGGCGACGGCGGCCCGGCTCCCTCTGGTGGCGGAGGCGGCGACGGCGGCCCGGCTCCCTCTGGTGGCGGAGGCGGCGACGGCGGGCCGGCGCCCTCTGGTGGCGGAGGCTGGCAGAGGCGGCGACGGCGGCCCGGGTCGTTGCCGCGCCACTGGCCCTCTGGTGGCGGAGGCGGCGCGGCGGACCGGCTCCCTCTGGTGGCGGAGGCGGCGGCGGCTCCTCCCTCTCGGGCTCTGAGCGGCGGAGGGTCTCCTCACCCCTCTCTGGCTCTGGGAGGACGGCGGCTCCTCACCCCTCTCTGGCTCTGGGAGCGACGGCAGCTCCTCACCCCTCTCTGGCTCTGGGAGCGACGGCGGCTCCTCACCCCTCTCTGGCCTCTGGGAGCGATCCCTCCTCCTCTGGGACGGCACCCGTCGCTCCAGAGCCAGAGAGGGGTGAGGAGCTGCCGTCGTTCCCAGAGCCAGAGAGGGGTGAGGAGCCTCCGTCGCTCCCAGAGCCAGAGAGGGAGGAGGATCTGCCGTGCCTCCCAGAGCCAGAGAGGGAGGAGGATCTGCCGTCGCTCCCAGAGCCAGAGAGGGAGGAGCCGCCGCGCCGCTCTCAGAGCCCGAGAGGGGAGGAGCCGCCGCCCCCAGAGCCCGAGAGGGAGGAGCCGCCGCCGCTCTCAGAGCCCGAGAGGGAGGAGCCGCCGCCGCCCCGGCTCTCAGAGCCCGAGATGGAGGAGCCGCCTGCCGCCGCCGCTCTCAGAGCCCGAGAGGGAGGAGCCGGCGCCGCCGCTCTCAGAGCCCGAGAGGGAGGGGCCGCCTCCGCCACCAGAGGGAGCCGGGCCGCCGTCGCCGCCTCCGCCACCAGAGGGAGCCGGGCCGCCGCCGTCGCCGCCTCCGCCACCAGAGGGAGCCGGGCCGCCGCCGCCGCCGCCTCCGCCACCAGAGGGAGCCGCCGTCGCCGCCTCCGCCACCAGAGGGAGCCGGGCCGCCGCCGCCTCCGCCACCAGAGGGAGCCGGGCCGCCGTCGCCGTACTACCTTGGAGATTCGGGGCCCCCTCAACCAAAGAAGGCTTGGGGGCTCCGACATCAACCCCGCCCACCACCACCCACCATAACAGCCCACCCAAGGGACATAATTGGACTCTTGGGGGGTGGGGGGTGGGGGGAAGGGGGGAGTTGGCCGATTGCGGCCGGTGTACGTTGTACATGGGGGGAGGTGTGTGGAAGAGCAAAGCTCTGCCTTTTAAATTGGCAGGGATGGGGTTAACTTCCCCTGCCTTCCTGGGTTTATTATGTTCAGGTGGCTGGGGTTGATTAGTTGATTAGGTTAATTAACGATCAATCAGCGCCCAGCCACCTGATAAAAAAGGAGGCCTCTGCTTCTCATTTGGAGGAGGGAGCTGAGGAAGCAGGTTGGTTTTTTTTGGGTTGTTTAGAAAGTTTGAATCCAGTGAAGGCATTGCCCAGCCTGGAAACCTTAATTTTGTAAGTTTTGCTTTTTGTCTTTCTTTTGTGTTTAAATTGTTTTGTTTTGGCCCTTGTGCCCTTTCATTTTTGTGTTTATTTATAATAAAATAGTTATTTTTTTGAACTGCAGTCTGTCTCTGGGCCTCTATCCACTCGCCAGCCTGCCACACACAAAGAAAGACAAAAAGCAAAACTTACAAAAATAACAATTTCCAGGCTGGGCAATGCCTTCACTGGATTCAAACTTTCCAAAAAAACCAAAAAAAAACCAACCTGCTTCCTCAGCTCCCTCTCTCCAAATGAGAAGCAGAGGCCTCCTTTTATGTCAGGTGGCTGGGCGCTGATTGATCGTTAATCAACCTAATCAACTAATCAACCCCAGCCACCTGAACATAATAAACCCAGGCAGGTAGGGGAAGTTAACCCCATCCCTGCCAATTTAAAAGGGCAGAGCTTTGCTCTGCCACAGACACATTAGAGCTTCAATCCAATAAACTTTATACCTTCAGGGAAACACTGAGGGAATAAACAGCTAATGGCACTTAGAGTTAAGTTGTGGGAAGTCAGAAAAATACAATGGAAAACAATACAAAAGAAACAATCTGCAGGGTGATCTGTAAGCCTTGAAGAACTGAGTGGGAGAGTTTAATGTTTAGACACACTGTCTCTGCAGCCTTGAGCCTTCATATTCTGAAGATGAAACCCTGGTTGGTGAGACACAGTGGAGGAATGGGTATAAAGGCATTGCAGGTTTAATGACAGGGAGCTGCTAGGCCACTGTTCAAGTGGCCCTTTTCTTGCCGCTTCCATTCCATGAAGATGTGTAAGTTCATGCAACTTCGACTTGGGTCCAAAGCAGAGCACTATTTATTTGGGTTCAATTAGAACAGTATGGCTAGTTATTTAAAATGCCAAGAACAGGCCAAAGTCCACAATGATTAAGTTGTTCACTGAATAATAACTGCTCTGCATTCGCTGTGTTAATTACATCGACTTTTAATTGTACTCCAGCCAAAAGACCATTTGAAATCAGCCTCTAGAGACTTACAGATAGTTTGAGATGGCACCTTTGCTCTGTGCATTGGAAAGGCAAGGAGTTGAAACCCCTCCCCTGCCACCAGTCATTCCCCACTGTGATCACATTATAGCCAGTGGACAGTACAGCCCTGCTGCTGGCAAGCCAGTGCATCTCCCCCAGCAGGCGCCTGGAAGCAGAGAGCTCTTAGATTAGATAAAGAGAAAAGGGTAAACAGACTGCTCCAGGTCTATTTATATTCCAGAGCTTGTTTGCAGAACTCAGTTAAAATGCACTGCTTGATCTTCATCGACAATAATCAAATTGAACTGATTGTCACTGTTCACGCTGTTAATGGATCAATTTTCCTGTGGTGAGTTGGCAGTCATTTTGCAGTGTTGAAGGGTTACACTCTCCCAAACTTTACTACTCTGCTTGCCTAAGCTTTGCCAGTTTCACTGTGATGTACTACACTTACATATTATGAACTGGTCAGCACTCGCGGTCATTCATTTGCATCTTTAAAATTAGACCCAGACACAGGATTTTGCAGTTTGAGCACAGTTGCGCACTTTTAACTTACAGAAACAAAATAAAACACAAAACCTAACTCCGTTTTGGAGTGTTGACTAAACACAAGTCAGGAACCTAACTATCGCTGGATGGCTAAACCATTTGCCAGCCACAACAAAAATAACTGCACGCAAAGTACCTTTCTTCACAGTTGTGTACCCACACAAGCAGTCTCTTCACACAGCAGCTTAGAGCAGACTGGCTGCTCTCCTTTATACTCGGCAGCTGAGTTCAATTTACAATAACGGGGCCAACTGCCAAAACAATAAAACAATTAACAAAAACAATTAAATTAAACCAATGTGCATTTGCACATGTTTTTCTACAGCAGGGAGGAATTTAACCCTCTCCCTGCTCACAACATTGATACCCATGCACACAAATGGATTACACAGAAACATGTTCCTCGAGGGTTAATAAGGAATAAAACATCAGCTCTTTTCACTCATGGATGACCATGTCATGTGTCACAATGCAGCCTTGCAGGGAGTCGGGGGTCACTGTGGAGATCTGGGGGGGTCAGTAACTCAGCCTTTTTTTTATGCTGATTATTTTATCTGAGTTCAAAGAGCCAAACTGGACTCTGCAGCTTCTTTGTGTGCTTCAGAAAATAAGTAAAGCAAAGTACGTCAAATCGCTAAGTACATCTCCACCGGGTGCCTAAGCCTTGACAGCCTATTCGTCAGCACTTGAGCCAGCAGCTCTGAAAGGGCAGCACTGGAGAGGATGACCCCCGATTTCCAAAGCTCAGAACCGGGACACATAGATTACAAATAACATTAAACTAACAAAAAACACCTTCTCTACCGATTCATGGCCATGTTTAGCAATCTGTTACAACGATATGTATTGCGATTTTTACCCTTAACTTCTATCATCTAGCATACTTTTCATTTTGTATAGTAACCTATACGAAAAATATTATTTTGGAACCATATTTTAATATGATTCTCTATTGTTTACATAATTAATGTAAGAACTGCTATCTGGATTTGTTGGAAACAGAGACTTTTTTATGATTTGGGGAAAAATGTGGGTACACTGGGACCTTTTATGGGAAAAGGGGACAGTCTAAGTTAAACAGGGACATCTGGTCACCCTAGGGTTGGATTATAAACGAAAAATTAACACTGCAGGCCTGTGTAACCCTCATTAACCCCTACACCTGCAAAATGTGCCAGAGAACGAGAAAATACACTCAGGGGCATATTTTCAAACTGTTTCCTCCTGCCATTCATGAACTTATTAACCTGTTAATTAAAGACAGGGGGTAACGCTGTCAAACTGTTTTACTCTGTAGCCTGCTAGTGTCCCCATGGAAGAGTTTTCTTACTACAATACCACTGGACGCTTAACAGTATCGTATTGTATCGTAAAGTATTTTTTTTTTTATGTCAGCTATCTTCCAAAAAATTTGTGTCACAGAACAGATTTCTTTGAGAGAGGCTTTAGTTTAGTGACTCCAGGTGGTCTAATGTTGTAATTGTAGAAATGATTACATCTTTTTTGGAACTTGCTGTATCCTGCAGCTGAAATAAAGCCAAACTAAAAAAAACTGAGATAAGAAAGACTGAACATTTCAAGAGAATTTAAGCCAAGATGGTGCCAAATAGCAGAAAGCCTTTCTGTTGAACACGTTTTCAATAAGCAGGTTATTTCACTTACAAGCAAATATAGAGTATACTGTAACATAAGCTATCACGGCAAGTAATCTGAGACGAAGAGAACACATGTTTCTTATTGGCTGTCATTGTACTAAAAGTTACAGGTTTTTGCAGGAACTGTAAATATTGTACAATTAACTACATTCCATGTGCTGTGTGGGGTGGGGGGTGGAGCAGGCGCATTTAACAGGAGCTCTGCTCATTTGCATATTTCAACCCTCCATATTTCTTTTTTTAAACATTTCCCAGAAGTGCCCAAATCATCTTAATATTGAGCAACTATGAGCAAACAGAAACCTGCTAAGACAGCAGAGAAATCAACAGCAGACTCAGAAGAAGTCCAGGCCCTACAGCAAACATTCTTCTCTGCCTGATGAATTAACTGAAACAGAACAGCACAGCGACAATCTTGCGCCTACGCACCCCACTGTGGATATCATGGCAGCAATCGAGCACTTGAATAAGACGAGAAGTTCAATAACATTTCGATGACACTGACTACAGTTCAACAATCTTTATCTGAGATCAGTGCCCGAGTTTCTGCGACAGAACAGGCCTCTACAGACCACGAGATGCAAATTTTTACAAAAGCAGCTCTGCACAATGACAGTAACTTGATGTCACAGAAATACAATGAATCTTGGTTGTAAATCTCTCTCCCAACCTGTGAGGGCACTAAGCAGCGAGAACAGAGTTCTGTGGACGGGCTGGCCTGACAGTTCTTTCCCGAGTCGGGAAGTCGGTCAGTCTGGAAGAAGGCGAGACTCCGTTGCAAGAACATATTCACCCGGAAGGGAAATGACGTAGCAGCTGCTAATTGTAAAGGCAGCTGCACTCATTTACCAAGGGGTCATGCGTGACAGCATGAATGGGGTCGGAGAATTGTAATCTGTTCCTTCGGTTTTGGTTTTGCATTTTGAAGCTAGGACTGTGAGAGACCCCAGTTTAACATAAATCGAATCGTGAGTGTTTTGTTTGTTTTCGTGTTGTTAGTAGTTGTCTTGTTTGTGAACCACCAGACAGCTAACACGTATCCGGAGCTGTCGCCTTGGGCCAGCACAAAGCCAGAACAACACTTCACCACAGTCACAAAATAAACTGTTATCACCCACCATGAACACTACTGCACGCACCCAGGACTGGTGACCGTGTGAGTATTATTATGGGATGGATATTTTTTGTTTATTGTTTGGGACTGCAACCCATTATTGTTTCCTAGTGCACTACACGTTGTTGTGTATTGCCGGGGTTTATTATTTGGTCACTAGACTTGGATATAAATAAAAACACCTTTTCCAAACCAGATTACAGTCTTTGTCTGCTTCATTCCTGCACTGCATCACCTCTGCATCCTGTATCCACTCAGCTACCTTGTCACCTTGAATATTAAATTCGGCAGGTATTTGTCAGCAAAAAAACAGAACCCCTAATTATGCTTAATAAAACAGAGAAATATAATCAAATATGGCAGCCCATACTGAATTATACACCCAAATATTAACACCCTTGGCTATAGTGTACGTTACTGGAATGGTTGGAATTTTGTCAAAGAAGTAGATCTCATTATTTAATGATTTCGCTTGAGTTAGAATTTCTACCTAAAATAAATGCCTGCTGCTCTGCTATTGTTTCATCACGTATCTAAACATTGTGTTGGTATCGAAGGCATTACTGAAATGTACATTTAGGGGTAGCTCTACTAAGATTGGCCAGTCGCAGCACAAACATACCGCAATTTGCATTTTTGTTATGACAATTCGCAAAGTGCACATTTTGTCGTATGTACTAAGAAAAAATATGTTAATGAAGAGAGCCGCAATAAACTAATTTAAATATTATTTGCGTCATCTTAGCGAGATCTCTAGTGAGAGTTGTGCAACATTTTTTCAAATAAAATAGCAGCAGTTGAGTTGTGGTTTGCTGCAGCAGCGGGTGCCTGAAGGATAACGTCTATACAAGCAAGGGTGCAAGAATCACAATAACATTGTTTCTGTTAAATGTAAACGCCATCTGTACAATGCATTCTGTTCTGTCTTCATTTTACCTATTTTAATACTGTTATATATATATATATATATATATATATATTATATACTATAATATATATATATATATATTTACTAAGGCAGTTTCATTTTCATTAATCAAAAACAATCCAATAAAATCGCACGCATATACATTTACACTTCTCAATCTATTTTAAATATAAATCATTGTGCTGAAATACACCCACCCCTCATTATATAACCCCTCGCTATACTGTGGATTCGGATATATCACTGTCCTGGAGTTGGCTCTACATTTTTACTGTCTAAATGCGCATGCCTTAGCAGCAATATACACAGGCATTTGGAATTACTGTTCGTTTTATTTTGTACTGCACATCACAATCAACAATATACAAAACAATTAAAAACAAAGCATTATTAGCATACTATTATCATATACACGTATTGCACAATAACACAAAGCAAATTAAATATCTACTTGCTGAAGCGGTTTGTATTTTAGCCCACGAGGTGTTCACGTCTGAAAGCAATGCACTAGCAAAAGCCACAAGGCAGTGATGTCAGCTCCCTAGATTGCATTATTTCAATGCAGCGGGTTTGTGCATTTGAGAAAGGAGCCTCATGAAATTAACTGGAGACTGATGTTGATGAGAAGCAACCCTCCGCTGTACGAATTAAAATGATGTGCTGCTTTTTATACGAAAAATTAGAAAAAGGTTTCATAGAGGATTTATACTGGACCCTGACGCACATGATACAACAAGTGACTGGTTGTACAGTATTTATTTGTTAGCCTATTTGTGTTTCTATGGGTCTCTCGTTATATTGCAGCCCTCAATATATAGCGGATGTATATTGGACCCCTACACCCATGATATATCAAGTGGGTGGTGTGACACTCATGTGTTTTGGGGAGGATTCACGTTACATTATGTAAAAATATAAATCTATACAGTAGGCCTATACAGTATACAGTGCAGTAGTAAAATCAGAGGAATACCTAGTGCACTTTTTTGTACTTAAGCCTCCTGTTAACACAAAATAAATCATGCAGCTGCCGTGTACACATTAGCGTACAATTCGAATAAAAGATTATTTTATTTAATTATTATTTTAAATTGAAACGAAATGATTCTAGTTTTTTTTAGTTTTTTTTTATTTTAATTATTATTTTTAACTTGCTCTATTTAGTACCCTAGACAATTAACACACAATAGTCCCATACAGATGCTCAGAACCAGCTAGAAGGGTTAGTGGCACATGTGTGCAGTCTACTGCTACCAGAATTGTCATAGAAATTTGTTTTCAAGGCTTGTAAGTACACCCTGCCTTTAATGAAAATTTGGTAGCTGGGTGTTCGTCTCAAAAATACATTGAGCACAGCTGGCAACACACGAGAAAAAGCGGACTGGGAAATGTCACCAATAAAACATGCTTTCAGAAGTTCTTAACAAATTGATGCAATTGTAAGTGTCACTACTGCCTGCAGCTTTAGTACATCTCATTACAATATTCTGTATATTCAGTATATTTCACACTATGCTTTCAACCGTTTTGCATGTGGTTTTCAATTATTGTGACAGACGCAACACTTTAGTACATCTATCCATTAGGGTTTGTTTTTTGTTAGCCACTTTTTTTGTTATATTCTAGCTATATTATTTAATAGTTCTTGCAGGAAAACTGTTATACATCTCATCTTTGTTTTTTTTTTCTTTAAGATTATTTTAATTTACTATTATTTTGTATCATCACGAGGAGAGGAGCTGGAGCTGCTTCTGCCTCCATCACCATCAGGGGGAGAGGAGCAGGAGCTGCCTCTCCCTTCACCAAAAGGACCAGGACTTGATGCTGGAGGTCGAAGAAGCACGGGGAAGAACCGCCCAGCCGCAGTGGCCGAGAAGAGAGCCAAAACCTGCACCCCATCTTGTCCCTGCCATGCTTCGCCCAAGGATGCCTATCTCGCTTCGCCCAAGGATGCCTGTCTCGCTTCGCCCAAGGATGCCTGCCTCGCTTCACCCAAGGATGCCTGTCTCTCTTCGCCAAGGATGCCTGTCTCGCTTCACCCAAGGATGCCTGCCTCGCTTCACCCAAGGATGCCTGTCTCGCTTTGCCCAAGGATGCCTGCCGTTCCGCATCGCCCGGGGTTGCCTGCCACTTCGCATTGCCTGGGGTGCCTGCTGCTCCACATCACCTGGGGCTGCCGGGACTGCTTCGCCAGGGGTCACCATCAGCTCTGCTTGGCCGCAGGGGTCAGTGTGGCCAGAGCCCCAACAGAGGGAGCTGCCGACTATGAAGGAGGGAGAGGGCAGGAGACCACCTTCCTCCGCAGCAGTTTCGCTGCTGGAGATCTTGGGGGAGGTCTGGAGACAACCAACCCCAGCAGCTTTTCTGCTGCTGGACTTGCCCCGGCTGAAGGAGTCAGTCTGGGAGCTGTCGGCACGTCTGCTGACAGCCGCACAATTGGTAGCATTTGCGCTGCCAGTGGTACAGCGGGAGGAGAGATTCCTGGCTACTGGCAACATTGCCGCCCATCAACCCCTTAAAGTCCCTGTTCTTGGGCCAGGACTTTGAGCGAGACTTTTGGGATTTTAAGTGGGGAGGTGGCCATTGAGGCCATGTGTGCTTTGCACAAGGGGGGGGTATATGTGAATTTCAGTATCTGATGTAAAAAGCACTTTCGATTCATGCCCTTTTAGTACCTGTGGGAAAGTGCCCGCCCCTGTGTGCATTTTGTGCTGTATGTAGTGTGTTAATGTTGGTGTATAGTCATTGGTACACGGGATATAAACAGGTCTGTGTAACATGTGTGTTTAAAATGTATATTTGTATTTAGGCACGAGGATTGCACAGCACTTCACGTGCAAGTAAAATGTAATAAGATGTGAGCAAGGGGAATTGCATAACTAAACGATAACTAAACGTAAATATATAACCGTTGTTTTGACTCACCGTGTTTGTCTGTTAGGGCACTGTTGGTTTAAGTGCTAGTCCGTTTTGTTTGTCTATTTATTTTGGCGTGTCCTGGATTTTGTACTGTTTTATTTTATAATAATAAACCATGCAGCAGCGCATCCATTTATCATTTCATCTCGCAGCACTGTGTGTTTCTTCTGGTCTGATGTCCCCACTACAGCCGTCTTTGTTACAGTACCCTACAAATACTTACACTGAGTTTCCACTGTGACTAGAGAACCAAACCATACAGCTCTATATAGCTTGTGTACCAACACACTTTTTAAACATTAAACATCATTTATAATGTATATTAGAAGCATATAGTTCCTATACCAGTCTATCCAAAAGATCTGGTGCTGTAGCGTTAGATTCCACACTCATGAGTGCATGAGTAGCCAGGGGGATTGTTTTGGTGTTCCATTATCAGAAGGGTTGGTAGTTATCTGCCAGCGCCTAAAGAAAGTCATTCAGAGTTTGTTTAGCAGCAATTAAAGCCAAAAGCACATCTGGTTTGTTTTGTGTACGAGTCTAGCACGTCGCAACATGCTCCCACTGTTAGGAAATAGTGTATAAAACAGCATCATTGTAAGACTATCGTCCTGTTATACAGGCTAGTTTGGCTGGTTAGGGGCATTTGACAGCAACTTGAATAAGATAAATGTGGGAATACAACTCTGCCTTACATTAATAAAAGCTATCTACGAGCCAAGAGAGAGTTATGCTTATATTCCGTTTTGGTGTTGTTTTCAAATTTTTGTTCTTAACTGTTTCATCGTTTTGGCGTTGATACAAGTTCCCATTATTACAATTCCTGAAAAGCTCTTTCTGAAAAACATCCGAAAATAAAAATTTGGAAACAACCTCAAAACCTGACGTCACCCCTGCAAAGCCATCCTGTTCACAAGTATGTGTCAGCAGTGGGATAACAGCACCGCCAAGCGTCAGACCAGAGGTGTTTTTTTTGTTTGAGTGCTTGAAAAAAAAAAAAAATCAAAGAAATGGAGAAAAGCGGCCGGAGGAAGCAGCAGCAACCAGCGCATCAGCAGCAGCGCAGGGCCGGTCGCAGGTCCAGCGCTGTCTCTACCACGCTGGACATCTGCCTCACCTGCCTGAAAGGTGAGGAATGGTGCTTTGCCGTTGGCAAGGTTGGGCACATAGCACCCGACCAACCCCCTCCATTGTCAGAGACAGAGGAGCCCGAATGCCCTATGCCTGAGTGGGAGGAGCCTTTGCATCCAAAGTCAGAGAGGGAGCTGTTCCCACCTCCACCAGCAGAGGAAGAATGCCTGCTGGTTTCACCTCCACCACCATCAACCGAGGGAGAGGAGCAGGAGCTGCCTCTGCCTTCTCCGAGGCGAACTAGTCCACTCTCCTCTGAGGGGATTTGAGACTGGCTGACTGAGCCTGAGAGGGATATCGAGGAGCCCCTCCCTGCTGTGACCAACCTCCTGTGGCCCTGAGATAGGGAGCCTGGGAGGCCTGGGAACAGCAATACCACCCAGCATTCCTCCCAGACATCGCAGCCATGGTGCTCAACTACCAGGCTGAGGATAAGGGAGGGGCCCCGTCACTCTTTCCAGCACCAGAGGGAGAGGAGCCATCGCTGCAAGAGAGAGAAGCCCAGCTATCTCCAGTGCAAGAGGGAGAAACCCAGCTATCTCCAGTGCCAGAGGGAGAGGAGCCATCACTGCCTTCTCCAGTGCAAGAGGGAGATCTCCAGTGCAAGAGGGAGAAGCCCTGCTACCTCCAGTGCAAGAGGGGAAAGCCCTGTTATCTCCAGCACCAAAGGGAGAAGAGCCATCGCTGCCGTCTCCAGCATCAGAGGGAGAGGAGCCATTGTTGCTGTCTCCACCATACCTGCTGGTTGCACCACCACCCTCACGAGGAAAGGAGCAGGAGCTACCTCTGCCTCCATCCCTACCATCGGGGAAGAGAACCAGGAGCTGCCGCCACAGAGCCAGCAATACCCCCTGAGCACCATCTTCCCTGCACAACACAGCACAGACACAAGCTCCACATTCCCGGGATTAAAGGGAGAGCCGCACCAGTCCCCTGCAAGTGAGGGAGAGCCGCACCAGTCCCCTGCAAAGTGAGGAGAGCCGCACCAGTCCCCTGCAAGTGAGGGAGACTACACGCCGCTCCCACCTCTGTCGCCAGGAGACTACAGACTGCCTCTGTCTCCGCCACCTCCACCGCAAGGAGCAGAGCAGCAGGAGCTGCCTGTGTTTCTGCCACCACCATGGGAGGACTGCTTGCAGCTCCCACCTCCACCAGCAGAGGGTGAATTCTTGCTAGTTCCACCTCCAGCGCAATGGGAGGACTGCTTGCAGCTCCCACCTCCACCAGCAGAGGGTGAATTCCTGCTGGTTCCACCTCCACCGCCATGGGAGGACTGCTTGCAGCTCCCACCTCCACCAGCAGAGGGTGAATTCCTGCTGGTTCCGCCCAAGGATGCCTGCCTCACTCCGCCCAAGGATGCCTGTCTGCCCAAGGATGCCCAAGTCTGCACGTCTGCATCGCCTGGGGCTGCCTGCTGCTCCGCATCGCCTGGGGTTGGCTGCTGCTTCACATTGCCTGGGGTTGCCTGCTGCTCCGTATTGCCTGGGGAGCTACCAGTTACAGTGTACGAGGGAGAAGTGGAGCTCCCGCTGCAGCCTCTGTGGCCAGGGGCTCCCCTCCTGAGTTTGCCCCCTGAGGGTCCACTGCTGCTGCCGTCGCCTCCCGATGGTCTGCTGCTGCTACCATCGCCTGGGGTTGCCGGCTATGATGAAGGGGTGGATAGGTCAGGAGACCACCTCCCCCCGCAGCAATTTCGTTGTAGGGAATTTGTTGGCCAGAGCCCCACAAAGGGGAGCTTCTGGCTACAGAGAATGGGGAGAAGGTCAGGAGACCACCCCCATAGACAGCCAGGTGGCGGCCAGGATTGCCCTGGCCGGAGGAGCCGGCCTGTGTATAGTCGGCCTGGCCGCTACAGCTGTTGGGGTGGGAGGAGGACCTCCCACCTTGGCCAACACTTTTGGCCCGTTGCTGCCCTTGTTCCTGGGCCGGGACTATAAACCGGGACTTTGGGACTGAGGGGGGAGGTGGCCATTGAGGTCAGATGTGCTGCGCACAAGGGGGGGCATATGTGGCGAAGTGTCCTGCCCCTTTATGTTTATCAGTGTTTTATGTTGCATGTAGTGTGTTAATGTTGGTGTTTATACACAGGATATAAATATGGGTTACAAGCACAAGTGGTTAAAATGTATATTTGTATTTAGGCATGAGGATTGCACAGCACTTCACGTGCAGGTAAAATAATATGTGAGCATGGGGAATTGCACTTTTATTAATTCACGTGCAGTTGTACCGAGACTCCAACTGAATGATTGATTAGCAATCGAGTCTCGGTACAGCTGCATAAAAGCTGCATGTTTTCATTCACTTGGGGTTGTGTGTTTATGAGTGGAGAATGGGAGAGATGAGGAGATTAAAAGTATAAGTAATTGCTACAGCGTGCTGGAAGTGCCATTCCTCATTGAAAACCTTTTGTTTGTCATTATTATTTACAATAAAACTCTGGACGCCATAGCGTCACAGATTCACCGCCATTCCTCATTGTTTGGAGTTTTTCTGGTTTGACATCACCCCTGCAAAGCCATCTTGTTCACACTGCATCACAAAAATGTGCACACTGCAGCAGCACAGGGCGAAACAGTTCAATACCTTTATCTACATATTTGATGCCCCTCGTACCACACCATGGTGCAGTACAGCCAAGTTAAACAGGTGCCAAATTCCTTCCATGCTGTCTGCTTATTTCGCGCAGTGATAACACAGCTACAGAGCAGACAGGGGCACTGTCAGGCTTCCACACACTACCCCTAACCCTGACCTGGATGGTCAGAGCATATTCAATACTGCACTGACCGGGAACTGTCTCACACACTTTGCTCGCAAAGGGAAACCGTATATATGTGCTCTGTATATATTTACAAAATAAATAAACAAACTTTCAAATAACAAAAGAAAACGGCACGTACACAAGCTATTAATTATCTTATTACCCCTCGCCCATAGTCTGCATGAGTTTCGGAATCAGCGGGACTGTCAGCCAGTTAAATAATCAGCAGCTCATAGTCACGCTTTTTTATTTTTAAAAAATAACAAAACAATAACAAAAATGGGTAACAGAACCTTGTTCGTCCTGCCAAATAATAATACATAATTAAACCTGCTTTACCTGCTGTCACATATATAATACATAAATCATAATAATAAACAAATACAAAATATAAATCATAATATGCACGGGGTGGGGACAATCCCATCACACTTGGTTAAGGGACAATGTAACCTTAAGGCTGCTGTCACTTCTGGTCTGTCATCCCAGTAAGAATTGTCCTCACTCCTGTTTCGAGGTCAGACTAACAACCCCTGGAAATGATTAGTTCCTTTGGAAGTTCACTTGCCTGCTCCCAGTCAAAGCTGTCAGAATTGTTTAAACGCATGCAGCACCCTGCCTGGTTTGGAGAGAGGGGCAGAATATGCAATCGCTCTCCAAACCTCCAGAGGGGCATTCCATGAAAGTTTGTAATAAAATGACATGTCAGCAATATCAAGCTAATGAGAAGCCCAAGTTTTTCGTGGCGGCGCGTTAGCTGAATACTCCAAAGTTTGAACATCAGAAACTCTTGAGCGTGCCAATGATATTTTGACTTGTGGAATGCAATACGTTTTGGAATGGTCCCAGTGCTGAAGCTCTCATTGTTTCAACATTTTTTCAACTGGATGACTGGTTGAGTGACAATATAAATAAGCTTCAGGGCACCCCTATTAAATATAGATTACTGCAGTCAGGGTAAAGGCATTGCCGCAGTGGAGTGAAAGCATGGTAAACCAGGTAAGTCAGGCAAACCCAAAGAGAATCACAGAGAAGAACCAACCATAGGAACAATACTGGTACAATCACAAAGTCCATTTATGTACCAGAAATACAAAACTTCAACACAGCAAATGGCTTGTGTGTTATTTGGATATGAACGTGTGTATCAAACATATGACACACACATATACGACCTATACATATATACATATAGGTCTTTACATGTAAGCAACATGTATTATGTGTATTATAGTACATAAACTACTGCATATACAAATATACAGTTACAGTTTCATATGGGGTTCTGGGTGAAGGCAATGTCTCACTCTACCAGCACAGTCTTTCAAGTAGCTGATTCAGCAAAATGAAGTCAGGAACACATGGAAAAGGATTAGGCAAGGGGGCCTCACTCCTAGTGGAGATGGGGGTGGGGGTGGGGGGGAGAAGGAAAGGGGAAGTAGTATAGTAGGGGGAGGGGTGGCTGGAGGAGTTGTATGCCTGATGAAAACAGTTCATCTGCAGTGGATTAGGTGCAGACAAGAGAATGTTCCCTGGGCGTGCACATTTCCACATGTAGGTCTTTCAAAGAGGTGATTCAGAGCTCTGAACTCAAGAAGCTTCATAGTTACAAATTCATATGCACGTTCATGTCGGTTTTCCCAAAAATTGTCACAACTTGCCCGTGTTCCCCCTTACTGACTAAACAAGTCATCACTCAAGTGAAAGGGTTTCCAAATAGACCTCTTGTTGTTTACAGTGCTGACAGATTCCACCCTTAACAAATACATTTCTGCTTCATGTATGAACTAACACACATGCTGCACTTAATTACCAAAGAGAGATTTCAAGTTCTTTGTTCCTGCAAAGATGGCCTCGAGGATTTTTGCATTTTAAACCTTTTTAAAACTCCTCACTGGGTGCCATTAGCTACTCAAAGACACTTCCATTTGAATCTTTATAGCACTGGAAACAAGACCTTTGCTGCTCTGTAGCACTGAATAAGAAACAGTTACTGAACGGAAGAAATCTCAAACCTTGCAGCGTAGGAACTTCTCCATATGAAAAACAAGCAAGTGTGTTAACATGCAACCCCTACCGTGGCTGTAAATGTCAAGTTGGAGGGTTTAATCAAACTGCTTTTCTAGCAATGTATCTTCCACTGAAAGGCTGACCCACTAATTTTTCAATGTAACATGTGTCCATATTTTTATGCATCTTCCACATCGAACCACGACAACAACGCAATAGAGGTGTGACCATTCTTGTGGCTTACCGTTGCTGTCATCTTTCCACCTTTGCCCACAATGGTCGAGGAACACTCGGTTGACGGCATCGCTGGTCCCGGTTCTGTTTCGCTATCCTGCAGCCAGGGAAGAAGCAGAGAGGCTAGTTTTCAAACCATTTCTAGAAACTCTGACCCAAGCAATCCAAGAATTGCGAATCGTTCCTCTTTAAAACCTTCTAGTCCTTGTTTTAAGTTTTTGATACAAAACAAAAATCACTAATAACCCACTAAATAAAAAATACAGAGACAGCTGTAAATGTTTTACATGAACATATCATTCAATTATGATGATAAATGGTGGTTTATATAGGCTGCCATTGGCATGCATTTCAATTCGGACAGTCTGCTGCCCACTGTGGTCTTTAAGTCGTACAATACAGTGTGCTTCATTGAAGGAGGTCTAATGATGTCAGATTCCAAATAAAATAACATTCAAGACTCAACGGATAAATACGATGACCCTCTTTGTATGACTTGATAATGGGCACAACTTTAATTACTGATGGCCTTTTTCCTTAAAGAGATATGGTGGAAAAAAGTTAAAATAGCAATTCATCCTTCTGTCAAAAGGCTTGTGCATTATTTCCCCTGCCCCGATCTGCAGTACAGCTGCTGGGCCAGGAAGCACAGTATTTAATCGGTTTCACGGTTTCCACTGGACAGAATGCTAAAATGAGTAAATCATGTCAGTGAAACTTTCAGAGGAACATCTGCAGCCAAGAAACAACCTTTCTCATATAGGGGGCCTGCCCACAGCGTAAAGTGCAAATGAAAGGGGGGCATTATATTTTAAACTGAAAGAAAAGAGAAAATGTCAATTTAGCAGCTGTGTGCAGCTCAACCTCTCTGGCGATTACTGGTATTTTCCTTCCACCTCATCCTCAGTGCCCTGATAGATTTTCCCTTTACGTTGCTTAAACATGTAATTATATTTTTATTGTTATTGAAACTTAATGACATAGGGCAAACCACTTGTCTGTTTTAGTTGCGAAATGTTACAATTTCACGTGGGAAATTGTAGGGTTTGATTAATTGAATGCCCCTTGTACTGAAATGGCACCAAGTTAAACAGTAACAAAATTAACTGTTTGCATAAGAGAAGAGTTGAAAGATCAGCACAGCCAGGTAAGCAGAAGGTGGCATCTCTTTAATGATCTCTTTACAGGTAGCAAAACTCCAAAATAAGCATTTACAACTGTGGCCAAAAGTTTTCCCACAATAGAATTAATTAATTTTGCTACATAAAGTTGAATGAAACCTGCCAAATAATGTTACGCTAACATATTGAATTACATACCACTTTGTAGTTTTCAATATACTTAACTAAAAACTGACAAAAAATAAATTGACATTTTGAAATCTAACATGAAATACTGTACAACTATTATGGCTTCCAGTAGACTTTTTTTGTAAGTACATTTTGTAGTTTCTTTTGGGTGGCCAACTTTGTTGTAACACAAAAGACCCTGACATTTTTTCTAATTCTGATCCCTTTGGGCCAACTGTATATCTTATGTTTAAGTTGTGTGTGGTCTATTTTATTATTATTATTATTATTATTATTATTATTATTATTATTATTATTATTATTATTAATAATATTTATTTGGCGGATGCCCACATCTAAGGTGACTTATAGGTGTCACAGAGCAACAGAGGGTTACAATGCAAAAATCAATATTGAAATACAGTATAGTTTACAATAAACTATACTGTATTTCAATATTACTGCTAAAATACAATCTAAATCATGGTGGGCCTAAATACTGGCTCTCTATACTAATCCCACTGATGACTTACTGATCCCACTTTAGTAACATCACAAAATACAATGTAAAAAAGAGATTTGCATTACATCCGATTATACACTACTGTATTAGGATTTGAAAGGTCAGCCTGTCACAGCAACAATAATACTGTTTCAAAACCAGTATACACGAGGGCTCCAGCAAAGGCGCTCTGTGTGAGTGCAGGATGCACCCTATAGCCTGGACAGTTCGAGTCTGGGCTATTCCACAGCCGACCATGGACAGGCGTTCCCAGGAGGCGGCGCTCAATTGCCTGAGCATCGCCAGGGGGCACCAGCGACCCCTGTAGTCTGGCTGGGCGTTTGAGGGTTTGCCTGTTAGCTGCCTGGGAGCTGCGTTGTCCTCCGACGCTGTAACTCCTAGGCGGCTGCATGGTGAATCTGCAGTGTGTGTAAAGAAACTGTCAGCTGACAGCACACGCTTCGGAGGACAGCATGTGTTCGTCTTCGCTGCTCCCAAGTCAGCGCAGGGGTGGTAGCGGTGTGCTGAGCCTAAAAATAATAATCGGGCATTTCAAATTGGGAGAAAATAACAAAAATAATTGACAACGACTAAATTTATATATAAAAAAAAAAAAAAAACAGTAACCTTGACCCGCTCCCTTTTTATTTGTTTTCAATAATTCATTGACGAGGGGGATACCTTTAAGATGAAAGTAAAGAAATTATTTGTGCAGGGCTTTTGATGATGAGGACCCAGGTGCTTTCTGCAAACAACTTTGAATAGAATGCACGAAATTACCCACAAAGGCTTGCACAGAATCACCAAGCCCCAGTAATTATAAGCCAGACTTTGATACCTCCACTTCTCCTCTGTACCCCTCCTGCCATTGTCACAGTTGATCTGCAGATATGCTGGCTGCATTGTCTAAACGGCAACCCCACAATGGGAACTCACATCAAAGAGCAAGGCAGGGAATCAGAAGGATTAAGGATTTCTTTAAGATGTTAGGAAACTCAAACCAAAGACAGTGAAAACCAGATCTACATAAAATTATATGCACAATGGAAACAGCATAACTGTCAATCTACTGATGTTCCTTTTAAAAAATTATTTAACTTTAACTGCAGAGGTGTACAGTTTGTACTACACATCAACCCCAGGAACATCAGGTACCCAACTAACTTGGCTGCCACTGAAGTACTAACCCAATACAAACAAAGTCCTCTTGTTGGTTTATCTTCCAGCAGTTTGGTATTGCATCAACTTGTTATGGGAAACTAAGTACTTCCCATGAATTTTACCAAGTGTTATATATTTAAATTATGAGACTTTATTATGGCTTACGATGAATTGTTGTGGAACAAGCTTGTGAACTCTTCTCCAACAGATTCCCAAACCTACAAAACAGTGTATTGGAGACCTCTGAGCGTAACATACAAATGTGTAAAAAAAAAAACACACAAGCAGGGGTGTGTAACATAGTAAAGGCATTGCGAAGTGTCAAAAAGCAGAGCAAAAACTCAAAGGAATCGTGGAAAACACATGGACGGTTAATCACAGACTTGCAAGGTAAAGCACTGTGAAACACCTTGGTAACAACAGTAAAGCATGGTCTGCCCATTTCACATCCCTGAGAACTGCCTGAAAATCTTGTTCCCTTCTCATTTGAATTGAATATTTGTTTCAAACGTTTCTCCTAAACAGCTACGTTAGAACAGGACATATTTCAAACTAGATAAACGTCAGAAACTGGAAAGAGAAATACATTTGAGCTGCACATGTGAAACAAACAAGGGGAACCTTGCCGGCTTTATTACATTTCGAGTGTATATTCCACAATATACATAAATATAATATACTCTGTTTTGTACTTTGTCATCTTGGGTTGCATTCCTTTCTATTTTATTTATTTCTCTTTAAGTGCTCGGGTTTCTGAAAGATATCTTGTTTGTCCCCTTTTGTTCTGTAATAATAGTTTTATGAGAAAGGAAATCCTCAGGCCTTTCTCCGGAAGTGAAGCAGGCAGGAAGAGCAGCATTTTCCTTAAGAGGTGGTACTACTATGGGGACTTTGTGGGAAATGGGAAGGTTAGCGTGCAGAACAGTGACACAGGTCTATACGGGTCTAATCATTGCATCTCAAGCATGGCTGGTTACATCTCTAACATGGCTCCAGATAAACCTTTTGCTTTTATAGCCAATGACTCCTAGGCCAAAAAGAAATTGTTGGTTGTTACCATATTCAGCTACTTAAAATATAACAATGTCTTTGATGTTTGCAAACCATTCTTCAATGGTCCCTACCCCCCCCCCCCCCCCCCCCCCCCAAAAAAAAAGGTTTTAGTTGCACTGGTGACCATTTTAACCACGTAAGTCAGTCACTTTAGTGGGTCTTTAAAAGTGTGCAATAATATTTCAATCAATTTAATAGATATATATATATATATATATATATATATATATATATACACTAAATGCTATAGGAGACAACCTAAACTTTTTTTTTAAATAGCTGACTGAATGCACTGGCCAACACTGAACAGGCACCTACATAAATAAAAAGCATGCACACTACAGTTTATTGCAATCCATGTGCACCTGTACCAGACTAGACGATATCTCATCAAATCCACCACATTCTAAACCTATAGAGAAGATGGGAGTTCCAGTGGCGTGACATACTTCATTTCACAGTAGCTGTGATGTTCTGGTAACCTGCGTTGCACAGAATTATTATCCATACAAACTATCTGCCACTTCACCTCAAACCCTGGGCTAAATAAAAATAAAGAGATCTGGTAGAAAGAGAACTGCAACCTGTATGGCTTTTTAATTACATCCAGAGACTTAATTAACCTTTGGAAATGCAAAAAAGGAAATTAATTACATACATGATTTGCAGCTCACACATGGTTGCATAAGCTAACATGTGAATAGAAAACCAGCAAATATTGAACAAAATCATCTGAAGTGTGACAAAGCAAACAATCAAGTACATAAATTGAAAGGGTTAAAGTGCTCACATGTTAATGATCCATGAAGTTATCCCTGGTAGAAAAGAATCCAATGCTTTTCATACATTCCTACCTTCAATGATAACTTTCCGAGCTTTACAGTGCAGCACTCTGCAGTACTGCTTTAGTAGTGTGTCCAAGATGCTACTACTAGTACTATTAAAATAATAATAATAATAATAATAATAATAATAATAATAATAATAATAATAATAATATAATAATAATTGAAATAAACTAATCTCTTTTTAGAGCCACAAAAAAAAGTAGTAAACCTGGTTTGAAGAGTCAAACACGTAATGCATTATATGGTAGCACAAGTTTAGACCAATTGCCTACACTGAACCAAAACGTAAGGAACTGTCATTTCTGATCATTACAGATTTGTGAAATCATGAGATTGTTGCACAAACAAATTGCAATAACTGTTAGTAGTCGCGCAAACTACAAGGGCAGAAGCACACGGACGAGGTCCAGAGGCAGTGTGCAACCCAGAGGAGAGTCTGAGCGGCACGGCGTGATTGACAGGAAAGCTGGACAATCAAAACACTCAAAAAAGAGAGCGCTACCTATGTGACCAAAAATGCATTCAATTACAAACTTTAATTTGATATATATATATATATATATATATATATATATATATATATATATATATATATATATATATATATTTATAGATTCATCTATATTAGTAAATTACTTTACTAATTTACTCTGCGTACGGTACACTGTGATGTTGGTCGGATCGCTGCAGGACACGTTTTTGTATTTGCGCAAGCAGTTACATTTAAAAAAAACAAGAACATCTACTGTACAAAACTTTTTGATTATGCATAATGGAATACCAAACGTTAAACCTCGCGTTTGAAACTGCAGAGTACCTTTGCATGTGTAAATCACATATTAAGCTAAATCAGTACCTATACACAATACCGATTAAATGTACTGTAAATCCACATATTACACATTCACTGTTACTGGTTAGTTTTAAGTTATCTATGCATAATGCATGCTCTTATCTGTTACTAAATACTGTATACAAAACACCCTATCTTGAAACAGCATTTACCTTAATACCATGCATCACGCCGACATCAGTTTACAGAATGCGCGGAGACTGGAATTTACCTGAGCGCTGTGCAAGGTGAAGTTAGACGTAGGGTACAAGACAACCGATTGATCTCTCCTCGTTACAGTCTTGTGGTTCAAATGGGGTCAGTGTCACGTTTCCCCCATGCCAGTCGAGTGCTTTCCCGGTCTCTTGGGAAATATGTAAAACGTTTCAGTTTTTTTTTTCTTCTTCTTTTACAAGTGGGTTTTCCCGGGTAACGAAACACTGTGTCTAAACAAAACTACATTTACCTTGTCTTTAACCCCTAGCAAAAACGCTGTACACGCTTATCCCCGAAAGTTTCCTAAGTGGAATACTGCAGGCGCGCTACCGGTTGCAGTGACTTCTCTTTGTTGGCCTGCTTCACCGTGTGCTCCCCGTCTCTCTCCTTAGTGTCGTATTTCTTTTCTGAATCATGCTGCATGTACAGACATAACCAGAGGTTTAGGAAATATTTGTGCCAGCAGTTCCTGTTCGCGATTCACCATATTACAGCTTAAATTAAAGTGACAGCGTCCATTTCACTTGGAAATTGTTCGGACTGGCTGTGTTATACAAAGTGATGAGCTGTATGGAGTATTATACTTTTATATTTCATGTGGTGTTTGTGAAGAGCAGGAGGCTTGTGTAATGTCCCAATATGAACAAAGCACTGTTTGCATGCATATGAAGCCACTAGCCTAATGTGTGCTTGCTGCTCTTCCTCCCTAGGTTTCTTGCTCTGTTTTCCACATGTTTAATCAACTAAAAATGTGCTTTAATGCACATTTGATATTAAGGGTAACCAGGAAAGATCTCCCATTAATACACTATATTTTTGCACATTGTGATACAAAGTGCTTTGAGTCAATATCCAATGCATAATAATGCATATATACTTTATAGCAATAGACTGCTTTTTCAATTGCTTCAGTGAGTCTTGGGGTGTCTGCCATTTACCTTGTCTTGGCATTGACACTTCATGATGTCACACCCAAATCAGAGTCTCCTGGCCTTTCCTTTGTCACAGTTCAATCATGTTTAGGTTAAGCTTGTGAATAGTTTGTTAAAACACAAACATCTTTAGCATTACAGAAAATGTATGTTGACGCAACATTTATGCAGCAACCAATGTTTTGTATCAATATAAAAACAAATACTGACATTAATGATATGTCTTAAAATCAAAGAAAATTAATAATTATAACTTCTGCATAAGCAAATGTTCTTATATAAAGCATTTCTTTTGACATCCTCTGGTAGTCTTGTTATTAAAATCCCAGTAAGCATTTATGTTGAGATGTATTGTTTTTATATCAAGTGTAACACCATATAAAAATGATATATAATTATATACTGAATATATATATATATATATATATATATATATATATATATATATATATATATATACACACACACACACACACCACACACACACACACACACATACATATATATATATATAATAGTATATATATATATATATTATATATGATATCAAATATATATATGTTTATATGATATCAAATATACGTTATGCAATATACAAATATACTTCTTATTTTACAAACAAAATGAGTTGCTTTTAGATATCTAAAATATACACGAAAAGATTATTTAACGCAAAATGGTTCCTAGGTTTTATAAATAGGCCTATGGATCACAGTTTGTAATTTGCGTGACTGTGCATAATTCATTACACCAGAACGTACTATTGTTATAATAAATCGAACAGTTCATTAATTATAAACATCAAATTCATACAAACAATCCTTATTAAAGCACTTTCTGAGTATATATTTCCAAACGCTGGTTTGTCAATACCATGCCATCAGAGTTGAATTATAGTGTTGAACTTTACGATTATCTACTTGTTTTTTTTTTGTTTTTTTTCCAAAAACAGTTATGAACGAAATATTTGTGTTGTTTTAACATCGCCTTTTTATAAAGTCTGCTTACACTGCATTCGCTCTACAGTGTAGTTATTATATAAGCACAGTGTACATTATACCTCGTTCGGCGTTCCGAGACGTGCAAAGAGCCGTTTTGTCCGTCTGTTATTTAGTGTTAGTGTTCCTGCAATTGCCACTTGGGGGCAGTATATCCAGTACAGTATTAGTCATTACTACAATTTGTAATAATACACATTATTTCTCTTTATGCTCATTAAAATGTAACCAAAAATCTCATTAACAAACAAAGGCAAACGGTTTTAATAAACATTAATAAACATGGAGGCTGTGTGGTCTGATGCTTAAAGAAAATTGCTTTAAATCCTGGTTTAAATCCAGGGTCACTCACTGTGTCACCCTGAGCAAGTCACTTAACCTCCTTGTGCTCCGTCTTTCGGGTGAGACGTTGCTGTAAGTGACTCTGCATTCATACTTCACACACCCTAGTCTCTGTAAGTCCCCTTGGATAAAGACGTCTGCTAAATAAACAAATACTAATTACTCGGAAAGTTATTTAAATAACATCTGATTCATTTCTAAGGATAAAACAACAAAGAGCCTGAAACATTTTATTCGTTTAACAGCTCTGTGAAAAACGAGAACGAACCCGTAAATCCTCTCTAAAATAAATAGTTGGAAAAAGGTTTAGTGAACTTGAGTTAATTAAAATAAAAAATAAAAAAAACTATTAATAAAACAATCTTTAATACAGATGGGTGTTTATACTTTTATGATGACAGATAGGATTCAATTAGAAATACATACAATAAAGCAGGCTTCACTTAGAGCTCTACACGCATCTGGGTAATTAGTGGCCTGCAGGGATGTTCGTGTGTGTGTGTGTGTGTGTGTTCTTGAGGCATTTGTGAAGGTGTGTCCTTGGAAATGAAGGCATTCTTACTGTTCTGAATCAGGGCATTGCCAGCTCCTTTGGCAAACTGGTTTAAAGGAGGATATCTACTTTCTCCTTGTTTTCTATATGCCATCATTGGAATGCTGTATCAATGTATCAATGTTTTTCTCTTACAAATATTTCAGTTTCGACTGGTTTTTTTAAACCCCCAAGATGCATGTCATTGGTAGATTTGGGGTAATTCAGAAAACAAATTAAACTAATTTCTCTGCTAGTGATAGAGTGCGGCACAAACAGGTCGCTACACATTAAGGAACCGAAAATAATACCCTTTTAACGTGTTGGTGAGCAACAACAGTTTTAAACAGTGTCCATTAAAATGAAGCAAGACCGCAGTATCATTTATTAGTTTTAGTCGCTGTTCTTCAAGAGACAAAGTATACAATCTACAAGGATGCATTAATTATTCTTTCATTAGCATAACACCAAACAGACAGTATCAGCTCTCACACCACAAAAAACACAACTCTCCCGCACCTGTCTGCATCTACTAGAGGTGTGAACCCTCATTCAAACATTCTCTGAATGCCATCGCTACTTGTAAGAATCCTCAGGCAATGGTATTAGTGAGTATGTTGACGTTTTAGTGCTGGTGTGCCCAATGCCAGTCCATTAGAGCGACTCTACTCCAGGTTTAATGGGTAACACGAATTAAACACTTTAAGGCTTGGATTCGTTTTTCAGATGGTTCATTTTCAAATGACAAAGACTTGGATGGAAACTTTGCCCACCCTCAGTGGATTGGTACCGCTAATATATATTTTCAAGGCTTGTAGCTTTTAACGAAAAACATGCAAGCACATGCAAGCATATGCAATTCTAACAAGTTGCATTTTATACACTTGTATATAATATATATTCTGTTCTATAATATTTACTGAAATGCACATTTGGAAACCATACCAACTACTGGATTTGTGTGTGTGTGTGTGTGTGTGTGTGTGTGTGTGTGTGTGTGTGTGTGTGTGTGTGTGTGTGTGTGTAATATTTGTTGTGAATGTCTTCATAAACACCTCAAAATACATAACATAAATAAATGTATTGATGAATAAATAATTTGTGTATTAACTAATACAACCATCTTCTGTCAATAAATTACTACTTAGCATTTACAACGAACCGATCTACATTTAATACGTTAGGCATTAATAGCTAAGGTCATAAAGTTTTGCATAACTGGACTTAAAATGAACACAAGCACACGATACTGAAAGAACAGAGAAAGTGTTGAAAGTGCTACTCGGAATGCGAAGTCTGCATATTATTTCCTGCCTCAGTGGTGTAGTCAGCTGATTGCACTTCAGTAAAGAGGCATTACCTGATTCTGTTAGCACTGGCATACAGAATCTAAACAAACTCAGTGAAGAGGTAAGCATTTAAAAAAAAAAAAACGCAATGTCAAATCAGGCGTTTATTTGTATGTCGGGCATCCCAGATTGAGAAACACTGTGCAAGGTATCGAATCTGTATTGTACAGTACTATGAAATAACACACATATGGTACATGCATTACAAAGTACTGTATTGCATTTGGGTTATTTGAAGTTATATCTGTCGTCCCAATGGTATGTTTTAAAAGCGGAAGATTAGGTTACGAAGCTGCCCAGTGATTTTATAATGGAAGTCACGTGATAATTTTAACACCGTGGTTAGGAGACTGGATGCTATTCTGCAGCTTCAGAAGTTACACTAACGACAGTTGATTATAACTACGCTTAACAACCGTTTTTTCTTTGCTGTTAAGAGAACGGTTTAACTGGATCAAGACAACATTGAATTAATGTTGGATTAATGGTGACGCACGACCGGGGGATGGAAATAGACTCCTATTGCATACCGGTAAGAGTTTGATCAATTCCAGGTTTTACTGGGAGCTTGATTAGCCCCAGTGTATAGGTAAAGTTCAGGTGTGCCTTTTTTATAAACTCATAGTAAAACTAGAAATGGATCAAACTGCCTAATACCAGGAGTCTTATTTCTATCTCTGATGTCTAATATTATAGGTGTCCTCAAAGCATATGTTGCACAGAAATGCATACTTATGAACACATTACAACCTCACAAAAATACTGTACCTGAAACCTACATTGAAACCTACATTAAATTGGAGTTCTGTTATTCCCAATTAATAACCATTGCCAGTTCTTTAAGCTGCATGTGGTTATTATTGTTTTTTTTTTGTCTGTTTGCAGCAGTATGTAAGTTTGACAGACATTCTCTTCCGCTTCTTAACAGAAGCCAAGGAGGTAAGAACATCTTTTCCAGATGAACCAGCAACATGGTGTAGTGAGAGATGTTCTGAATGTTCTAAATTCAGCAAGCTTTGAACATTTAGAGCTGGTCTAAATGGAGAGCTTCAGACAAGTAGAGAGGTCAATAACACAACCACAAAATGTTTGCTCTCTCTCTCAGAAACTATTTGTGTTCCTCACAATAACAATACATAAAAAAGCACCATCAACACAACAGTCATTTTGGGATAAGCTTCACAGATACAGCACAGTAATGTCATTTTGCAGTTTTTGTAATATGCAGTTTTGTTATTTAGACTGACAGGTTTATGAGCCAGCTTAATGTTTGCCTTGGTGAATGGGATGAGTCCAGGACCCCTCATAAATCTGGTGAAAAGTGTGCTTCTGGTCCCCAATGGTGAGCAGTGAGAGAGCGGACTGGGCATCCAAAGAAGTTTAATACCATTCCGAGTTCAAGTCTTTGTTACAACTGTTTGATGTCTTTGTAGGTGCTCTGAAAAGAAATTTGACAGCTGAGCAAGTAAAGGCGGATATTGTTACCCTAGGTATGTTAAATCAAAAATTCAGATTGTGTCGCAATATCTATATCCTGTATCGTTACATAAAAAGGTAACTGGCATTTTGCCATTCTTTAAAGGACTAAATGATGACAGGGCTAGTCACTCTGCAGACCAGGTAAGCTCTGAGCTTTGTATCTGTCCATCCACATATTACTGGTTTATATGTTTTAATTCTAGTGAAGCATCTAGCAAATATGTGTGTTCATTTAGTTCACGGCTTCTCAAACTTGGTCCTGGGGACCCCCTGTGGCTGCTGGTTTTTATTCCAACAGAGCTCTCAATTACTTAACTAGACCCTTAATTGAACTGATAATGTGCGTAATTAGACATGTTTACTTATTTTCAGCTCTTAAACAGTTGCAGTTCAAGTTACTTATCAAATGTTATAGCTAACTTGAAATATGCAACTGTTCAAGAGCTGAAAACAAGTAAAAAGGTCTAATTAAGCAAATGATCAGTTCAATTATGGGTCTAGTTAAATAAGTGAGAGCTCGGTTGGAATGAAAACCAGCACACACAGGGGGTCCCCAGGACCATGTTTGAGAAGCCCTGATTTAATTTATTGTATTCCTGAATAGCACTTGAAATTTATTCTGAACTGTTTTGTTTCATCGTTTCTACAACATAAACGTTTTTCATTTCTGTTAGGGATCTGGTACAAAATCTCACCCATCTTGTTATTGCAATTACTATCCCAAAATCAACAGCAAAAGATTTGTGGCTGATTTAAAAAATATAAACCTACCGATAAAGATGCTTACCGTGTAGGTGTTGATTGGGTTTCCAGTGAAACGCAATACGTTTCTTATAAATCCCAGTTATTTCCTTAGCCAGTGGAAGGTCCATTACCCTGCACTCTCCAGACTGGCAGTGGAGAAGACGCTCATGGTTGGAGTGGAAATTTGGAGGTACCTTCAGCTTCTAGCTGCTTTCTAAACGCATCTTGCTTTGAGTTGTGTAGATTAGTCTAGTGACACCATCTTGAATTTAATCTTGATTTTCTTGCCTTTGGGAGGGGGCGGGGATCAGGCCTCGTCCGTGATCATATTATGCATTTTAATATGAATTAAACATCAACAGTACTGCCTTGTGAGGTAGCCATGTAAAGCATGATATTGTCATGGCTCCCATTTACCCCATAATCACATTCCACAGGCTCTTGCGTTCTTGTTATTAGCCAGAAACCAAATAGCACATAATATAACTATGGCTCCTGTGTATACTAGCCGACGAAATCTAGTAAGTAATATATTCTGTGTAATGCCTTTAAGAAGAATGTATAATTAAATATGCCTTTATGTATATATCTCTAGTGATCAGTTTGGAACTTGTGCAGTACATGGCAACATTGGCAGTAATCTCTCTGAGGAGCCTCTTGGCTCCTGTAGAGCACTGCCCTCTAGGTCAGAGCTGGGCCCCATTGTTTGGGCAGCATATGGAAGCCTGCAGCTGTGTCTATCCATGCGGAAGCTCTGCACTGCTCATCCATGCTGTTTGCTCACAATGATGACTTACTTTTTCGGTACTGTCTGACTCCTACACCTCCAAGCACTGCAGTCCACAGCCAGATACCAAGCACAGAATTATAATTATAATCAATATGTTGGTATTGTTTTTCAGTAACTACAGGAAGCAGTGAACTACAAAAAGTGGGAAGCATCTTCTTACAAGTAAGGTTTTTTTTTTTTTCAGCAGTGTTAAAAAGAAAATATTCCACTGGCTTTTCTGTGAATGTAGGTTGTAGTGTACTTTTTCAAGATTTTGGAAATGTGCCTTTATTTTCACGGAATTATGCATCTGCATTTGTTAAGAGATTTTGTATGCAGTGGTTGTAGGACTTGTTGACCGACTATCCTGTTATACACACCTCTCAATTGAAATGGACCCCCAGTTTAATAAATAGGACATCTGTTGAAATGCCTTAGTATAGAACGTTTTAGCATTCCTTCAGCAATGTGTTCCGGGGGCTGCCAAGGGGGCTGTTTCTGGAGAACCCATTTGGAGGTCTCCTGCTTTCTTCGCTTGTTCATTCTCAGGAATGAAATTTTCCTGCTGGAAAAACAAGATAAGCAGCTGTAGTACATGTACTTTAAATTGTTACTAATAAATCAAGATGCTTTCTTTTCAGGTTATCTTCTCACTGGTCTTGCTGCATTTCCAGTTACCATTGCTTCATTTCATATCAAGAGGATTTGCACAGTACTCTGCAACACTAGATATCCAGTTATACATGCTCACGATTAGAATTCAGTGGAGTAAGGGTTAAACAGAAGCAGCTTCAGTACTTCATTACAGTACATCAGTAGTTGTGAATAGCTATTTTAGGGACGGTGATAAAACTCATAGTGAAACCCAGAGTGTCTGAAACTACTATGCAATGGAAGTCTCAGTTCCACATTGTATTGTTCTCCACCAGCAGTGTTTAAGACTCACAGCTGCAATCTTTTTCCGTTCCTTTTTGCAGCTCAAGCTGGTTGTGAGAAAGGGAAATACCACTGAGAATATCTTTATGGGTAAGCAGCACAATTCATAAATTTACTGTTCTACCTTATCTTTTACTCTAATTGTGATCAGTTATGACAAATTGTGTTGCTAAACATAGAATAAACAGTGTGGGGCCACTTTTATTTGAATTAATTTAAATATTTATTGATTTATTGCCAATCCTCTTCAGCAGTCGTCTTCCTCTATTAGTGGTACACTTTCTCCAGAGATACATTTCACAAGATCCTGTGATATCTTGCTTACAGAGGCTGTCTGATTGCTGGGTGTCAGGTCCAGGGGAGCACCTCCTATCCTGCATTTTTAACTCTTTCTCCTATCGCTACTTAACAGTTAACTGCACAGATGCACAACATTGACTTGCTATCTGTCTGCTCCACACAGAACAGCCCTTTATCTGCTTGCATTTGTTAAATGCCTTGGAGATTTCTGAACCAGATGGAGATTTATGTGACAGAAATCATTCTTCAAAGTGATATTTTATTTCTGTTAAAAAGGGAGCGCTGTGCTTAAGTTCTTTCTTTTTTTTTTTGATAGCGTTGACGTTGCCACAGTTCTACAGCTTCCTTCATGAGCTGGAGAGAGCCAAAGCCAGTCTGGAATGTTTCAGTTAAGTCGCTCTCACAGAAGACGCAGTATTACAGCTCTGAAGTAAAGAAGAGGAGAAAAAGTCAGTGCCTGGGTAGAACTACATTTCCCAGAAGTCCTAGAACAGACCAGCTGAAAGGAAGACGTTATTTTCCATCTGTACGTTCTGTCTGTTTTAACAAGTTCATTATTTGAAAAAGCATGTCAGCATAATTTCTTGTACCGTATACCTGATAGCCTTTAATAATGCAGAGACATTTTTTTTATGATTGACTGACATTCTGCCCACTGATATTTTTGTAAATAAAACTGTGATGCATTTGATTTGTTTTCCATTATTAAATTACCACTGTTCCTTACAAATGTGAAAATTGAGCTATCAGTTTATAACGGTTTTGTGACAAAAAAAACAGTGGTAAAATAGGGTTCTGGGTGACACAGTGGGTGCTGCCCAATAAGTCTTGCTTTTGTTTTTTTTCCCATTTAGAGTATTGTAGGCTTTCTTTTCATCCTGTAGTGCTGGATGTGGCTTATCTGGGTTTGTATTTGCATTGTGAAGAGCCGGAAAGGAACACAGGGTTTGCATCCAATTTGATCTTCAGTTAAAATCAGAATTTCAAAGGTTTTGATTGTTAGTACTGCTAAGATAAACAGACCTGAACCGCTCTAGAGTCTAAGGTTAGAGAAGTACAGAATTGTTTTCTGCAGATTTGTTTAGAGAAGGTGAGTCTGAGCAGATGGTGTGGAGATCCAGACATACAAAGGATGGGGTTCTCTTTATTTTCAAACAAGAGACACTCTTTCCAGTCTCTTCAGCGTTTGCTCTCATGCTGCGAGTTTCCACTTGCCGAGGTATGTGCACCGTTGAATTTCAGTGTAGCTATGGCAGCCGATATTAAACAGCCACAAGCATGAAAATTGCATTTTGCTCTTTCTTTTGCAATGTTTGTAATGCTGTAACAAAACTGGTGCAGAATATTTCTCACTCGCTTTTTTTTTCTTTGACATACGTGTTGGCTCTCACCTACGTTCTGAACCCTGCCCCTTTCATTTGAAAAAAAGATAGTGACCACAGACAGGTTAGAACGTATGAACACAAACTACACACCGGATCAAACTGGCGTATCTGAGGTCTCGCACAGCAATCGTACCTGAGTGAATGCCATTATTCATTCTGAACAGGTCTAGAAGGAAATAGACACAGGGGTCTGTTTTAAGAATGTAAACAGTTGGGATGGGAATAAGACTCCCAGTGCATAGCAGTGTGACCCATTTCAGGTTTTAATACATGCTTGATTAGCCCCAGTGTATAAGTCACAAGCTCAGATGAGTCATATTCAACTCCTAGTAAAACCATGAATGGAACAAACTGCTATGTGTGGGAGTCACATTAGCCCTTTAACTCTATATATATATTAATCCTGCTTCCCCCAGGGGTGATTTAGCGACTCACTCAGTAACTCTATATCGTATATATACAATGTATATTGTAACGCACTCTAGATGCTCCGCATGATGAGGTCTATATAAAAGTGATCAGAATTGTAATAAAAATGAAATTTAGACTTTTGGGGTGGGGTGGTCAATAAAAACCTGGCTTTTTCGTTGCCCATGAGAACTTTGGGAAGTGGAATTGGGAACCTGAAGCTTAGCACAGGTGTCTATAATAAACGCACTCCTGGAATGGAGTTCTTGTTAATTGGCTTGTGACTGGCTTTCCGCTAGAAGCAGACAGGTTCAAACCTGCAGGTGATTCGTGAAGGCAGGTCAAGGAAAGCACTTGTTTCTGCTATGTTGTATAATTTCTAAGGTTGGGAAGCACCGGTTTGGTGTTTTTAGAAGGGTTATTGAACTGCACATTGCTGTGTTTTACTGTTGAGGCTTTGGTGTCAACTTTGCTTTCTATGTTGTGGCAGGAAATGGCGTTGTGGTGACCCAGACCAGAAGGAGGAACAACAAAAACAATAGGTACAGTGCAGTGGTGCGTGCGCCGTTTTATTTAAAGCAAACAAAATTAAATAAATAAAATATTTAAACAAAAATAAACACTTGCTCGCACAGCAGAAATAAAACAATTAAAGAAAATAAATCTCGAACATAAATAATGAATTAAGGTCCGGCTGGGCAGTAGCCTTCACGGATCCTTGTGTTCTTTTAAATTTGGTTTCTCCACTCTCTCACTTCTCCTCTGAGAGCTGCAGGTATTTATACCGGTGACCATCTTCCGATTAGCAACGAATTAGTCACTTAACTAATTCGGGAGATGGCCACCTTCTGCACGAGTTTTAATAAGGCGGATGGGGCTTCCCATCCACGCTGCTAAACAATAACAAAACTAAAAGCGCAGCTACGCTGTCATACAAAATAATAAACAAACAAAACACACGGCGGTTCGCCGTCACCTAGAATCACAAATATAAAACAATAAACAAATACAAAATAACAAACACAGGGGCAGAGGGGGAGACCCCGTTCTAAAAATAATCAAACAATACGATTTTTTTATAATCTTTCCTACCGCCCTGCTACATATGTATTTAAAAGTATTGTTATATTAAACTCTTAAAGCCCCTAGAGTACTTGAATATCCACTGAGCTTTGTGAAGTCTGTTCCAGCGATGGATAGTATAATAATAATAATAATAATAATAATAATATTATTATTATTATTATTATTATTATTATAACTGTTCATGTGTCAATACTTTCAGGCTCTGCTGTTTATTTTATAAATCATATCACCAACTTCCCCTTAACAACCATAAACACAAATGTGCTCCAGTGATTGAACTGGTTTTATCTATATAACGCTGATGAAGGCACTTGGCATGACGTTTGCCTGGCTTTCCATGCTTTGGCCAGTTGCTATGGTGGCTGTCAAAGTTTTAGACTTTTTAATAACCGCAATGAAGTTTAACAACATTAATCACAAAGAAAGCAGACATTTTAATGCAATGTCATGCTCACTGTCTAAGATCCAAGTTTTGTCAGAACTGTTAAATAGTTTAGTTTTTTTTTTTTCAAAATAGGGCCTTACAGTATATATCTAATGTGACCTCAACCTCACAGACATGTCCTACAATTTCCTTATTAAAAAAAAAAAAATATATATATATATATATATATATATATATATATATATATATATATATATATATATATATATATTGTAAAGTGTGATGTAAAGTGTGATGTGGGAAAGCCTGACTTTGATAATGGTGCCTGTGATAAGACAGAACTGCTAGCCAGGGCAAACTATCCCAGCTATGTGGTTAGCACCCCCAGCTCTCGCTGCCTGTCAGGGTTGTATATGATTTCCTGCCCCGTTCCGAGAACGTCTCGCCCTATATGCTTGAGCCGGCAGTACAGACAGGAGGCCGGGTGCTTCCTGTAGTATTTCAAATAGTGCAGGCCTAATCTAGGTGGGACAGGCACCAACGGGAAGGGAAAGGCCTGAGTGGGGAACAACTGTTAGGCCTTGTGGTTTGTAGAACTGTAGAACAGACCCTTTTCCTGAGCAGTGTTCAATTTGAGCTTGTGCAGACAATTTCCTTTGCGTTATCTCTCTCTTGTATGTGTGTTTTTGAAAGCTGAATAATTATCTATGTGAATTTTTTAATTATACAAGTAATATTGGCCATAAATGCGTAAAGAATTCCTACAGAATACCGTGCAATAAATCATTTTGGTTATCACCATATGGATTTTCAGCCAACATATATTTTGTATAACAATGAACAGGCAAAATACTTGAATGTATAATGTTAAAAAATAATGTTAATATTACAAAATTAAAAACAAAACACATTAAGTATCCTTAGGAGAACTTATATAACTTAGTTTGTTTTTTAATAATACTTTTTTTTTTGTTTCTATTTTTATAAAATGTACCTCATTAAAAAAAAAAAAAAAAAAAAGTCAGTTAAAGACTGCAGAAAATGCTTTAAAAATATGGCCTACTGGGTTTTTTAAATATTTTCCAAACCTTTTATTATAACCAGCAGCACAATTTTATAGTTCAGATTTTCTTTCTAATTTACTTTCTGCAACTTGAAAAGTATTTCAACCCTTTAAGGTACAAGGGACAGATGTGTCCCACAAATAAACGTTCTTATATTTGCAATGAGGTGCACGAAACAGGGTTTCAAATTTACTGACTGGTTGGTTCTGCTCATCCAGTTATCGCAGTCATTTTGTTCATGATGCTTGAGTCACTCTCAAAAGTGTTTTAAGAAGAAACCGTTTAAACAACCATTCTTGTTACTTTAAAGGGTTAAGGTACATTATCTAGCATGGTATCCATCTGTTCCATGTTGCTTCTCTGAAACACTGCAATCTGTCTAACTGACCTCTCTCCTGACCTGTGCTACCTGTGAAGGAGCCTGCTCGCCCACACTTCATCACCAGCATCTCTCATTGGAAACGAACACATCTTCTACATGCTATTAATAACTTCTGTCCTTGAATTAAGCAGCTGCTGACACCCAATCAAACTCTTCAATCAGTTCATTAAAACTGCAATGGAATGCACATAAGAAAAGCAGACTGTGTTCAGAATGCTGTGTTAATGTAAAAGCCTCTGCATTGATTTTTTAAATTTTTTTTATCATGCTGTTGTGAATGTGGAATATGGGAAAAAGTGCACTAAAAATCACCTAGAACTGTATAACCATGCATCCTGGTGCCCTACTGTTAACTACTCACATCCACCCTCAGCATCACCAGCACTGGCAACCAATATTGCACAGCAGCACACTGGTCCAGATAAGGTACCATGATTTCCAGTTTGTATTGGTTCATACCTTTGTGTTACCATAGGTATATCAAAATGTTGTACCGTTAGCATTCTCATTTCCATTTAGGACAAAGCCATGGCATTGTCATTGAAGATCATTTAGTTGCTACTTTAAAGGGACCTTTTTTATTTTATTGTTATATTTTATTATGTTCACATGTGTTGCTACAACTGTTTACGTAAGGTGCGTGAAATGTTTTAATTTTTATATATATTTTTTTGTTTAACATTTTAATCACTTTTAAATTGCATTCCCTGCCTCAAGATGGCTTCCCATGTACCCTCATGGAACTCTCAGAACTAAATTTCCCATCATCCTCCTGCTCACGTATGTAACTGAGATGGATTTACCAATGAGCAGGAGGATGATGGGAAATGAAGTGCTGTAGTCAGCCACTCATTGAAAACTCAATCTGCGAGACAAGGCAGCTTAGAGGATTTGAAATATATTATGAAACCTTCCTGATTCTCTATGAATGTATCAGAACCTTTCACTATGCTGAACACAAATGTGCAGAATAAACAGAAGCTTGGGCATTCCACCCAAAGCAATGTTTTGATGAGAAATGGCAGCTGCTAGATCAGAGTCATGTTGATGTTGCTAATGTAGCGCTCTTCTTTCCGTTGAGATAACCAGTAGACCACGCTTTGAAACGCACCTCTCTCCTACAACAGGGAAATGACCTGCTTCTCACAAATTGTTATTTTGCTGGCCTTTTCAGTGTTAACTGTGACTCTTTTAAAATGCAAAGAAGCTGGTTGGTTTTCTGTCTATAACAGTTTGTCAGTATTTTTGCACTGTATTGTTACAGTTTTATCATGCTTTTCCCATGGTTAGTACGCCATGTTTACCCTGGTTTGCTGTTTATTAATATGCTTTACCATACCCCACTGTTCTTTATACTGCTTACCTATGCTTTGCCATCTTTTTACTGTGCTTTTACTATGGGAAACTTTTATAAGGGAAGCGAAGTGCACAAACTTTATCAACATTGTCCTCCCTTTTGGGGTGTAATTCTTTACATTGGATTCTAGTGGAGTGTTAGTTTGAAGCACATAGCAATATGTCATCTGTAAAGTGGAAATCATATTCACTGTCTTAACACCTTGGATGTTGGGACCTGGTGTTTTTAGAACCTTTCTAGATGATCTTTTTTATATATATAATAGTTCCTAAATACGTTACTATATTAAGACTAACATTAACAAAAACAAAGTATTTGAACAGGTGGTGAAAAACAGATTGTGGGCAAAATGAGATCCAGACAAAAGTTTGTGGGCAAAAATATAAATGTAAATTTTTGCTTTAACACAAACACTCATTGTAAAACTTAAACAGTTAACACACCTAAATGCAAGCTTTTCATCCAGAAAGTGTTAAGAAGCACCCTCTTGCATCAGTGGCTGACCACATGCCTTTGGATTGAGTGCTCTTTTCTGGCACTTACATAAATTCCCCAGCTCAGTGTATATATTCATGGTGTTCATTATGGGACCTGAGGTTTAGTCACCAAACACTGTGGCCTCAAACGTTTTATCTCTGCGTATATGCAGGAAGGGAGTCCTTATGAAGGAAGTGGGGGTGGGGGAGGAGGGGTGCCTGTACAGCCTGGCTACCCATGAGTAACGATACATTATTTATGGTTTAACAACACATAGAGGGCTGTGGGAATTCAATTTTTTCTTCATTAAAGCAAGCTCTCATTTCTAAAATAATTGTACTTTTAAAGACACAGTTTTATTCAAAGCTGTATACCCATGTTTTAACTGTGTGTGTGTGTGTGTGTGTGGTCATATTGAAATCTGAGAATATATTTTGTTTCCATCTACTGTTTTAGCAACGAGTCATAAACCATACACGTAGTATTGAAACTGAAGAATTCTGAATTCATTACAGAACTCAGGAGCAGATTCAATCAAACAACACAAAGGCACCTGATGCTACTTTTTGGTTCTGTTCACCCAACCCCCTGGTACAGGGCTTCTCTGAACTCCTCACTGCAGCAGCAAGAATGCCAACAATGCCGTGAATGTTGCCAAACAAGGAAAAAATGCGGGAGGCGTACCCAACATTTGGATTTGGTTGGTGTTTAATTACATGCTGAACACACAAGAGAAGACTATTCATCTTTCCTTTGGGAACAACCAGCACACAACCCAAAGCCTTATGACAGCGCCCCCTGCTGTACATCCATTCCACTGTGGAAGACATCTCTTTCCTCTGTGATAAAATCACACGTCTTACGCTGCCTGGTAGCACTAACCATCTGTTTATTTTAGACCGCATTACTGAACACTGGTTGTTGTGATGGCCTCATTGAACACATCACATTGGTAGCAGGTCTCAGTTATAAACACTCTGCTTGTCGTTTATTTTTAGTTCAGCTTTTCACAATTTTCCAGATGTAGGGGTTTATTGACTATTTCAATTGCATACTTTTTTGTGTTTTTTTTATCTCCTACAGTGGTGTTAAATGTACATTCAGATTGAATTCCTTGCTGTATCCCTCCATTCTGTGTTATTAGACTGCAACTATGTTGACGGTCCGAATATCTACATTCTCCAAACAGCTGACCACTTGCATCAGAAGGAGGTTACATCTTAACGCTTTGTACTAGCCTGGAAGAAAAACCTTAAGAGAATTGCTTCTAAAAAGAGTACCAGGGTAAACACATATCAGAGTTCTGTATTTAAAGCATAGTAACACATAGACAGTACTGATAAAACACAGCAACAAAAAAAGCACACTTTAAAAAAAAAACAAATTATTGCTCCTAGACCCTGCAGGTCAGCTTCCAATTGTGTACTAAAGAGAGGCCTTTCTGCTGACTTTCAGTAGGGGGCGCCAGTTGACAAAAAGAAAAACAGTTCCAGAGTGGTGAACAGCCCCACACTGATTTTGACATAATATTTGTTTCCCAGACAACCCAGAATTAAAATTAATTTAAAATGACAGACTAGAGAGACACAGAGGCTACCGTTGACACGCTACTCAGGTGAACACGAGCAGACTTGCACAAATACAAGTATAGTGAAAATAATAAATACACAAATGCCAAACCAAATACAGTGAAAATGCAACTAACAAACCAAAAACTGGCCTACAGGAGGCTGGGGGCTGCCTCCACTAAAAGGAGGGTCACACTCCAAGAACCGCTCTGCTACACACACTCAAATTAACTTTGGTGCGGTTGGACTCCCCAAAATAAATCCCTGTTTTACAGCTGTGGTTATCCAGCTCCTTTTTCAAAGGCATGTGGCCAGGGTCTCTATTGTTTTAAAGGCTTACTTGCTATTCCAGCCAAAAAATGTCACCTCGGCCACTTCGGACAGCTGAATTTCAGAAACAAGTGCATTTTAAAAATGACCACTAGGGGCATGCAACTGTAATTTCTGACCACTGCAACATTCCAGGTTGATGCTAAGTGACAGGTAATTGAAAGCATTGGTAGATGGAGCTGCAGGGAACTATGAAGAGTGCTCCTTATTTTATGTAACCTTTACCTAACCACGAAGCCCCTTTTGTTTGTTAACCACTTACTGTGCAGACGTTCATGTCACGCAGGGTATTTAATATTAGATTCTGATGTTACCTTTGTGTGCTTATGAATATACTGATGTACACAAAGAGCATCCTGGCCAATCTAATTAAATAAGGCCACACTTCAAAATAAAATCACGTTGCAGGGTGATGCTGACTAAGGGGTTAATATGAGTAAGTGTGGATGTGTCACAGATAGATATTTACTTCAATTCATTGTGTGCTAATTTGTTCGGAACTGGATTTGAATTAATGCCGCTTCTTAGAAATAACTATCAGACTTGTTTCTCCCAGTTGGACTGCGATATTGTACACTAATCTTGTGTCCTTGAGCTGGCTTTAACATAGGAATAATAATACAGACCTCTAAAGGATGCGGCTAGAAAGAGGTTTGAAGAATGAGCCATATTGTAATAGAAACGTAAGGGAAAACCTTTTACTCTGACTGTTTTCAAGGTAATGAATATAATAGAGACATGTATGGCTAAAGCCACAAATAAAATCTCTGTTTTTTTATTTATGACGCCATTACCTTTGTACCGCACATCTATGCATACAGATAATACATAATACAAATAGAAGAGGGCAAATGTATGAACATCTTTTCAATGTAATTTATCATTATGGCTGAATATTTCCTGCTGGTTTACAATAGTGGCAGCCTATATGCCTTTCTATATGTTGATTCCTAGAGCTGCAGTTCACAAAGCACTGCAGTGCCATTAATACAAGACATGCAGTACAGTTCTAGTACAAAAATAACACTGGATCAGTCACACGATAGTTAAGAACCAGAGCTGGACTATTACTGCACTAGTACTCTGTTATATGTGTCTCACAGTATTCATATGGTGCCACCCACGTGATTGTGGCAGGCTTATCTATGGGGGATTGGTGTAGTTCAGATGCACGGCCGGATGATACAGCTTCAACATGAGTTCAGTAGTCCTTGGAGGCAGAGGGGCAGCCGAGCCAAAGAGCAGGTAAAACCCGGAGGGATGGAAATTAATTGCTCACTCCCATCTCGCTAGCTGGGATGAAAATGCTGCTGATATGAAATACTGAGCCTGCAATCCAAGCACAGAAAACATAGCATGGGCTTTTGCTGTTGGAGAGCTATCATTTGCCACCCAGGTTTAAAGTTGTACATAACAATTACATTGTATTGCTGTCCTGCAAACCTTCATAAGGGTTACACATATTAAACCTTACTGAGAAATGAAGAATGTGTAACGCAGTAACAGAGAACTGGGGAGAGACAACAGCACTGAGTACCAATTCATTGTTCGTTATTCCAGTAATCAGCTGCCGTGTGTGTGAGCATGTGTCAGGCCTGCCCTGCAAGGTCAACTGGGGTCAGCTGGGGTCAAAGGGCATTGATGTCAATAAGCCTGGTCACCCAGGGTCATCTTTAGGAATGAACTGTGACACATTGTGTAGTAGTCTTAGTGAACTGGTGATAGGGAAATCATGCATTACAGGAAATGAATGGAGGAAGAGGACAGGGGGCATTAGGGAGACACTCAGGACTAGCAACAGTATTAATAAACTCATTTTAGCAATGTATTTATATTGATAAAATCCCAATGGAATAATAAGAACTCACAAAATAGGAAAATAAAGCCGGGCCTCGACAGCAGCATCTCCCATGCTGACCAGCTGGCCCCCAACCTTGCAAAGCAGCTGAGTTGGAATGAGATCCCAATTCAAGGTGATAAGGCTTGGGGCTCACGATGTATATAAATAGTGTATAAGAGGACCTGGAGGTTCGGGTGACTTTGTAAACCTTCACTGCTTTTTAACGTCAACATCCCTGATCTCCTTGCTCTAAAAAACTGATCCATTTATATTCCCCAAAGCAGCTATTTACTGCATTTTCTGCACCAATCAGCCACACTGTATAGTTGATGCAGACATGTTTTTAATGGCCCTCTAGCATTGCTAGACTACAAGACAAAGTATCCCTCAATAGAGAGGGGGGTTATGAATATACCTAAATCTCAATACAATGTGTACTCTGAATTCCCGGTACAATACATATACAAATGAGGGTTCTAAGTGATGCGTTACTTTGTATGATGTCTAATAAAAGGTATGTATATCACTTAAGGAAGAATGGCGATTCTTCAATACACAATATAGAAGTTCAGCCTTCTTATTCTAAAAGACTGCCACATCATGTCTTTTTACATTGCAGCATTCTGATTGCTAACATGCTGGTGACTATTGTGTATTTCTGGTCACCTCGTGCAGCTTTTCTATTAATTATTCAGATATTTCAATGACTCAATGAGCTCTCCTGTGGCGCTATCTTCAAACGGATCGCTTTGTCAAAAGTGTTAGCACGGCTTCTGGGAAGCAATGTTTTCTGGGGCTGTTGTTTTTTCTTCCTGATTTTATTTATTTATGTATTTAAGGAGTGAGCTGTAACAAACGACAGAGTTGTATGAATTGACCATATTTAGCTATTCCACAAACAGGAACAAAATATGGTTACAGATGTTAAAAGTTATTTTTTTTAAGGCTTGAGGTTCCTAAAACAATGTTTTCCACCTGTTAAACCCAATTTCAATTGTGTGATAGATAAACCAAACACCGTTGGAAGTTACGCGTCCTGTTGTTTCTATGTATCTATTTCTTTGTGCGTCGTTTGTGTGTGTGTGTGTGTGTGTGGGGGGGGGGGGGGGGGGGGGGGGGGGGGGCTTGGAGAGTGTCACACAGGGAACTCTTGTTCGGTCGGTGAAAGACAGGATGGATGCCTGCAATAATTAGCCAGCAACAAAACCCCTTCCAGCACACTGCAGCCATAGCAACAGAGAGATCTGCTGCCCCAGCATGGGCCTGCTGCAACACATTAGTGAGGGAACAGAATTAAACCAGGACTTGAGCATTGCTCCAGCACAGCCTGTCCATTACTGCTCTTAGCTTGTCGGCCAAATTAACGTCAATTAATGGATGTGCTAATATTGTTATCTACTGGGGCTGCAGCTAGTAAAAGAAACTGAGAAAAAGGTTGTCCGGGGCGAATTTTTTTTTTTTTTTCCAACAACATAATATCCAACAGTTAATCTGTTAGCTTGAGGTGAAATGTTGTTTTGGGTGAGAAAGAAAAGGTGGAAAACATGTGTTGTTAATAATCCTCTGCTCTGATAGACAACATAAATGCTGTAAACGTTTAGTGTGACTTGGGAATTGGATGCTCCTGCAATAAGCTTCCTAGCAGTTGATATTTCAACAGCAAAATCACTTATATACAGTGCAAGGAATATAAAGGGTTAACTGCAAATGGTTGACATATTTTTGCTTGGCTGGAGGGCTGGAGAACAAAGCTTTGTTGGGTTGATTTTGAAACTTAGTTTCACTTCCCATAATGCAGTGTTATTTTTGAATCACTCCGTTATGTGGAGAATCTCTGTTCTTTTCATGCTTAACGGCTATTACAACATTTGTGGTCCTGCAGATATGAAGGAGAAGCTGCAAGTCTCCCAAAATATCTTTTACACTTTTAACACCATCAAGCCCTTTCATTTCCACCTTGGGTCTTAGCTTGGGGATGCAATTTGAAAAACATCCCTAGCATATTATATTTACAAAAATGAATTTCTCTAGACGATTCAAAACAAGAGCTAAGAGACAAACCATGTCTACAGCAATAAACACAATTAACAGATTATTCCGTTATCAGTCATCTTATTACATGACCCAATATTGGACAGGACCACCTTTGCAACAATCATAAACCTGGCATAAAACCCAAAAGATGCCTGATGGCGCCCATTCCTGTGGAAGTACTGCCCTTAACTCGATCACTGAGGTAAGCAGAGGGTAGTATTCATGAATTCAGTTTAACACACAGAAACTGGTGGACTGAGACCGGGGATTGTTCTGACAAAGGATGAAAGCTGAAATCTGTCCCATGATGCACCTCAAACCTCAATTGCGCATTATACCAGCATGATCATCTTGAAAGATACCCTGTCTGTTTGTGGACTACCTTCAGATTCACACAGGGACATAACTGAGTCTTCCAGGGAAATCACACGACCCAGTCTAGTTTGCATATCCAAAAGATGTAGGCTAATAAACAGCCCAGTATGCATGTAACTTTTATTAAAGGATTGGGCGAAGCAAAAGTAATCAATAAAGGACTGCGGCATTTAATGTGTATCGTCAGGGCACAGTGCACAATACATAGATATATAATACTGGTACAAAAGCTTCCCAAGGTGATCAGTGCTACTCCCCAAAATTCTGTGCCTTTCCATTAATACCAATACTTCGGTTCTATGTCTTGACGAACTTTCCTTCCCTTTTTGTCCCCCTGTACATTAAGGGCTAGTTTCTGATATGAAGTGAAATGAAAAAACGCCTTTTACAATTCCAAAGAGAACAAGAAATAACTTCAGACGATACACAAGCCTCTGAATTAAAATCCTGCGTGGTTTAGTTCTGGTTTGGTAATTTTATAAAGTGCATTTTTACCATCTAAAAAAATGTTCTAATTATGATTTTGCGTAAATAGCATTGAGAATCGAGCCCTAAGTATTTTTAAGTGTATTATTTTACATGACCCAAGTCTGAATCAAATCCATGTGCAGTAAGTACACATGCTGACACAAAATATCGTTTAATAGAAGCTGATGTGGCTGTATAAAAGCACCATTTCATTGTCCCTGTTGTATCAGCTAATTTTAACCAATAGAATTTGAATGATTCAGGAAACAGAAGTCAGGCGATTACTGAACTTTGTAGAAAAAAAAAACAGTTAATTTTCCTCGGGTCAAGGAATGAAAGCATAAGGAAGTGAAAATGTTAAACAAATCACACGGTGGGATAATTAGGGTGACTGGAAACCCAGCGTTATTAAAAAGTCAGGATTAATGTATTATGTTTTTCTGATAAACATTATTCACTCTTTCAGCACTAAATAACTTCACAGAAAATTAACCCTTAGATGAGAACGAATGACATAATTCCACTGTCTTTTACTGACAACAAACACAAAAGGTTTCAATGATCAAAAAATTTGAAATAAATGTACTGTTTCTGTTTTTTGTTTTTTTAGACTGTGATAGCTAAATTGTTGAGTTGTTCTTTTAAAAAATATAAAGGTTTGAAATCTGTTCCCCCCTAGAATCGATTCTTTGACCCTGCTTTGTTCAGCTGTTACTTTCTGCTCAGAGTACCAGTACCATTTTCTTCCAGTGCACATGTTTTTCAACACAACTGTGCTTCATTCCACAGTGATTACTGTCCCATTTTGACAAGAACTCACCTTCAGTAACTGTCATCCTTACATCCATTTACAACTATCATGTTCTGTCTTCACCAATTATAGACATTTTTCTTTTATGAGACAGCTAATTAATCCCATTTACAGAGTTGCCACATTTATAATGAGAGCTCTAAATGGGGTGTTCTAAATGTAGTAAATGCAAAGAAATAACCCCTTCTCAACCCTAACCCTAACCCTAACTACTGCTACTAAACTCCTCATAGGTGAGCATTACCAAAGGATTAAAAACGAAGTTAAATCCATTTATGGTTTCTCCTTTTGTTCATTTAATTTCACTTGTCTGAATTAGAGTAAAAGACTTAAATGGCTTGCATGTTTCTTCTGTTGCAATTTCTAAAGCTTTAATAAGGCCCCATTCAGTGTTTTGTGTTCCTCAAGCCCTTTGCTTAGCCGGTGAAGCTGGGGAGCAATGCAGATATTATTGAGGCGCAGTGGAAAGAAAGAACTCAGCAGCCCAGCTGGCTTCAGGCAGGCGCTGTCATCCCTCTGCCAGGCAGTCGAACTCCACAATGCTGGCTGGAAGACAACGACCCATCCACAGACCAGGAGAGGAATCACACATCCAAAATATATCTCAGGAATCACTGTCAAACAAGCACTGGGGCACATAGTTTTGGGCATTTGTTGTCCATTTTACTCCCTCAGCTTACAAAAGCCCTGAAAATATAAACACCCCCTCCTTTAAATACACGCAGAAGGTTTCAAGCAAGCTTTTCACAAATATTCATTTACATACAAGGAAAAATGACTGGAAGGATTTTGGTCTTTTTTATTTAATTTTTTTTCTGCAATGGACTATAAAGACTGGTATGAAATCATTTGTATCTTTCATGATACTTATTAGTGGATAGTGCAGAAGGTGACCTCTATACATACACAGTATTACCACATTAAGCAAGGAGGCAGCAGGTTTAAAAGGCAAGACCAGGGTTGTTCTATCACGGTCCTGGAGAGTCATTCCACTTCAGGTTTAACAGGTTAAATAATATAATTAACTACTACAAGGTCTGGATGGAGGTTTAATTGGTTCAATTAAACAATTCAGAAAAGGGTTGGAACAAAGACCAGGAGTGGAAGGGCTAACTTTGGACACCCCTGCGCAAGGCCATGGACAAACTGAAACTGCATCACATCTGTGAACTCATTTTGAACAAGTGGCACGGCTTTTGAAATAAAAAATACCAATCAGGACTGTATATTAACCAGTGACCTCTGTTTCGGTTGCCAAGACAACCTCCTCTTGCACCTGCTGTACTAAGCAACATTACCTACCAATGTGTGGCAGCACAAAGACCAGTATTGTATTCTCTTTCAAGATCAGCAACTCATCTTTACCGGGATTTGAACCACGCTTGCATGACTGGCACTGCACTCTAGGTGGCAGCTCATTTGTTAGGTGAACCTACTTTTTGATGGTTCGTTTTTGCAATTGTTTTTCACGTGTTTCTTTGTTTTTTCATTATTTCCGACTTTTGCAATATCTAAGAAATGCAGGGAAGGGTGGTTTATACAGTTAGCGTTAAATTACTGTACTAGTGTTTTAGTTTTAGTTTAAAAACCTTGCTTTTTTGGATGCAAATGTGAGCTCTCTTCCTGTCGATTCATTAAAACAATGTCTTACACAGTCTCCAGTGCTTGGCAATGCAAATTATAATGCTTGACACACATTTCAATCCATCTCTACAAGGAGAATAATGTTACATGCTTGTATTTCATATATATATATATATATATATATATATATATATATATATATATATATATATATATATATATACTGCTGTGCAAAAGTTTTAGACATGTTGAATTGTTCTACTCTGATATACTATAAGCATTAACAGTTTCAAAGCCTCCACTAGTGTTTTCTACTATTATAACAACCTTGACTTGCATAAAGAAGGAAAAACATTGAGTGAAATAACTCGCATCACTTGATTTTCAAGGTGTGGTATCCGAAGCATAATCAACAAGTACAGAGAAACAGCATCTGTAATTGACAAACCCAGAACTGGAAGACAACAAAAAGCTGTCTAACAAGGATGAGCAATACTTGAAGATAATATCCTTAAGGAACAGAAAGAAGACAAGCATTGAATTGACCACACAACTGGCAGCAGGCACAAGTATCGTTGTCCATCCAATAACAGTACGAAGGTCACTGTTGAAATCAGGACTAAAGGATGTGTTGCAGTAAGAATGTCTCTGTTAAGAAAGGGGAACAAGACTAAAAGGCTAAAATAGACAAGAGAACACAGAAATTGGACTATGGAACAATGGTCAAGGGTGCTTTGGACAGTTGATTGACACCCTATGCTTCAGTTCTTCATTCACATTTTTAACAGCACACTTTCATTACTGTTTGGAACCGTTTTCACTGCTGAGTGGTGGGTTAAGCTGCTTACCGTGTCAGCCTGTGGGACAGGGCCAGGACGCGTTCCCAGTTTCCACCATCAGTCAGGTTAGCATGGGGGATGGGTAAACAAGAACCTGCCCGCTTTGCTCGCACCAGCTTGCCTTGAATAATTGATGTGTCTCGGGCAGGTGTTGCACACGCGCGCCTCTTAACTCGTTCTGCAAATTAAAGCGCACATAAATTGTTCGAATGCACCATATGCATTTAAACCATAGAATGTTTCCTGAAAGAAACAGTTTGCAATATAGTCGGAAATATCTGTTTCTAAAATTTAAAAGTGTATTAAGGTGACTCTCCGATATTCTCTGCGCTCTCGTTTGGCATTTGTATTAATATTGCATGCAGTTTAGAATTGACCTTTCCCCTAGCACCGTTTTTGAGGGGTGTTCAGTTTAACAATAAGCGATTTTGTCTGAGAGTAATGATCCGTAGGCTCTTTTGCTCAAACATCTTATAGTTTAATTGGGTTGCTTGATCAAGGAAACGTGAAAACGAAGCCTGTTCTCTTAATATGAGGACACCCCTATCATACCAGTGAACACGCAGACAGCGTATCTTTGTGCGGGACAGCTCGCTTTTTTATTTGAGTAGGTTAGAAATTTAGGTTACACTTCCTGTTACAATTTTATTTTTGGTTATTGTAATCATTCGAAATGGTGTGGGCAGCAGAATATGACTACAACAGAATTGGAGCTGTTGTCTTATTCCCTTGGTCAATATTTTAAAAATAACAGAGTTCCTTATTCGAATCGGCTTTCATGTTCAGTTGTACGGCTGGTACCTTTTTTTTCACAGCTCTGGTTTCATTCAAACAGGTGGGGCTGTGCGATTAATGTTATGCACCAAAGCTAAGCCGATTTTCTGTTGTATGGCATAGGACATATGATATTTTGAGGGGCGCAGAGTTGTAAATAACTAGTCCGTGCGTTCATGAATAAAGGTCTTGTTTTGTTTTTAAAATTTGAGATCTTGAATATTTCTCAGACCTGTTTTTTACATACAGGTGGAAGATTGCCCTCTTGTAGGACAGCCCCCTTTTCTTACATCGGAGGATGTGAGCGGCTGACATTTGTGTTGCGTTTTGGGACAGGAGGATCGCTATTGCAAACAGGTGTGATATAGGAACCAGAGCCGCTTCTTGTTTTGAGGGTATTTTGTTTTAGATTAGAATGGTGATTATATTGCCTGCACGGATATAAAGCACACACACACACATATATTTTAAATCCATGTCTACGAAAATAACGTTGGATTTAATAAGGAGAAGTCCCGTCTCCGATCGAGATATGTTTAGAGAATTTCAGGATTGGTGTCTTAGGACTTACGGGGACTCGGGTAAAACAAAGACTGTCACCCGGCGAAAATACAACAGGATTCTGCAAACACTTCTCCAGGGCGAAGAATCCGGCGACAGTGGCTTCATTGAAAACAACCACGTCGACGCCAAATTTAAATTCTGGGTGAAATCTAAAGGCTTTCAGGTCGGAAGCAATGCTGCTGCCACCAGTCACAGTGAACAGAAGAAGGGGGCATCTGGAAAGCCTGTGCTGTATGTCCCTGTTAAAGCAACGGTTAGTCTGCTCTTCATAATATATGTCGTGCATTTCTGCGTAACGCTGAATAATCATACGTATTGTTGTGTTTGTGTTGATGGAGTTTGACTGTGCCTAGCGTCACCCTTCGTGGTTCACCATCTGTGTGTTATTGTAACTTTCTTCATATCCAACAAGACTGCCGACTCGTCCCACTACCGCGTCCGTCACCCAATACCTGCTTTTGTGTTGAGAAATCTACCCGCAGCTTCTGCAGTGTGCATTTGTTTCATTTTCAAGAGCGATCCGTAATAGATCGGCAAACTGGGGCACTTCAATTCTCTGCTTCCCGTAATAATATAGTGTACTATATGTTTTTGCTGTGGGACTGTGGATAATGTGTCTACAGTAGAACAGTATGTGGATGTGTTGTGGGACCGATGAATTGCCTTGGTGAACGAAGATGAAAGATTGAAGCACTGTCGCCTTGTTTAGTCGATCGGTACTATGGACGATTTTTAAAGAGGTTTTTTTTCTGTTCTTGTCTTTATTGGTGATTAGAAATAGTATTATTTTAAAAGGTCTGAGGATCACCTGGACACTTAACTTCTCAGGTTTGTGATTATAAAACATAATACCAAAACAATCTTTCATCTATTATTATTATTATTATTATTATTATTATTATTATTATTATTATTATTATTATTATTATTTAAATACACAGTACCAACATTATTCAGCAGATTTTACTTTATAACTACTTTAGAAATAATGCCCCTTGAATACAGGGCAGTATGAAGATACAGGGCTGCCATATTGAGTAATATACCTTTGGCAGGCATTTCTAGAATTTTGGATAGGTGGGGATAAGGTATAGCTACCATCCACGTATTTTTTTTTCCTTTGTGGAATTAGTAAGCTCATAAATGCAGAATTAATTTTAAAAGGTACATTTCAGCAGTAATAATATTGCAGTTTTGTAGTTGAACTGTGTAGTGTGTTCATTTGGTTTCCACTTAGCTTGGCCATGACCACATTGTGTCACTACCCCTAAATTTTCAGGTCCAGACCACTGTGTCAGAGTTAAATGGCATGTTTCACAGAACTCGATTTGCACTAATCTTGCATCTAATTGGGCTCAGAGAAACCAACCAAAAAGAGTTTAACTAGGTGACAAGTTCTTTCTAACAGCCCTTTCAGCTGTATTTAAATGGACATCTAACTAGTCAGACTAAGAAAAATAGCATTTCCTTTCCTCGTCAGGAGTTCTTGAGCAGTCAGCGGGTAAATCCTGTACCATTATCAGATGGGAGACCAGCGCAAAGACACTTTTAAACTGTTCACACGTAAAGTGTGGTCTCAACTGATTTGTTTTACAGGACATTACTTTCTGTGTAGAGCTGCAGTGTCTTTCAGAGTAAATGTTAGGAATGAGAAATAGGCTGCAACAAGCTAACAGTACTTTCATGTTTAATCTTAAAGTTTTTGGATTATGGTGACCTGCATTTCCTAGACAAATGTTTAGCATACTTGCTTGGCCCCACAAATCACAAGTAGTAAACAAGTAGTGATTGCTGTTTGGGCAGGTCATAGTGCCACCTTGTTTCTCCACAGTGCACCCAGCTATAACATTTAATGAAAACAAGAGGTGGAATTTTGGTTGGGCTAGCCTGTGTTACTTTTAACTCAGCCAAGATACTAATAAACTGGACATTGCCCGGTAGCTCTCATAGATGCACCCACTATCCTACTGTACAGGCATGCTTTATTCTCCCCTAGTGTAGCTGTCTCTGTGGAACCTGCGACAGTATTGCGGATCACATTTCAAATGCTCTTGGTGTAGGTTTGCTTGGCGCATCCAGGCGTTGCTCTGTATTGAATTGACCGGAAGGATGCAGTGATTCCTCAGAAGCTGTTCATGCTCAATAGGGGGATCCAGCTGGCTGAGCACCACTGAGCTGAGCGCTGCCTGTTGACACGCTGGGAGAGGGGGCTGGATTGACAGGCACTGGCTGGGGGAGGGGGGCAGTGAACCAGTGGCAGAACGTCGCTGCTTTTTCTGTGCCACTACCTGAACCGGTGGGGGGGGGATAGAAGTAATCAATCTAGAATCAGTCCTTTTGGGATAAAGGTATATCCCTTAAATAATTCATCTGGATTCCTCAGCTGGGTACTCATACTGACTTTATACCAGTATTGAAAAAATAAATCAAATAAAAAAAAATGAGAGGCCTTTTATTTTAGAAGAAACATCCCGCCCCAGTGCAGATAAAAAATCTGCATCTATTTTATTCATTTTTCTTGGATAATGGATCATGAGTGTCGCTCTGAACTAGCAGGGACCTCCATATTGAAATGCTCTACAGCAAAGTGTATTTTATGTAGACAATAAAGCAACAATTTCCTCCTTCCCCTGGTAGGATCAAGTAGATTAGGCAGCTGTTATGCTGACAGAATCCCCAATCTGTGACTCTACAGTACGAGTGTGATCAGCTGTCAGAGTAGAATACAGGTGCTTATCTACCTTCCCTCGGGTAGGTGAGGGGGTTGGGTGGGAGTGTGTGAGCTGTGCATACAAAAGCACTTACTATCATTGCCAGGGCTTCTACCGATGATCACTAATGGGGTGGGGGGCTTCAGTTTGTATTTGTGTCACCTATAGCTTTAAGTTTAACACATGCATGGTATAATATACTCGTGTCGAACTATAATGTTTCAATCCTAAGGTATTTATAATGCTTAAGATGTTGTTTGGGACCCACTAAGAAGCGTTTTTCCTTTTATTACGCCCCCTATTAGGAGGAACCACACGCTTGCGTGTAACAGCAGCGCTCATGTTAGGGCTTTGTTTGTTCATTTAGAGTAACAGCATTTTTCTGCAGACACAAAAAAAAGGAAAAGAAGCAACAGAAATGACAGCCTGGGGCAGTGCAAAGAAAAGCACTGGCCACGTCTTTCATCTCCTGCAAGCCACCCGTAGGGCTGCTCTGTGTTTGTATACTGTGTATCTCACTTCAAGAACAGCAGTGCTCCAGACAGCTGCAAGACGGACAACATTTAATTATATTGGGATGTTCTGAAGATGGAGAAAGGGCATTGGAGCTGGCTGAGTGTCGGAGAGGCACAAGTGGCCCTACATTTTTATTTCAGCAGCCTTGTCTGTTTAGAGCTGTATCAAGAAATTTCAGGCTGCCTATTGAAATGCATATGCTTTGACGATTACATAGCAGCATGCGCCTTTGCATTTAGCGTCAAACACATGAGTTGAGAAAATCAAACCTGTTCAGATAAGGATGTTTTGAAAATGGGTTAATAAAGACAGTCTTTGTATTTTATTTTTATTTTGCTTCTGCTGTAGTTTAAGTGTTAAACTGTTACTAGGTATTTGCCAAACATCCTGTACTGTTTTGCATAGCGGCTGAGATACAGACCAGTTGCAGTTCAATGGTATGGCACTTCACCAGACAACCTAATAAAATACTGACACACTTTGCTTGCTTCTCATTCCTAGGTATAAATGACCCCTGAAACGATAAAGTGGGGAGTGTAATGGTAACATTCAGTAAAGCGCACTAAGGCGTCGTTGAAAAGCACACAATGTTCACAATGCTATAAGAATGATATCAGTCTAGATTGTACACTGATTAAAATACAATTTAAAAAACGAGACTGGGTTAACCCTGAACATTTAACTTAAGGGGAGAGAGGTCCCCTCTTTTTAGTTCTGTGTATTATTCTGCATGGATAGTTTTCTCCATAGACTCCTATGTCAGGGAAGCTATGAGTTTTTCAAACGATCCTGGTTGCTGGTAATGGAAGTAATTGAAGGTGTGGTAAATCACTAAGAGTAGAATGAGTGTGATAAGCTTATTAGACACAACTGGTATCTGTGCTTCTCTTAGCTTGGGAGAACCCTGAAAGGGTGTAATATGAACCCTGATGGGCTTCTTGTCCATCGAAGTTCCTCTTAGAGTTCACCACCGGCCGGGCCAGTGGAATTGCTCTTTCAGCCCTTCCGGTGGGGCTCCTTCTTCTTTCACAGTGGAAGGGTATGAAATGCTTTATTGGGTTATTGGGTTGCTGCATTGATGATGGAGAGGTCCTCGTGATTAATCGCAGTGCATGTTTTGCTGTGTCACTTAGATGCATTGCTCCCCTGCAGGTGCCCCACTCCTATAGTGACGGGTGGCATTGCTGCATATTTGGATCCAAACCGTTACCTACAACTGAATGGATGGGAAAACACCATGTTCAAAACTTTATAGACAATCATTTAAAAAAAAAAAAAAAAAAAGACTGTAAATAGATACAATGGCAAACCGGCGCCTTGACTTCAACCATTTCCCAATTGCATTAGAGAATTAAAGTTCAAACCCACGCAACAAAATGGTGGCTATGGTAGACTTCAGTCAATGGTTAATTTGCTTAGCAACAGAAAGGACTTCCCATATTGATTTGTAACTGTCAGGTAAAGCAGCTTTGTGTGAGAGATGAGACTATTATAGAGGGGAAGTCCCTTCATCCAACACCTTTGAACTGTTGAGTTTTCATTGAAGCTGCAGTATTCCCAGGACGCACCAAGTGTGCCAGGGAGAGTTAGGGTTGGCATTATTTTAGAGTAGAGGTGTGAAACTCAGGGGGTCTCATTACATTTTATTAAGCATCTGTTGTTGTATGGATAGCCTGATTCTGTCCAACAGGGTATCTGGTCTGGAAACCACTAGGACCTAGAGGAAATCAGGCACAAGCTTCCTGACTTCTTAACACAGAGACACATACACACACACACACACACACACTCGCAAATCTTTCTACTTCACAAAGTTTTGATGTACTGTACAGCATCACTGAATACTGAGACGAGAGCAGTTCGGTTGCTCCCTTTTAACACAGAGCGCAAGTATTGGTATGAAATATCAGAGTTATTCTTCCATTTGTTTAGATGTGTAATTTGTTTGTTGCTGTCAGTACACCAGAATGTAACCAATACCCTGCCCCCCTGCAACACGACCCTAGTTTTGTGATAAAGCGGTGAGACACAGAACAGGAAGCAATGTTTAACATAACCTGATCCACACACATGAATGCGCGCAGTAGGCCTGAACTGGGGTTGTTAGAGTTGGGGTAGAAGGTCAAGAAACCAAGATTTCTTTTAACGATAAAATATTTCTTTTAACGATAACATCTCTGATATTGTGCTGTTAGATGGAAACAGAAACTGCCACAGGCCATCAAGAAACAGTTTCTAGGAGGCGGTAGCTTTGTCCAAAAGATAAGGCTGGTACTTTCCAAACCCAATCAAGCTTTGTCAGGGGCAAGGAAGTGGTATAGATATATCAGGAAAGGGCTTCCTCTGCAGTAGAAAAAGCAGCATGCTATTTTGTTATAAAGCCTGTAATTGCTGCTGGTTTCGTTATTAAAACTGAGAATGTTACAGGCAGAATCCTATATTTAGACAGTCAGCATCGTAAATGCAAGCCTACGGCACAGTGCAGACAGGTGCTCTGTCAAATCAATGCACATAGTCTATCCTTCCGTGCTTCCCTGTTTAGTCTTGGGGCTTTCTTAAGCAGAGACTGTCAGTTAAACCAAATTCTGTGGTGGGTTTGTTATCTGAACTACTTCGTCTCACTATACACTTGAACTGGTATGTTTCTGCACAGTGGCTTGCACGGTGCATGCAGCTCTGGGATCGCTTTCATTCCTGCTAGAGCAACATCTTCAGTGTCGCCATGGCGATAGCATACCCTTATCTTTATTTGTTGTGAAATTAGTGAGGGGGTTTTTGCCCCCCTCCCCTGCCTGCCCAAATTAGCAGACTGAGAGTGCTGCATTGCATGGCCTCATTAAAAATGGCAGCTTTCTTTTGCATTCCAAATGGAAATTCACTTGTCTCAGTAAAAGAAGCAGAAGGGATGGTAGCATCGTTCACATTGCACACACCCAACACACGCACACATCCACACGCACACACCCGCAGAGCAATGATTCTTCTAGTCTTGAAGGACCTGCCATTGATCACATCTTGGTAAACTAAAGTGTTGACAAAACTGAACCCCGCTGACCTGCTACAGACCTCCATTTTCTAGTTTATAAGTGTGGGTCTATATTTTGCTACACTTGTGCATTCTTATACCTGCATGGAGTATATTGGGTTTTTTTGTGCTTTGTCTCAAAGATACTAAGGCCTTCATAAAGGGTTGCTGTTTGTCACAGCTTTTTTTACAAAGTGTGCTGCTGTTGTTTGTGGACTCAAGCTGCTTTTTTTTAACAGTGGTTTTATTGGTCTGCAGCTTGACCACACTATGAAACAAAGGAAACGTGGTGCCCCTGGTGCAACAAAGGAACCAAAACTGAGTGTCCAAGAACGAAGACATCTGAAGTGTTCAGCAGTAAAGCCTCACCTTCAGGCATTAAATAGTATCTAAAAAATATTGTATTTGTAATTTTCAGGGAGTTACTATTGTTGTAACACTTTCTTTGAACCTTTTAATCACTTAATCACGTAGAGGTGCTCAATTAAATAATATAAAAAGGAAGAGTGCAATTTACTCATTTAGTCTTTTAATTGCTTTTGAAACCTAATGAGAGTTATCTGCTCATTATCAGAAAAGCCCACCTTTGAATAATGCAAGCATGCAGAATTAATTACAGTGCATGGCTGTGCTATGAAAAGCACAGCAGGTTTAATCTATGGCTCTTGACATGTTGATGGTACACATAGATATCTGAGCTAGCTAGCACACTTCACTGTACCCGAGCAGCTCCTCCATAATAAGAAGCCTTAAAATGTAGTCCAAAATAAATGTTCTACTGCAGGTCTGTAAACTGTGGCACTTCTCTTTATACAGCACAGTGTATTTGCCAAGACTCTGCCTGTGGCGTTCACTTATTCACAAACAGACCTGGTAAAAGGAATAGGCTGTATTGGACTGAGGCATTAGGGATTACCACCACAATGTTACATGACTGACCCTGTGCCCTGCTGTAGAATACTCTCAAAATCCATTTCAATAAGAGTCTGTTTGAGATCTTATTTATTAAGGGTTTAATTACCATACATTTGGAATGTGTCCCAAACAGATGACACCTTCACATCAATTCAATAGCCAATTACAATGTTTGCACTTGAATTAATGAGACTTATTATAAAGCGTCACGGAAAATAAAAATAAAATAATAACACAGAGAATATTATCTCCAGCCCCATAAAAAGACATTGCCTTGCAAGCATTTTTAACAACTGCTGTCTTAAAGCCTAGAGCTTACAGGTATCATAGAAGATTATTCCTTTTTCCATTAAAACAGTAGCAAAGGCAATGTTCTTTTTGTTGGCAGTTCTTAAAAAAGACAACCCATTTCCCAAAGGATTTATGTACCCTGTATCCCACCCCCACCTGAAGCAATGCCCCCTTTCTTGTCAAGACTCAAGCTGCCAACCGCATTGGTAATTAGTGTCGTGTTAGCTCTGTCCCTTTTTGACTAATTACATTGTGATGGGGAGAGCTTTCAGCAATCACTTCACAGCTCAATATAATTGGATATCTGGATAGACAGATGTACCCCCAGAGACATTAAAGAATGAAGAAGGAAAGCCTTTCTTTTTCCAAAAAACTGCTGCCACCCAATTGCTGCCCTTTGGAAAAGGTGCAGATTGGCTTGCTGTTTTGGCTTGTAAACACAGTTTATTACACCTCCGAGATATATGCCAGGCATGCGCCTGTTAGGTCAGCAGCTGAGAGGTGTAGTGCTCTCGAATCAGCCATTGCACAGATCTCAAGATAATGAACAAGGCAGTGTGGCGCGCATTGTCAACACAGAGGCTTCAGTGTTCAATGCCAGATATACTGTAGTCCCGAGGAAATCAAGTCATTTTAATTGGGGGTGATCACTCACTGGCACCCACTCTCTGCAGGTTGAGTGGGCTCATGAAATGGTGCTGAGACCAGTCCTAATGCTTTTCAACCTTACCCTCAAGCGACCACCTTCTTAGGAGCTAGAACTCAGCTCCTTGTCCATCCAAACATCTTTGGGCTGTGTTATACACTGACAGACGAGGAGAAACACAGGAAGACACAAAGGCCATGTGACGCTACCAACAATGGTAGCTCACGGGCGAGCATACAAGAAGAGTACAAAAAGCACAAAAAACCCCTCAGCAAACCTCAGGTGCCATGTACACGGTGATACGCTGCTCCTACAGTAAAGGAGGACCTGCTGACACGCATTCATATCCTTTTAAGTGGTTGCACACATGGTGGTCGGAGGTTTTTAGTTTCTTTACAAAAGGCAGGTTTGTTGCCCGGGGTAACGTGGATGAACCGGTCCTTGGCTGTAAAGAGGGTGATAACTGAGGTCAAAGAAACGGATAGAATAGGCCCGTAGTCAGGAGTCATTTACACCGTCGGGATCCAGTGAAGACTGGGGTGATAGGGTGCGTTGTGCACCTCAGTGCTTGCTTGTTAAAGCTTGGGCATAATGAAACATTCACCAGAAGAAAATGATTATTGTTGCTAAAGAAAGAGGCCCCCATCACCATCAACAGACAATCCACTGGTCTTCTAACGGCTTGAGGGCCCTGTCTGTCTTTCATGTGGTGCCCTACATTTGTGTGAATATAGCTGCTCCATAGTTAAATGGATCCCTAATACGAAATGGTGGTTTTTAATGAAAAAAAAAATCATGAAAAAAAGGTATTTCCATTAGGTCTTGCTTTCATGTGCCACAGAAACTCGTCTTTCTGTTTTTATTTATATACTGTATCAGTATGGTATTGTTCAGCTCTCCCTGGCACCTGATACAGCTGTGACTCAGTGACCAGGGCCAGGCTGCCGTTTATCAAATGAACCCCACTGGTTTCCTAGCAACCAGGCTGCACCTCGGAGCTGGTTGCTCTGGGACCGGGAGGATTATAGTAACACACAGGGAGGAAAGGGCCTCCGGTTCAGCATGAACGATGCAGTTTGAGCCTCTGAGGATGGGGTGACACAGTGGATTAGTGAGCCGGCTTCATGTAGAGAGGGTTGTCGCGTGGAGGATCGAGGGGGTATTGCAGCCAGGCGATGGAAAGCTGTGGGGTACACTGCTCAGACAGGTTCAGGAAACGTATTTATTTATTTTTATCCATTTTATTTTTTTCAAGGCTGTTAGGGAGGTTGAGACAGACGCGCCCAAATGATGGCATTAACTACTTTTCCACTGGACTCCTCTAATTCAGATGTCGGCCTTTGCAGTCACAGCTGACGTGTCTGTGACCTTGGCTGAGTGCCTGGCTGTTCTTCAGTGCACAGCGTCTCTGTAGAATTAACAGAAAGTTACGAATAAACCAAGACTATACTGTAATATTAGTCAGTCTTTACAAACATTTATGTGACAGTGAGGATACTCTGTATGCGGATGCACTGCTTTGAAATGTCTTCTGTGTCTGGAAAGCATTGTTCCTGCTAATTCTCATAGGAAAAGCTGTCATTAAAACATTTTGTGTCAATGCCAATTAATAAGGGCAGAGGACTATCTTATATATATATATAAAAGGCAAGAGTATTTGTCCTTTTGGAAGAAAAGTTATTTAAGAAAAAAAAAAACATACAAACCGTCCAGCCCTTAGATAAACTGAAAGAATAGATTTATGTTAAGCTGACCCCTGGGAAGTCAGGGCGTCTCAGCTGTGGGAGGCTGGATTAGCATTTCCGTACCAGAACTCTGGCTGTCCTGCACACTCTGTAGCGTTGCTATGGAAACTCTCATTACCTGGCTTCTAGTGCGAGAGAGAACAGGCTGGGGGACTCGCTGCTCTTTCAGCAGGCCCTTTCAGGTCTCCACCTCTTCAGCTCATTTACTGCTTCCCTTTCACAGCAGTTTGTGCCATCAACTGCTCTTAATGTGCTCAGGACAAGGTGGAGACAGCCCACTAATTACTGTAAAAAAACACCATTTACCTGTGCTGCTATAAACTATAAACAAGTCTGTTCAATTCGATGGGGTCATTTGAATGAACTAGTGGTGATTTCTGATTTGTTTTAAATAACAGTGCAAATTAGCAGATGTAAGTTACAAAACAGGAAGACATGCAAAATCATAAAGTAACGTAAAACACACTGAAAGAGGAGTCCTTTAATATTAAAAAAATACATCTAATTACATTTTCTAAAAACGTTTACAGACAAAAAAAGAACACAATAAATTGTTTTTTGAAATAAATTGTAAATTGTTTTTGTTTACAGCTGTAATCTCGGTTAGCGAAAGTTACCGTATACTCTTCTGGCAAAGCATGTTCTGCTTGATGTTGATGATTGCACAATTTTAAGACCATCTAATTTTTACACAGTCTATTGTATTGACCTATATAAACAACACTGTAGTAATGCTGTGGGTGTACTGACCTCCTTGTTAATATTACCATTACTGAATGCATTAGTAATGGAATAAGTTTTAGGGTGACAGTATTAAGGTCAGCCACTGTTATGATCATTAAAATACACTCCAATGACTATATTTTTATGTTTGCTTTCTGCCCCTTTTAGTTTTATTTGCCTTGCATTCATTTGATCCAGTTGTTTCTGTAAGCACTGTAAAAGGGTGCTGATTACACAACGCATGTTACACAATTCTACAGTTTCACTTTGTAGTACATTGTTAAAATGGAGGGCATCTAATTTATAAGTGATTTACAGTGTGCAGTACCCTCCAGCAAGTATCTGTGCAAGTGAGTGTAGGAGTGTGGCTGGAAGCGGGGTAGACACTGGAGTTATCGCCCCACTGGCTTTCATTGTTAGTTAAAGATATGATTGCTCGGTTCTAGAACACCTTGGAAATGGGATATATTGAGCTCATTGAGATTGAGATTTAAAAAATATCACATGGGCCTGGTTTCAACCAGTCAACAGATAGGTTGCGCTGTGGAATAAACCTCAACCTTACAATGCTGGTGCTTTTTCTACCCTTTTGGTCCCAGCAAAAAATAGCATCAAACTCATTTTGAATTTCTGCTTGAGGTTTATGCTATTTTGGAATGTCGCACTATTCTATCATTGAAACAGTAGGGTTATTCTGCATTCTTGTTGGAGCTTGTCCGCTACAGCTGCCATTGAGGAGCTTGGTTCTGTTCTATTCCAGATCCCTTTGTGGGCTTGTGAGGCTGATAAAGCTCTGCAGAAGCAGGTAAAACTTTCCCAGTGACTCATGTGCAGCTGTGACAGTGGTGGAGCTAGTGGGAGTGACACAAAGCACGACAGGCAGGGGATTTACAAAGCCAAATCATTCAGAACAGTTTAGAAGTTACTGAAACCTGTCCTCTTCTGTCTGAACTTTATATATATATATATATATATATATATATATATATATATATATATATATATATATAGATATAATATTGTTATCGCATGGATTTATGTTTTTACATGTTTAATAAATAATATAGAATTTCTGTAGTGAGGCCAGTAGTATGATGACCACTGTGTTTGGTGTTGCGCTAGGGGTGTGCACATGTTACACATGTGCACATTTCTGCCCCCCCCGAGACAGATTTGCAATGGAACTGGCATATTATGGCGTTGACATGTGAGTTTCGCTTTAAAAAATAGTTAAAATAGACACTTCTATAGCCCTCAGTGTCCAAATAAAGTCTGGTGTTTAATGTATGTGAAGAAGGTATTCAATGCGGAAGACCCTGTAACTCCAGCTCCCCTCACTGTGGCCTCTCTGTTGCAGATTTCGGAATGTGGGCTGGCCCAGGACAGCACCTCCCTGAAGCGGGTGGCTGTGGTGGAGGATTTCTTTGACATCATCTACTCCATGCATGTGGAAACAGGCTGCGACCCTGGCAAGGCACCCAAGCACGCCGGCCAGAAGAAAACGTACAAAGCGGTAAGAGGAAGGCTGACGTTAGTCCCCAACTCTTGTGGTTTTTACCTTTTGTTTGTACTCTTTCTTTGTTTTTAATTGATTTCTAAGAAAGGAGCCCTAAAAAGACCCCTTTCTCTGTCATTTTGTTTTTGTTTTTCCTCTTGACGATGGAGCAGTCCAGAGGTCTTTTGCTTCCTTCTTGTTATTTGTCAGTAGCAGTGCATCCGTGTGTTGATTCTTTGATTTGAAATGCATCTCTTCAGCACTAAGTTCAACCACATTACTGGGGCAACAGAGTGTCTTTGGCTTTTTGTCTGTCTGCCCTCTTCTGGAGAGAGTAAGTCCTGCACTCCTCAATTGTTATAACCAAGGGTCAGATCTTATCAGAGTAGGTGTCTAAAGGATTAATTAGGCTGGACAACTCACTGCAGCTTCTGCTAAAACCTGTGATACCAACACTTCCTTTGATATTGTGCATACATTTAATAAATACAAAATGCTCTCAGTGTTCAATTACAGTGTACTGGAACACAATCAATACTGTAATTAGTCCTCCAATAAAATCAAATACGCGCTGGCGAGGAATACTGATAAACTATTAAACACTGTACAGCATACGCTACAGTTGGCAGAGTGGGCCCACTCCCAATATAATGGTTGAAACTCGACAAGTATACAGTATGTAGTTTTGAATTCAGAAGAAGAAATAAGGCATTCTTGAAAGATGTCTCTGAGGTTTCCCGAGCGAGACACTTCAATGGCAGGCACGCTTTGTGAGCCGAGACGAAGCCGAGGTGACTTTGTAGTGCAGGGTGGAGTCGAGGTCAAGCGGGGGTGGCGGCAGGGGGTTGGGGAGGCTGCTGCTGGTGGAGATTGCACTGAACAACATGCTGCTCAATGAATAATAAAAGAATGTCCCTCTGCTCTGAGTTCTTTGGTCTCTTCCACTGCTTCCCAATCCAGGTTCTCAATTGATTTAAATACTCCAGCAGTGCACCACCATTACGAAAACCAGCCTCACTATCAGCAAGGTCCCTTTAGACTATTCTTTTTCTCTGTAAAAGTATTTAAGATCTCAGGGGCAGCCCCATTTGAAATATGTAAATGGCAGGTATATTTAGACTTTAAATAAAACCACACGTTTAACATTTTTATAATTAAATATGAACACGTGACAATTAACTTAGATTAGTAGGGTTTTGATGTGCCTTGTAAACTAGCAGTGCTGGCTCCTGATAAATATTTAGATCCTGGTTTAAAAACGTGGACTGTTAGCGGTTGTGGCAAGTAGATGTCCAAAAAAATTTGTTTTTGACTTGCCCTTTAAAAAAAAAAAAAAAACTATAAAATTGAAATTCACTTTTATGCTGGTACAGTAGAGTCAGCATGAAGCAGACATCGGCAACGGCTGTATAGTAATATGTAGCATTGCACTGTCTGTAAAATAAAGTAATAGCCGGTCTTTCACTAGGGGCTTGCTGTGACCTTTCGGCTGCTGCCTGGTATAGTAATCACAGCAGCAACAAAAAACCCTTTGGAGTCTTGTGGCTCATCACTGGGCCTGTCCGCTCTGCAGAGCATCAAATCAGTTGAGAAATAGAGACACAAGGTGGAGGAAATGACTAGAGTGGGTTAGAGATGTGACAAGGGCTCAACTGTGTCAATCGAGGAGATTCGGATCTCGTTAGCTGACAATTTGCAACAGGAGACGAAAGTCACCAGCCCAGTTCCAGCACGGATGTGCTGCTGTTAGGGTTCAGTTGCTGTTTTTGCAGAACAATCTAGAAGATAAATGTGAGGTCAGTGAAGCACAACCTCAACACCAGCACAGGTTCTGGTCTGTGTTTTACAGTTCTGTGGCTTATTTTGGGTTTGTGCATCACAATGAGATACCAGATTTGTCCATTGTGGGCTTGCTCATGAGCCCTTTCCCTGAGTTGCCGACATTGTTCATATTAAAACATCAAAATGGTTTTCATAGCGGCATCCAATGCTTTCTGCTTCTAACGTTGAAGTTAAAAGCCAGCCGTATGTAAAGTCCTTGCTCGCATTGTTAAAGCTGCAGCTGACAGGCACGATTTGTTTCTGTTGATGCAGATAGCGGAGACCTACGCGTTCCTCCCGCGCGAGGCTGTCACCCGCTTTCTGATGAGCTGCCATGAGTGTCAGAAGAGGATGCACATCAATCCCAGTGGAGCCGAGTCCAAAGGTATGACAATGACTGACTTCACTGAGCCACTGTAGAGCAGGACACTCACACAGATTTTTTTTTTTTTTTAATCCTTCGCCATGCATGAAAGGGTTAAGCTAGCCATCACTCTTCTAGTTATTTCTGTGACCACGACTCAATCATATCTGCGGTTCTTGACCTCCACACTAAAGATCGGATTGTGGCCCTGCTGTCAGTTGACTATACTGTATTTTGTCATGTGGTTAATTTCAGCTGCCTGTTTAGGCAGTGTGTCTCTTTAAAGGGACTGTCAGGTACAGTACAGAATCCAACACTGGCCGCATATCAATGAGAGATTGCCAAGTACCACTGCAGTAAACATTATATCTCAACCAGTACCCACAGAATCAGTAAAATCCGTTCCTGCATTTTCTGCATCTGTGAAAGTGAAGAAAGAAATGCACTGATTTAAAGAAATGAAACAGGTAAGTAAGTATTTTATATGCAGCCTAAGACCTTATTTAGGATGCAATTTTAAACCAACAGCTATAGCACAAATACTGTGTAATGAAAGTACAAATCAAAGAAACCAGGATAATTGCTAATCTTCCAGACAGGGTCTCTCCATCTCTCAATCTCAGCTAATTGTATTTAAAGTTCAAAAATGAATTATTAAACCGACCTAATTGCTGGTCATTTTGTTTGAACAAGAGAAGTGCAGTTTTCAGTCCTCTTCTTCAGTAAGTGGATGTCATGTTACCAGGATCTGCTTATGCTGGCGATGTTTTTAAAAGGTATATTGTAACAGAGATCAGGCTCTTAGCTATAGTCAGTTGAAATGAAATCACATAGGAATGCTTCCCTTGAAACTTCCAGTGAAAGAAAGTCAAATATCAATAGAGTTTGGATTGTTGTATCTCAAAATCTGTAATGCCAGATTGAACGCAGAACGTATTGATCGATTTGCGCTGTTACTACATACAACAGTTTTGTCTGAAATAACCCACTTATGATACACTCTGATGCTCTACACAATAGGCACTGTCTATTATTTTGCTATAATGTCCATGAGATATTTTGCAAAATACACTCTAATTTAAAGTCAAATCTTTTTGCATTATTATCTCTGCTGGGGATGAAATCTCCTGTAAAGGGAATATAATGAAGACGTATGTATGAATATATTTCAGTTTTTCCATACTGGAGCACCACTTATCCAGTTGTCATGAAACATTCAATTGCTCATTCTTATCAGTTCTGTACATGCTGTTGATATTTTTTTTAGCATACTGATTGATCTATGTTTGAATTTACTGTTGCTGGTATTTTATGTTTCCTGCTCACTTTAATCTTGGGGCTCCTTGGCATGTAATTTTAATCATTTTTCAGGTGCAGTTGGAATGCTAAAATGTTATTGATGAATGCTTTATAAAACTTTTTTTTTGTTAAATATGAACCACCCGGAACTGAAGATGTCTGTTACCTCCAGTAGGGGAGACTGGGGCTGGTTGTCACACATTTTATTCTTTATTGTTTTCCTCAATCTGGTGACATGCTGTGAGGTTCTGTTCCTTGCTATATTGAAGAATAACTCTTAACGTACAAATTGATGTTTTTTATTTCAACATAGCTTTATAATAAATCTGATATTTAGACGGTTGAAAATGCGCCGGACACCTGTGACAACCTGCTCCATACTGGGGTTGGTTGTCACATGATATGGGGTTGGTTGTCACAACGTATGTTTTGCTTTTACAGTAGACAATAATGCAACATTTTAGTTTTTTTTTTTTTTTTTTTTTTTTTTTAAATAACATAAAGTTTCTACTGTGTGCAATGACAGAAAAAGTTGTATTTTTACTTTTTATGTGAACATAAAAAATCCAGACCAATATATATCTGAAATGTTGACCCATGCTACAAAATAATACCACAGCCTCCACAGAACCAGAGGACAAACAGTAAATAATTTAAATAAGCATTATATGATGACATATCCCACATTTTGGTGTAAAAAAGTAGACAGAAAAAATATAAGACTTCTTTCTGTAGGAACCAACCCCCAAAACTATGTGACAACCTGCCCCAACCAGACTTTACATGATAATTGAATTCTCTCAGTACTACTGGGAGAACCTACTGGTTTTGTTTTTACACCAAAAGTTAGCCAGTATCTTTTTCTATTTAACATGGCCACCAGTTCAAACAAAATCCAATACTACTAAGAGTTATAACATAAATAACAAGACATGCATGTTTTACTTTGGGTATGAAAGAAAATGAAATATGTGCTAACCTTTATGTTAGATGGAATTGACCTCAAATTACAAGATGGTTGACTGCCATACAATAGAACACACATTTCAGTGTTAGTATCACCTGCCTGCACTGTCTACTTTCATAGCTATGAGCACTGTGACAGCCAACCTGTGTGACAACCAACACCTGTGACAACCAACCCTGGTCTCCCCTATATTCAGTATATCTTCACAACAATGTAAATATTGCTTATTTCTTAAAGAGTAAGTAGGTGGTTCAGAAAAATATAACATTACACCTCCTCAAGTGTTGCTACAACTTTAAATAACGCACCTCTAATTTTTCTTTTTATTGTTAACATCCTGACAACGTTTTACACTTACAATTTCAAAGCTCTTATGAAAATGTCTGCTTTAGTGCACTGTTAGTGTAAGGATTATTGCCCACATTGTCAAAAAGGGTAACACAGCAATAACGAGGCATGATGTGGTACGGAACAGAAAAGCCAGACCACTTTTTTAAAAAAAGAATTATTGCTTTTCCTGCAGTGATTTAGAGGACAGATCTCATACCCCAGTGCACTAGAGCGGACATTTTGACAAAAAAAAAAAAGCTTTGAAACAGACTTCAAAGTTCTAAGTGTAAAACGCTGTCAGGATGTTAACAATGAAAAGAGAAATTACAGGTATGTAATTTAACAGTTGTAGCAACACGTGGGGACGTGTAATGCGATATTTTTCTGAACCCCACTACTTACTCGTTAAATCGCCACCTATTATATTTAATGTATTACAGAAATTAAACAAAATATAAAAATAATAAATACAAAAATGTAAAATGTTTCTTATAAAAGGAAAAAATAAAATAAAAAAATAAAAATAAGGACACGGAGAGAAATGGCAGACGAAAAGACGTGGCATGTTGCATCAAAGATTTCCTGAAAAATAACTTAGTTTAGTTTTTAACTGTACTAAACATTTTACAAGTGAAGATTGTATGCAAGTGATAGACTTGACATGTTAATGAGGAATACCTTGGAGCACTGCTTGTCACAAAAAGCCACAATAGGTGTGTAAAAGCAATGCTGCAGAACAAACTAAAAACACCTGGCCCACTAGTAGACAAAGATAAAAACTACTGTTTTTATCGTCGAAAACCAATTTCATTTATATAGCATCCTTCATGTGCAAGCATCCCATCTTTTTGTGGCTTTCTGAGTGCTCTGAGCAGACCCTATGATCTTCTGGAGAAAGACCAATCCAGCTGAATCAAATAATGCAAAGTAATAAAAAAGAACTTCATGTGTAAATAGCGTAGTCACAGCTCTGAATAATAAACAGAAACTTCCCAACACACTGCTGTCATAAAGACCACACTTGCGTGTTAAATAATATACATTTCCTGTGATCATGCTGTACAGTTCTTAACAGATTTATTAGTTATCACTTTAAAAGAAAAAGAAGACACTGTTGCCAAGGACACTATCAGCAGCTTTTGTTTGCTTAATTTGCTATCCAAATAAAAAAAAAAAAAAGATCCTCTAAGACAGTCACAAATCTCTCTTAAAAAACCCTCTGCCAAAGATTTTCAATATAAAATCTATGACTTCTTCAAGGCGACTTAGACGTGTTACCGAGCAGTACATGATTACAATGCAAAATAAATATTTAAATACAACATAGTTTACAGTAATATTGACTACAAAAGATACAAAAATGACTACAAAAGATTTAGATGTGAGTAGTTTTTCGAGATTTTCGATTACAGTATAATCGTAAATCTCGAAAAACTACTCACTTCTAAATCTTTTGTAGTCATTTTTGTATTACTTTAGTATAAATACATGTTAATTTGGATTCATATGTTGTTTTTTTCTGACTTTATGTGAACGAAAAGACACACATTTGCCCGTTTTGCCATTGGAAATAGTGATATTTTGAAATATCACTGTCCTGGTCACAAAAGCAAAGTTTGTGGGGAATAATAGCCATTTTCTATACTTTTGAGGCATAAGCAATTAGGAAATAACACTTACTACCCAGGGATGCAACAAGTTAGGATTACAACAAGTTATATCTACAATGACATATTAGTAATGCAATAGTGCAAGGATTGTGCATTATTTGAGGATCCAGTAACGTGGTGTGTAGGTCAGGTAATTCCAGTGCATAGCAAGAGGGGCAGATCACCTGACAAGGTGCACAGCACCCAAAATCTAATTTGACTTGTTCACTTTTTAATCTTAATGTTGCACTAATAAAATTAAAACATATTTTGGTGAACAAATTGTGAGTGTGGGTACACTTTGTTGCAGATGTAGTTAATTTATCCAGCTTGATTCCAGCGAGTGGTACAAGAAACCTGTACTTTACTGTATATAAAGCCTCTCAAACACTTCCTTGCAGAGAATGACCGCCCCACCTCCTTAGTCCCAGGACTGATAGACTACAACATGCCAATCACTGCGACATACCTGAAACAAATGAAGCTGAGCAGCATGGGAGCCAACGAACAGGTAGGACAGGCAACCCCGCGTGTGTCTGGGCACTGTGTGTGGGTGTGCATGGGGGTTTCTTCTTAATGCCTGGAGACAGTCATGCAGACCTATTCCTACGTGTGCTCCCCATGGTTTAAAATCATGTTTCATTTTGACCACGTTTCCTTGACTTTGCAAACTCCACAATATGTGCTGTGTAGAGGGCATTGGGGGGTTGAATACCAACCATGCATGCTGTGATTCCAACACTCACTCAGATATAAGCAGTACAGCTGAGAATTGGTAATGTTGTGACGGGAATGAAGTGCGCATTTTAGAATGCAATGTTCTCTAGTTACCGACTCATTTCTGTATTTAAAAGAAATCCAGACTTCAGAACTGTTATCCTATACATCCAGGGATTCTATCAGATTGCTAATAAAGGGATGAGCAGTCAAGTGGGAGTAGTGGGGAGTGCACCCCTCTGGTACAATGTGGCTCCCTGCTGGTCATATGAGTGGTATTTTTTTAATCTTTGATGGTGATTGAGCAGGTAGAGGCTACACAGCCTCACATCACAACTGGAGACGGCTTAAGGGGAAAAATAAAAATGACACTACAAAAAGACCCATGTAATAAACAGATTTTGGACATTAAGTAAATAACCTAAACACAGATTGGGTGGTAGGATCTGAGCTAAAAAAAAAAAAAACAGTGGCGGGGCGTTTTTATTACATATTTCATATTTTAGAAACAAAAATGGATGTAGATAACTTTAATTATTTATGATGAAACAGAGTGCTGAAAAACAATTAAAACAGCATGTCAACAGGTTGTCATTGTTCCTGAAATAGCATGAAGACTGCCTGGACTGCTGCTTCTCTCCTTGACGTTCCTGGGCTCCAGTATGTTTTCTATCAATCTTTAACAATCTCCAGAGCCAATTTCAATAGAACCAGACAGGAAACGGCACACAATAAGGAGAGTGTGGGTAGAGATACCCACACAGATAGCAGAGCAGCCTGCAGTATATTAGGGCTTGGCACTGGGGAGCTGCAGAAGCCTCACAGATAGATGGGGAGAAAAGGCCTGTTTTGTATATTGAAGCAGTCACTGGGTTTAAATGTAAAGTAAAAAGAGGAAGCTGCAATACCCTGGGCTCTGGGTCGGTGACACAATGTTTTGGGTCCAGTTCAATACAAGAACAGAGGAAATTACACATCTCCTTCCTTTTGATTTGTGCTGATGCGTAAGGGTCGCCCAGGGTAAAAATGAGCCAGTATTCTCATCTTTATCTCTCCTGCACTGCCCTTTAATTAAAATTGAAGCACCAGAACTATAAAAAAAAAGGCACATTTGATATGTGTGTGTGTGTGTGTGTGTCTCGCTGTACAACCTAACTTAGTATATAGTAAGACAGTATACAGCTACAGCCAAAAGTTTTGCAACATATTTTTATTTAAGATCCTGTAATCAAAGAAACTACAAAATGATATTGCAAAAGTCTATTGGAAGCCGTAATAGTAGTACAGTATTTCATGCTAGATTTTAAAATGTCACAGGTTTTTTTTCAGCTTTTTGTAAAGTTTATAGAAAACTACAAAGCGGGATGCAATTCAATATTGTAGCGTAACATTATTCAACAGGTTTACTTTGACTTTATGGAGCAAAATGAGTTAATGCTATAGGGTGATGCAAATTGTTTTATCTGAACATTACTGAATCCTGAAGTTTATGTGATTAAAACAAAGATAATGTTAGTGTTGAAATAATTGACTGTGGGTTCAAAACTTGTTTAATTTGCATTATTGCGCTGAGTCGCATTGTTCCTCATCTATAGTACCTGTGTTTCTGCTTGGATGCTTTTCTAAATGACTTCAGTATATATTTCTGTAGTGGCTTTTCAAGACAAGGGCTGTTCCAGTGTCTACTCATTATCATTAAGCCCTGCCATGCAACACAAACTCACGTTTCATTAGGCTTAAAATGTGACATGAAAATGTTCTTTGTTTGAGATGGTTTCGGCCCCATGTCAACTGTACCTCCCTCTGGAAAATGAACTCAGAGCTTCATAAATCCTGTGATGTGCGATCATTTCACTTAAAAAAAAACAAACAAACAAAAAAAAAAAAAACGTAATGTCATTTTAATGTAAAGCTAGGTGGAGCACTTTGAGAAGTGTTACACGAAAGGCGTCATATAAAAATTGATTGATTGATTTATTTAAAGACCTGTCCTGGGACATGACCTGCTATGTGTCCACCTTGCCTCTGGGTAGCGCTGTTTCACAATAAATGCTGAGCAGCAGCAATGGGAAGGGTACAGAAAAAGTCAAAATATTTTCTACAGTTGGCTGGGATATAAGAACGAATTGATCACACTGTTTAATGCGATTAGGCAGCTGTTTCTGTTTCAAGGAGCTTAATAAAAAGGTGTTGTCCTTGTGAAGGTCTACTGATAGATCATTGCAATTACTTTGACCTACACATGCATATGCCCATAAACGTATTCCATTGTGCAACTTAAAAACTTCCGATATTCAGGCGTTCACCATCTTTCTTAGCCTCCAGGGTTAGCTGAACTGTATAGTGGACAGCACAGTGATCTGCTACATAAATGAACTGGTATATAACAAACCAGAACCTTTTCCTGTTTCTACTTGACATCACTCGAGTGTCTCTATAGTGGTGTGCTTTCCAAGAGTGAATTATACAGCCTTGCATTATCCTCCTGTAAGATAGACTTTTGTGTAAATGTTTTACCTTTTTTTTTCCACCATTGCTATATGATTCCTGTGCCTCTCTCATACTCTATAAAGGGGTTTGGTTGAAACCAAGAATTAGTTGAAGAGTGGTGTTGCTTGTATGAATTGGTGAGATCTTCACAGATCACTGACCTCACCAATGACCTCAAATTAAACATTGCTTAGACCTTGTATTACAGTCTGGGAGGTGTATTTGGAGGCTGACCTCAAAGGACAACAGCTGTTAATATTGTCCACCTCCCTGCTGCTGTGAACATTAAACGGCTGAAAGAAAGGGCTCTATTCTTAACTAATGCACATCCTTAGAGATGATAAAATAATGATATAAACCAGGCAAGGAACTACTGTACTCAACTCAACCGCTCCTCGGCTTGTTTTTTTTTTTTCTCTTGCTAGTTTTATACATTTTACAATTATTTTCTCTGATTTATTATTAAAAAAATAAAATGTTAACAATAACATGCAAGGCCTCATTAGGTAATACTTTACATTTAGGTAGCTGGAAATCGCATGCAGTTCTAACTGAATAATATTTTTGCTATGGAATCCCAATGAAATGATCATCAGTTTATTCTAAATTCCACACTTATATAACAACATGCCTTATTCGTGGGAACTGCCACTGTTTTAAACTGTTACCCAATGTTAAAACACAATGTATTTATTTCAAATTTAGCATGTCCAATTATTGTTTGCCCCATTTTTTCTCCAAAGTCTGACATATATATGGGTCTGGTCAGTAGGGGGAGCACTAGAGCAGCGAGGTGAAGCAGTCACTAACGATTTTTACCTCCCTAATCTGTTGAAGCAATAGGACCAATGCAAGGTAGCCAAGAACAAAAACCCATATAACAATGAGTGCAATTAGATTTACTGCTCCTCCTTGATCTTCAATTTATTCAAAACGTCAAAAGAAAAAAGAAGCTTGCCTCAGCTTACTGGAATATTTGTCTTTGAATACAGTGTATAGGGAAATGGAGAAAGTAGGTAGGGGCAGACTGCAGGGGAGAAGGATGTAACCAGGTCAGGCTTTGACCTGTATTTGACCTGTTAGAGTGCTGTGGGATCTTTTAGGCTGTCAAAGTAGACAGGACCTGGGTTTAACAGCCCATTCGAAGGACAGCCCTTGAACTTGCTATGCACAGGAGGCTTCCCACTCAAACGCTGACAAGACCCAACCCTGCATTGCTTCAAAGATTGACAAGATAATATTCCAGATTTTGTTTGTGCTGGGAGCCAAACCAAAGATCTAATCAGTAATCACACACAAATACACAAACGTATTTGAAAAGGGGTGTGTGTGTGTCCCATAAATATTTTCTCCCAGTAAAACACAAACTATGATATGAGTGTTTTAGATAATACTGTAGCGATGGATGAAATTACTGGCGGAAAAAGAAGGCAGTGCTACATTGGTGCTGTAATTTATGTGCTAGGGTATATACGTTGATATCAATATAACCCCCCTATTAATTTCAATAGCACGCAACACATTTTGATTAGGTGTTTCAGCAATGTTAGGTGTTTCCAGACGAGCACTGCGTTCAGTTGAGAGGCTGCTGAAATTAAGACCATCTTCAAGTATCTATTAAAACGGATCTGTTGAGAAGACTGGCAAAAGATATAAACACTGGAAAGCTATAATGAAGTGAAAAAAAAAATGTAAGATTTAATAAAGATTACAGCACAATCGCAGAGTCAAAGAAATGTCTTCGGCTTTATATTTAGACCAGGGACGCAGCAAAGCGTTTTAAAAAGAGCTCTCCTGTAATTTATAAAGCTACTCAGACAATTAATTAAGGGTTACGAACAAGGCAAGCGCTTCGTACTTGTGACGAATGACTGCACTTGCCCGCGTGTTATTAAAACAAGCAACTTTCTTCTTCTTTTGAATATTATCTGCCCACTGAATACTAAATTGAATCTCACCGGACAGATCAAAAACGTAAACTTAGTCAGAAAAAGAAAAAATGACCACGGGTGCTGAGCAGCAGGCAAACGTCTCAGAAATGCATAAGGGCATGCATGCACTCGCTCGCCTTGCCGCATTCTCGTGTGTTTAATTAGACAGGCAGGGCAAAAAAAGCTAAATAAAATAATGCAAACAAGGGGAATATCGCAATTAAAACATTGGCTACCGTACTTTGCACGACTCAAATGTCTGTGTCCTTTGGACGGGGTGTGACGTACCAGCACTGGGGCATGGGGAGCCCCGCCTCCATCTTCTGGGCTGGATGTCAGTTTAGTCTCAGTGTGCTGTCCTGTCTCTCAGAATAGCAGGATGTTGTTTAAATATTAAAACACGGAAAAGAAGGAGATATCGTTATTGTGGTTGTTTGATACATCTACACGGTCAGGCGTTGAAGGTAAGCCGTCATGTTGTTAATGCCTTTTTTTTTTGTATAAGGGTTTAGTCCTATTTTATGAGCCTTGTGCTTGTGGAAAATAATGTTGGGCTGTGAAACTGACCAGCCCTCAGTCTCTCTCTCTCTCTCTCTCTCTCTCTCTCTCCTCCCTCCCTCCCTCCCTCCCTCTCTCCTCGCAAACGAGGCGTTTTTTTTGGTAGATATACACTGTACATTTTGGGAAAATTGAATCGGTGTTAAGAAGCAGGTCCCCTTTTTTATTGTGAAAATCTAAAATCGAGCCAACGTGTTTGGAGAATTGATACACTTCCTAAATTGTATTGTGTATTTATTTATCCGGGGATGCGTAACGTGTACCGTTTAGTATTTGCATCATTAAATTGTTGCATGTTTTTTTTTTTTTTTTTTTTTTAGAGCTTTACATGTATTTCCTGCAAATGCATAGTACTGAAATCAAAAAGCTGCAAATCTTATAAGTTGTTACCTTACTGAAATAAAACAATGATCTGTATCGCTCGTTTCACATGCAGTACTATATTTAAACTTTTCCTTTAGCTAAATCATTTCTTCATACTGACAAAACATATGATGTGTTGTATTCACTTTGAGATTCAGAACATTACCTGTTTTGTGAGGGAATTGCATTAACAACATAAAGCTTATTTTTGCGTTTTTTTTCATTGTTAAATAGTTATAATCTTCATTTCCTTATTATGGGTTGAAGAATGCAGGGCAGCTCAGCCTTCCAGATACATTAGAACAATAGAGAATGTCCAATTAATCATACAATTAAATACATGTATGTATTTATGTATGTATGTATGTATGTATGTATTATTATTATTATTATTATTATTATTATTATTATGTATGCTCTCTTCACCGTACCGGTGTGCAGTAACATGCTATTGTAAGTAATATCAAATATTAGGCGATGAGTATTTATGAGTATTTATAACTACCTTATTTCTAAACATATTTCACGAATACGTTTTATAGCTATTCAAAATTATGAACAGCACTGCGTTCTAATTTCGTTAGGTTTAAGTTTAAAATTCCCTGTAAACGCTGTAGATAATGAACTCGGATCAGAGACTATACACAACAACACCACTATCGTTCTCCCTGCACGTATTCTTTAATATTACATGTAATATACATGCTAATCTGTCGTTGAGGCTTGCTTTTGAGGTTTAACGCAATCTGTAATATCTTACATGCTTTGCGCTTTCTTTCATATAGTATTGTACCCCCCCCCCCCCCCCCTCCGAAAGGCAAGGTATAAATCGATACAGAGACTGAAGGTAAATCAATATAAGGCATTCATTCTTTAAATAAAATATTCTCCTGTTTTTTTTTCAGTTTTTATTTTTTAGCTGTATTTCAGTGCATTTTACTTGTCTGTGTAAGATACTAGTTCTTAGTTAAGCTCATGAACTGGATTTGCAGTAGCAGTACACCATAATGATCAGAAAGCTCACTAACCATATAGCTACATATTGCACACACACACATAAAAATACAAACCTAAACCAAAAATTGAAAAAGTTAAGCACCCTTACATTTTCAGCACCAAGTAGGTTTCCAGTTACAGTGAAAGCTGTAAAACCACATTTATGGCAGAGGCAGTTATAAATCTTTTTCCCATTTTGCAATATCACTTCCCTGCTATCAGCCACTTGAAACTAGATTGTTTAACGATTTAATATATAAAAAAAAGGGGGGGGGGGGGGGGGGGGGGGGGGCGACATTAAAAACACTTTGTGTATCAAGCCCTACAGAAAAGTTGACCTTGGTAAAGTCGTTTTTTCCCATGTGTTCTTCGTGTGTATTACGGTATCATGCTTTTGGTATGCTTTACTACACTTTGATGCTTTTCACAATGGTAAGCTCAGTGTATATTAGTGTATGCCAGCAGTGACACACAGGCCCTTTTATCGCTGGGTTTTTACAGTATATCACAGTGGCTTTAGAGTGTGTCTGCATCAGCAGGTTCACACTTCTGATACAGCACACAGGTCTCTGAAACTAGTAAAACTGTTATTAACACTTTCAATAACGGAAAAGACACTCAAAACCACATACCTTGTGTATGCCTAGACACTTGGGGGTTTCTTTCTGTATAGTGACTTGGTGCTGAAATTGATTGGTGTGGAAAACAGTTTGAGGATAGTGAATTAAAGACATGCAGTGATTGTGTATTGTTACCTTTCGTTTAAATAGGTATAGTGCCCAATACAGTGTACTTTTAATCATAAGTTAAATAAATATCCCTATATGTATGATTCATTAATCATTTTGCAAGTATATATAAAACACTGTTGGTTTACCTTTTTTTGCTTTGCTTCCCTGAGCTACAGTAAAGCGTGCAAATGACAGGCATAACCTTCGACTGCTGCAGGTGCTGTCGTAGCAGGAAAATGCATGTTTATTTGACAGAGGGACAGCGTGACAAGAAGGCTTTGTGGAGGGAGGGAGGGCAGCTTGTGTGCCGGCCACTACAACCACACTTAGGAAATGTAAAAAAGAAATGGATTGCCAATAGGGTCTTGAGTCTGAAGTATAAATCACAGGAGTGTAAACTAGGTAAGAATGTGTTAAATGTTATGTTGAACAGGATAGTGGGGTACTGCAGCTTTAAATAGAACTGAAAACATCCTACCTGTAGTATTCTATATTCTATCAATTATTTGTATACTGGTGGGATTGTGACCCTGCGTGAACCACCTGTTTGCCTCACTTGGTAGGAGCTTCCTGCCATGCCAGACCTCTTTCATTAATGATGAATAATGTGTAGTGTAATTCTTTTCAGTCTCTCAGCCCCATATTGGTATAATTCCTGAGGGACTCAAGTTCAGGACTGGAACACAGTGGGACGATTTGTAGGTTTCAAATCCAACCCCAGAAAAAAAGTCACGGGGCCCAAAATAAGTGACCGTAAAACAAAACGAAACCAAAAAAAAAACAGTCTTCCCTTCAAGTACAATAAATGCCCACAATAACTCTGTAGCACACTGTAGCTGTGAGCCAAACTGTGGGTCTGGCATTATAGTTAATCGAGAATCAAGTGGATTGATAGAACAGGAGCTGCCGGCATTAACCTCTTAACCACCAGTCGGTTTTTGAGAGTTTTGATATCTGCAATCTGAAAAAATTTCTGTTTGTACAGTAACGCACCTCTTTTTGGACTTATTGGCAGTTATATCACCGTAGTTTAAAAGGGACAAGATGGAGGATCGGAGCATTAGTATTAGGTATCTAAAATGATCAGAAGTCTTAATTTCAGATATTTAACAATTTCTCTTTCCGCAGTCTGCTTGGCTGTTTCTGAGTCTGCTGACGAACCACAGTATTACCCTGTTAGCCAGTCTCCAGTGCTGTGGCAGTGTTTTTGTTTTTTATGCCATGCCCCACTTGGTACTTAATAGGGTTGTCATCAAGTGCCCTCAGCCCTCAGACATATCACTGATGATGGGGGAGTTGTTCTTTGGAAGGCAGCCTTTGTGTGCGTTTAGGAATCAACAACAAAGAAACTAGGTTAGCTTGGTGACCCATTAAATATCCCTGTTATCTGTTGGGATCCCATGCACTGTAGTATAACAAAGCTTTATTTAAACACGTGTGTGTCCCTTCCTTACTGAGAGATGATTACTATTTCCAAACCTGACATTACTGACACTGCATTGCTTCTGTAGTCTCTTTACAACCTGGCTTGGAATATCTGACTTTGCATATATTTATTTTATACGTAGCTTGGTTCTGGACAAATACAGATTCGGAAACAAAAAATGGATCAGTGAATGGGGAAGTAAATATTAACTAAATACATTTAAAATCAGTGGACAGTAGTTATTGCTTCTCTGTAGCTGGAGTACGTGTGGAGTTGCAGCCAGCGCATTACCAGGGCTGAACCTTGCAGTAAACCTGTACCATTGTGGTTTTTTTAAAACAATAATTTTATTGATCTGATTCAGCTTTCACAGGGTGTAAAATGATACCATTTGAGCCATACGGCGTGGAGAAGATTTGTATTTAAAACGTCTACAGAAATCAGCGCTTTTGTAGCAGGTTCCATAGTTTTGGGGCTTTTCTTAGCGGTTTCCCAGACATCCGCAGTGAAATGCATACTCTACCCCATTTGAAAATGCCCTGGTTAATGTAGCCAGATAGTTGTTTAGGGTCTGTTTTAATCCTAGCAACACCAGCACAAGTCCGTATACAAAGGACATGCGACAAGAGTTACTTGGATTAATGTAGATCACTGTCTGCTAAAGCACAGCAGCAGGCTGTAAATAACCTCACTTTGAAGCATTGTATTTGTGGGATTCTTTGCAACAGCGTAAACAGGAATATCATTGTGGGGTTTGGGAATTTTGCCAAGTTTGCCTGGTCCGTATACTGACCACACCACAACTCAAATACTCTAGATAACGTTAGGGGTAGCCAAGTCATTCCGATCTATTTTCTGTTCTTTTTTGCGTGTTTTATTTTAAACATCAATGTTTTTGAAAGCTGAGACACTGAAGGTCTTGCATTTCTGCAGTCTTGTGGCTTTATATCTGCTTTAATGTAGAGTCAGCAATGTGTTGGCGACTCCCATGCAAGATGGGCGAGGTCAACACCATTTGAATTAAATTAAATTCATTCAAATTCCTGTCTTCAACTTTCAAAGGAATTGTTTTTCTCTACAATTCATATATATATACACTGTGCTGGCTTATATTTGAGTACTATTAAAGCTAACCTGATTTTTAATATCATACACAAGATTATAGCAGTGTAGTCAATATCCCCTGGAAAGCACACACTGTGAGCTAAAAACAGAAAGTAATAAAACCGAGGGCTGCAAGGACTGCAACATGTCATGCCTGTTTGTCCTAGGCTTATTTCAATAATAACACAAGGTACTTTGTTCGTAAATATGAATTCTAAAACACTTATTTATTATTATTATTATTATTATTATTATATTATTATTATTATTATTATTATTATACATTTCTATATTTATTTTACAATAAGAAATAGAGAACAGTGTTTTTTCTTAATTTCTAATTCATTTTCTAATGTAAAGCACCTTCAGTAGTTAATAGGTTGTGTTGAAAACAAACACATTCAATAGTTCTCATTCTTATGGATCATTTTCCTGTTCTAGTTATAGACTACATCTCACAGTAGACTTTGTAATATTGAGAACTACAGAGGTAATAGTGAAATTGAACCCAGTGGAATTCATCTTGAGAAATTCTGAGCTGTGTAATTTACCTGCTGGGTTCAGACCAAACATCCATAACAAAATGTTTTCCAGAGGGTCCTTAATACTGTATGTATTGTTTCCACATTGCTTTCCAGTGTATGTGTTCTCATGAAAGTGTGAAATCAGTGATTGTATAGAATCACTCAAATTGGCCAGTGGATGTGTGAAATACAGGGATTGTACAGAATCACTGGAAGCTGTTAGTGAATGTGGTAAAAGAGATAAATAGATGCATTTTTTGTTTACGTTTTATAAATTCTATGAACATTTTACATGCATTTATAATTATTACATTATAATTTGTTTAAAGATTAAGTTGTTCCCCATATGTTTGTTCATTTTGTTTAATAAATAATTGAATACTATGAGACTATATGTTTCTTGTATGTTTGTATTTTGCCTATATTCTGAATGTACTAGCTTATAAGACTCATTTTAAACACAATAATATCATTGGTTTGGACTAAATTATGAATGCTAATATTATAATACAGTACAGCAGCTCCTTTTTAATACTAATCTATTTTCGTTTTAAATGTGTTATTTTGTATGATTGTGTACATTTCTCGTACATTCACTAACATGTGACAGTGAATGTGTACAATCACTACGGATTCCTTACAATCACTGAATTCCACACTTTCACTGTAACATAAAAGTTCTAACAGGCCTTGGTGCTTCAGTAATACTGTAGTAATTGCTCTGTACTATTCCAATTTAATGTAACCTTTTTTTTTTTGTAAGTGATCCTTTTGGAGCAGGCTGATGTACTTTTGAATACTTGGCCTTTTTGTTTATGAGAGAAATTGGTCTAGGGCGTGCCTACTCTATCTTCAGTGTAGATCAGTGCAAGGCTGTCTTTCAACTGTTTAAAAAAACTGAAATAGCATACTTTTTTAATACTCCTCTATGTTGTGTCCTTTCCTCTTGGTTGGGGACTTTGCAACTGTCAGCTGAAATTCTTGGTGTCCATTCTATAAATTGGCCATAATGAAACATGTAAGGTTTTCATCTCTCGGTGCATTCAGTACATATCTCAAGAGCATGGGTAGCTATTGACACCCCCTTGCCATCTTAGATGGCTCTCAATTGATTGACAACCGTTCACAGGGTGCAGATAACACCAACAATGCTTGTTGTTTGTGCTTAGATGCTGTACAGAATCTCTGATCACACACTGCAGTCCTGTCAATGAATATCAGCCTTGCATCTGTCAGCCCCAGTGTGACATTGCCCTGGTTTCATCCTGGAGATTGTGCTATCAAGGTTGTCCACAACCGAGGTGCATGTTATTGGAAACATGCTGTTGGCTCCTGGTGGTCAGTTGGCTTTAGTGCTTGCTGGAGTCAGAATTGAACAATGCAAAGGTGACAAGGATGAGGTAATAAAGCAGCACTGGTTCAAAAGCGCAATCGCAGGCTATGATCTCCAACAGTCTCTCAGTAGACAAAGCTTTGGGAACGCACCATTTTGGTGCTGTTTAAGGTTGCGTACCATCCTTGGTTATACTTATTTGCTTTTTTTCTGTACTTGGTTTCACGAAGTTATTGAAATGATTCCAAACTTGCCTTTTCCTCTTGTATTGTACAGCACCTTCATATTTGTAGCCGCCAGCTGCATAGTACATGCATGCCGTTAATGAATCCAAGGAGATCAAGCTCGTAAAAAGTGGACAGCTGGCAATGCGCTCGAAAATACAGGCGTTATAAAAGACTGGGACAGCGCTGGTGCTGCGCTTGCATTTCCTGTTAATAACAATATGTTCCATTCATGCTGTGTTCCCAAGGTGGGTAGGGTTTTAACAACATTTGGGAATTTGAAGGACAGGCAGACAGTGTTATAAAGGTAAAGCGCTGCCTTACTTTTACACAAGTAGCATTGCCAATGGTACAGTAGAAGTGGGTTAGTAGCTCTAAATTGACGTGAATTTGAAGTGAATATTCAGTTTAAAAGATATACGAACTGCATGATTTGTTGCGAAGCCACGGAAAAGCTACAGACAGACAAACAGCATGCGTTCCTGTTCCAAGATCAGTTCCATCCCCTAGAGCGGTGGTTTCCAACCCTGGTCCTGGAGGGCAGCTGACCCTCCTGGTTTTTGTTCCAACTGTACACTAAATGAATTAATTGGACCAATTAAGATTCTAATAAGCACTTAATTGGTCCAGTTAAGTAATTTAGGGTACAGTTGGAACAAAGACCAGGAGGAACCGTCCCTCCAGGACCAGGGTTGGAGACCCCTGCCCTAGAGAGCCATTCCTCTAGCCGCTGCGCTCTTGTCCTTTTCTTCGTTTTCTCTCCCTGTTTGGTGTGTTTCAGATGCTGCTGGACATGCTGCTGGTTTAGATGGTGTAATTCATAGATCTAGACTCTGGGGACGTGCACGTTATGGATTTCTTTTCATATTCCTGATCTGTAAATGTGCTGCATGTGCAAATCCTATATCATATTGAATACTGGCTATACAGTACTGTACTACCCCCATTAGGGTGCAGGAGAGTTGAATAATTTACACCGTCAAAGAGGATCTTATCCTGGGCAGACCAGATTGGAGTATCTTCCGGTAAGCCCAGGAGATCACATCGACGCCTCATAGTCTCATGCTTTTTGAAATACAGGTTTTTTTTTTCCCCAAATCCTGCTTCACCCAAATTCATGCTCAAAAGATGCAGCATACAGCAAGTACTACTAAGTTGTAACAGCTATGTGTAGCACACACTTTTGTATGTGCTGTCCCTCAAATGATGAATTTACAATAAATACAGTACAAGCCCTGACCACCAGGGTACCAGAATGTCCAAAATCTTCAGGACACGTACTCCAACCCTTCAGAAGATTAGGTATTGTAGCACACGCGAGTGTGTGCAGGGAGGGAGTTAACTTCAATGTGCTGTGTAAATGACACCGGTGTTTACCAGGTGGGAATGTTGGCTTTATCTTTATACCAAACCCTTCAGCACATGTTCAGCAGTTCTGCCAACCACGTCTTCTGTATATTGGCAGCGTATGCCTGTTGCAAGTCCATAAATCCACACATTATCCACAGAAGTATTGTTTAATATAAAAAATACAATCTTTTCTACAATATGTTTTCACAGTGCACTCCACTGCTGTTTAGCTGTACAATATAATGGTTTCATAGTGAGAAATAAACTGTAGTATTCAGAAGCTGTATGTTTGGGTCTCCATTCATTATATTGTGGTAAAGTTACATCAGCTAAACTTTTATCAGTGGCACTGTTCATGCTTCTATGTACTGTGTACCAATACTGTAGCAATAATTTCCCTGAAACCTGTAAAAACTGTCACCACTTTACTTAGTGGTACTCGTCATTTCTAAATAATATTGACCTGCTGCAGAATGTAGCTATTGATTGCACTAGGAAGTGCACTTGTAATGTCTGTCTTTGGGCACTGGGTAAAGATAGTACAGGGATGCTGGATAATCTAAAGGATATTTTCAGCACTAGATTGATCAATACTCTGCACTGAATGCTGCTGTTTTATTTCAGTTACAATTGCTGTAACATGCAAGGTAAGCAAATTTGGTAAGATCCTGACTAGGAGAACTGCTACAGAACCAGTAAGAGCTTCCAATACATACAGCACCATATGAGTGAAGAATGAAGGAAAAGTGTGGCACATACAGTAGTGTTTATATGTTTAGCTCCATTCACTTGATATCCACATTGTTTACTTGCGTCTGTCACCCTGGTCAACCCTGCTTTATCAAAAGCAGTGTGAAATTGTGTAGCCGACCCGCATGACACCAGGTCTTGACCCGGGTAGGTTGGGTAGAGCATGCCAGTGTGAACAGGGCTTTACAGTGTCCTCATGATGTTACATTAATGTGACTGATCTTACAAGGGTTTAAGTGTACTGTAGTATGAGAAAAAGAAAAGTAAATGTCTAGAGAAAAAACTACAGTACAACTTTGGCATACATGCACGTGTTGTGTTACTGTATGTTACTAACTGGTCTTCCGACCAAAGCATGGCATTATTAAACACTGACTAGGCTTACTCATTTGGCAGAGGCAGCAATTCATTAGGAGTTGATAACAATATCATCTGCATATAGGGGCATACACTAGGGAGATCATTAATAAACAATACAAGTAATAAAGGTCCCAGAATTGAGCTTTGGGAGATCACTGCCCTGAGATGAAAATATACAGTACTCAATATCAGGTCAAAATTGAATTCTCCCAGAGATGTAAGACTTTCACCAGCTAAGTGAAATATCATTCATCCTAATTGAAAAGAAGTTTAGTACAACATTAGATGATGATCCTCAAGATGAAACGCTTTATAATGCTAAATGGGTTATTTGACAAGTAAAGGTTGTAATCCCTGTGTCTATGAGAGACAACACAAGTCAGTAAAGTTGCTTTGATTTGGGCTAGATATATATTTGTATAGCCTCTCATTATGACATTTATTTATTTATTTATTGAAACTTACTTTAGTATATAATGGATGGAAGCCAGGACAGCACATTTTAATTAATACAATTAAGTTTTTAAAAAATTCACTATACAGCATATTCCAGAAGCTTGATTTACTGACTTACTGTCTCAAGGCCGTGGGGGCCAATGATCTAAACAGTGGCAGATCTTAATAGCACTGCCCTCAAATTTATAAACCTGAAAATCAGCCCATGGGAGACCCCAGCTGGATCACAGTTTGAGTGCCTTTATTTAGACCCACCACTGTTTAGATCATTAAAATAGACCTCAGTGTTCAGTGCTCCAAGAGGCTGTAGTCTACCTACCTGCCTACATTAAGTGGGACGGCAGTTGAACGACACAGAGGACAGCCTGGTGTCGTGCTGAGAGCTGAGGACCAGAAGCCAACGAATTGTGTAACGTGAATTCCTTCAGATTGAGGCCTTGTTCCGTCAAGCAGGAGACGAAGTAGAATGCATTAATAATGTAAAAGCCAATTTGCAAGTTAAACACGTTAACCAATTGGACTGCCTGCTGGGCTGGCAGCCCTGTCCCTTGGGTTACTGACAGTGTGTAAGCCTGATGGGCTGCACACAGATGCTGCCCCTGTGTGCCGTTACCCAACACTCTCATTTAGCAAGGAGCCGAGCTGGGGGGTTTCTAACTGATGTCCACTGAGTGGGCCCCAAGTAGCTTTTAACTCTGCTGGAGTCATGAATCAACTGGATCTGATTACATTATTAGAAAATATGTATACAGTATGTCATTTAGTTTGGCCAGGAATATATAAAAGGGATTCTTTCTCCTAATAATTTAATAACAGGTCAGAGAGATATTTTTATAGTTTTGGACTATCCTACCTATCCTGCTGATTGGAGTTGTGAAACCAGCTATGAAATTTAAACCAGCCCTCATGTCAGTTCTGCAATATGCAGTGTTATATTTTCTCTTTGTTTTTCAGTTTGTTTTGTTTTTTCCTAAAAAATAACAGTGGGGTTGTTTAGTGCACTTTGGCAGTTAATTTGAAACTCAACAATAGAATTAAGATTAATTTGCCTTTTGTTGCAAGACTGACGGTGTCATTTTGTTTTAAATTGCCAGCGGACTACAGAGATTGGGAAAACATAAGTGCACTTCTCTACCATGCACCACACAATGGCTAGCTGCTGCTACAGTGTAGAGAATTTCAGCTGTGGGATATAGCATTGTGGATGCACAGGCTTTAAGAACAGATGGAAATGGTTATGTATTGCATAAAGTAAAACTGGTCTTACACTGTATACTGCATATTATGGCTGTATTACACAAGAGAACAACTTTATGCATAATAATAAAAAACTACAATATTCTGTAGAAGGGGTTATATTTATAAGAGGTTAGAGGTATATGATGTTTCCTGTACATTTATTTTCCATTTTGCTGTTTTTACTTATCTGCATCTAACTTCCATACCAAGTCACCTTTGTGTAGTATCAGAAATGGGTGATCCCTGTGTAGGTTTATGGGTAACGTAAAACTATTACAGGTAGGAGTTTAATAGTGGCAAATAAACAATGCATCTAGCCAGTCAAGAGATCATCATATAATCCTGGTGGCTGAGATCCAGAAGGAATAGCTGATTCTCAAACCGCACAGTAGATCTGCATGCTGCAGTTTTTACTTTTAAAATGTGATGCAGAGCTGACTGAATTGAAATGCAACACCATGCTCAGAATATTAATTACTGCTCAGTTCAACACCAGGCTGGTATTTCAGCAGTAAGCAGGGTGGGCCAGGTGCTGTTCGCCCTCAAGGGGTAACACTCGTCTCCTCCAATAACTCGATAACTACAGTTTTTTTTCATGTCGTGGTGGTCACCTCCATCACTATGAATGATGATGTGTGCTTCCTTTCTCTGGCAGGATGAAAGTTCAGTGAGCAGCGAGGATTTTGATATGACTGACCCCACATGGATGTCAGCTGATCACGGCGCTACGACTGACCTGAGCCCCAGCCAAGGAGAGAGAATGCACACACCCCTGAACAGACACAAAGAGGAGGACGGTGAGCTCAATGCAATACACCATGCAAATGACAGAGACTTTATTTATAGCTGGATTTTAAGTTCTGTAAAATGCAGAGTAGGTTACCAGAACTCGCCGTATGACTGCGGTAGTTTCCCTGTGTCTACTGCTAAAATAGCTAATGTAGATGGTCTTTTCAAGCTAACACAATTATAAAAGCCATCCAAACAATCTGTCAGTTTCAGGTTTGAGGTGCAGTGTAAAATTAGTGTTTGTTTGCTTGCTGAATCAAATGGAGCTTGGTGCATTTTATTTTGTTATGCTTTACAGCACTCACTACAGATTCATATCCCAGTGACATGGATACAGTTGAGGGCTTACAATTTGATAAATGTTTACAGCAAGTACCTTCATTAGTGTGAGTTGTTTTCTGTTGAGTTGACTTTGACATTGGCTTGGGAATCTACTGTGATAGAGGCCAACTGTGTTGTCATAATGTCTAAAAAATGGTGGGAAACTGTGCAAGAGGTAAAATGGCAATGTAAACGCTTAAAAGGAGAACAATTACTGAACAATGTACTGGTCATTTGAAATGTCTTGGTTAACTGGTCTCAACACCACACATCACCCCTCTGTTTGTCCTGTCCGGCAGCCAAACCTTAAATTGTTCAGCGTGTGCTCCTAATTTTGTAGTACAGAGTTGCATTGTTTCCAAGTGATATAATGTTGAGTAGGAATCAGGTCGCTGGATTCAAGGCATGTCATTAAAATCATGTTTAGAGACGATTTAATTTACTGTACAAAAAATAAAGAACAGCACACTGAGCACATTGAAGTTGTCATGTGTCATGTGGCCTGCGAGTCTGGGCTATATATGTTAAGTGCCCTCATAGATGCCGCTTCAAATAAAAAATGGGAATTTGGTTTGTCATTTTGGTCAGCTGTCTGTTCAATAACAGCAGTAATATCAGAAACAATATAGTATGGCCAATGGGTTAGCTTTATTCTTTGTGTGGTCAAGCAGTGTGAGTGGCAACTCCAGCTGGGATCCTCAATGTAATGTAAAAAAATTGTTCAAACAGTTTTAAATGTTTATTTTCAATTTCGTAGAAATTCGGAAAGAAAAGGGAATTAAATGTGTAGCGATACAGAAAAGAAAAGCTGTTGCTTTTATTGGGGTTGCCATGCTGTGAAACAATGACACTTTTATATGGGTGAAATTATTCACAGTTAGGATTGGGCATTTGAAGAAATATGGAAGGATAATAATGTAACTTAATGGAAATATTATTAGAAATTCATACCCATTGGCATGTGACATTCCACACTGCTGTACATTTAATTGATTTATTAACAAGTTCAGTGATTGTAATATAAAGACTAAAGTAAAACTATTTTGCAGCCCATGACATGTCTATTTTTTTATCAAAAAGATTACATGTAATCTGCATTTCATACATACTGTAAGTGTACTGTAGATATCGTATTCGTTGAGATACTGTACTGTACAGGGGAGTGGTAGATCCCTGAATGTGATGTCATTAAGAATGCTCAGGAGTACACAAAATGCCCACAATTTCAAATTGTGTTAACGTTCACGGAATCTGACAAAGGCCCTGACTCTCGCTGTAAGTAATGGTGATTGTTGCCAGGCTGTTCCCTGCTGTTGAATCTGAAGCAGTTCGAGTGGTTGGTGGGAGAATGCCATGGACCCACTATAACTTCACCAGGAAGCAATCTCTGACCCAGCTCTTTGAATCCAAGCACAGGGAGTGCTGCCGACTCTGGAATAAGCCTCACTGCTGCCTTTCTGTTTTATGATGGGGTTGAGTGCTTTAGAGTAAAGGTTGCTTCATAAATCTAAATAAATCCTGAAATTTGTACCTCCTGGTATCAGCAGTACTCATGTTTACCCTCTTTAGTGGGGACCCTTCAACGGGAACAGAGCTGTCATGATAAGATAAGGAACTTGCAGCATCGGTGGGCAGGTCTCTCAACTCTTGTTTGTTATTTTTCGTTGCTTTATTTTGGATGAGGCTGGCAAGATTCTAATCTGCAGTAGATTTAGAAATTTTTTTTCTTGTTCTAGTAGGTTGAAACTGGAGTTTTACGACATTAGCTGCTGGAAATAAAAATCATTATGTGAAAATGTACTCCAAAATATGTCTGCTTTTTGTGTGATAGTGGAGGTTGATGTAATTTTAACCTGGACCATTGAATAACTGGACTTTGAAAATTAATACAAATGTAAAACAAGCTACACTACTGTTACGCTATAATAATGATTTTTTTTTTTTGCATGAGGTATTTCAGATGTAGATGTGCTAGTAACTGCCCACAGTATTCATTTTGACAAACCTCTCTCTCAGTAGCCCCAGTAGCAAGGTATATAGGTATTTGGGTATTGACTAACATAGTCTGTCTGGCCAGGAATGGGATGCCCTTGATCTAATTCGTGTTTTGCTAGGTAAGTTTTATCAGCCAGCTCCTCCCTCTTAGTTGTGGTTGGATATTTTCCAGAGGTCAAAAACAATTCAAAATTCAATCAAATGGAATACACTCAGGAATAGGAACCCCAGAAGGTAATCCAGGTTTATACGGGACATGCAAGTCAGAGAACATCAGCACATAGTTCAACTGACCAGGGCTGAAAGCTGTACTGATATTAACAATAAAGGATAGTCAATTTCAATTCAAGGTAAGAATGAGGTTTGTTTGTAGTGTGTGTTGTGTTGCACAACAGGTGAAACTGATACTTTGATTGGCTGAAAGACCCTCATTTATAATTTAAATGGAATAATACAGATGGATGCAGTAGCATCTTCTGCCTACAGTAAATGTACATGCTGTGTTTTTCCACAGCAGATTTGGATGCATACAGTGCACAGTTTCCACCAGTTTACTTGCAACTATGTCAAGTGAATGGGGAGCTTGGGCAAAATATTTTTCTTAGTTTAAAAAAATAATTATTTGTGCATCCTTATTTGAACAGTACAGAACCACGTGACTCAGTACTGACCTTAGAAAGATGTGCAGTAACATAGTTCAAGTCTGTAATCAGTGCTGTTGTAATGGGACATCATTTCAGTCCAGTGATTTTCAAGGTTCATTCACAGGGGCTTGCCTTGGTGCTTACGTATGACCTTCATCCTCTCTGAACAGCCTGTTTCTGGTGTGAAGGTGTGTGATTGCTGCTTGTACAGTGAGAGGCATTCAATAAAAATAAAAAATAAATTACAAAACCATTGATGTTTAATGCATTACGGTGTACCAGCATGCACTGCTGCCCAAAGCATTAGAGACAACCAGAAACCCACCTGACCTCTGGGATGCAGGCAGGGAGGCGAGATCTAAAGCATGCTGCATTCCAGTTAAAGTCTGGGACTGTGCATGGGACTGTGTTCCTTCGAAAGCCTTCCAGTGCTTTTCTTTTCTTGAATTCCCAATAGTATGTTTTTATGTGCTCATGAAAAGTGGCATCACCTACTGTAGAGCTTCGTGCGCTACACAGAACTAAGTATTCAGATACCCACATGTAAACTGATTCATCACTCACTTGTTGTTTAAGATATATTCAAGCTAGTATGCAGTAGCTGTACCCTTGATAATGGTATAAAGAATGCTCTTCAGCTACACGTATTTTTCAGATAAATTCTAAAAGAGGCTTTGCAACATTTTTAACAAATATTTTGACAAGAAGTCTTTCTCAGTGTCTTAAATGTGCAAATTCATGAATATTCAACGGACTGTCATTCATGGCAATGATAGATATTAGATCTTTGCTCTTCATAAATCTTTCAAATGCTCGATTCTGGAGAAGCAGTTTCATTATGTTGGTGTACCTAGGGACCATAAAAATTCCAGTGGTGTAAAGGTAAAGCTATTTGGAGTTATCTCTATTGCAGTGCTAATAGCCAACAGTATTCCACAGAGCTTTGATCCTTGTCAGGTCTATACAGTAAGCAAACTACAATGTGTTACTGTCCCACCTTTATTTGTCCGGTGCACAGTAGCTCTGGATCAGTTTGAAGCAGGCAGCCTGATGGTGATGATGAATGCAGAAACTAGTTTATTGATGTGTTCCTGTAGTGGTTTAATGTAAAAAGACATACATAACAAAGCATTTATTAGGTAGTTATTAGAGACACTTTCACACAAAGCAAGACTTTAAGAGACTATCTTTCGACAGCAGTTAAACCAAGTGGTAAGTTACCCGCACTTGCTATATTTTATTTACAGTGAATTTTGGCATTTCAATCAAACTCCAATCACAGTATCCATGTAACCGTTTATCAACCGGGATTAGATCTCAAACGTGATTTACAGGGAAATTGTGTGATTGTTTATTAATGGAGTAAGCTGACATTGACAGCATGGCTCATTTCAGAGATAACACCCCCTACAGAAAGTATGGTAGTCCACCTTTTATGAAATGTGACTAGAGTTCTGCGCAGGTCACAGACAATTTAATTTTGGGCCAGTAATACTGTAGAGCTACTTACATTTCAGTTCTGACTACCCCCATTAATACATTCAATATGTTACTGTTTGCATTGATTGACACCTTTCAGAAAAGTCAGTTGTTGATTTCCTGGTGTATTCTCTTACTGCTCTGTCTCCACTACCATTCCTTTTACATTATATCTGTGCTCTTGTAAATGTGGATGAGATGTTCCAGTAAGTCAGCTTGATCTCAAGGATACACCTAAATAACTAAGCTTACTCTTACATAAATGTAACAGTTCAGTCTTGTAGAGTGCCTAGGACATAGCTGCTTTTGATGTATGAAAGGCGTTTTAATTATGGGATATTTCAATGCATCTCTTTGTGCGGTGAAGACCAAGTTCACTAAAATGTCCTCGTTTTGAATCCTTGGCTTTGTGAGTCTTAATAGATTTTAATTGCATTAAAAAGAAACCTATCATTCAAGTCAGAAACTGTATAGAACACTTCTTCTGTACAGCTGAAAATAGGATGGGGGGGGTGGGGGGTCTTCGTCAGTCTTTTATGAATAGGAATCCTTGAGTTTATGAACAAGAGAGATACGAGGAATGGCATCCTTGGCACTGCTCAAGTCAGTTAGTCTGTGGTGGAGGTAACAAATGGAATGCAGCCTCCATGAAGCTGCAAGCCACTGAGTGGCTGGTTCTACCCCAGCCTTGAGCAAAGGAATGAATAAAAGAACAAAGGTCAGAGAGACACAGTGTAGGTGGTGCCACCAAGGGCGTGCTTCCACCATTAACTTCTCCGTGTGACTACAAAATACAACACACAGACTGGATGGCTGCACAAGCCTTTTGAGTATTTCATCCTTGGGTTTCCAAAAAGCTTCAAAACGAGTTTACTGCAATAGTTAACCTGACAGGCCAACTGAAGCAACATTTTATAATCCTATAATTGTATAAAACTTGCAGCTACAGTTAAAGGTTTAACACCTTGAAACAAATGATTTGCTCCTCACTTATTTCTCTGTCACTCCAATATCCTGTCCTCCTCTTTATTGATATCAACAACAGATTTGGTTTGAACAACAAATAATAACATACACGTGTATCCCAGCCCTTTGTGTCACTTGCTAATAAACGCTGAATTTCTGGTTCATGATCAAAGAGTATTTCAGATTTCCTAATAACAGTTGCTGATACTTTTGGATTCACTGATGCTGAGAGTTAAAGCACGATACAGGTTGCATATGATTTGATATAAAAATCAAATGCAACCTGTAAGTGCAGCAGGAATGAGGCAGTTATAAAGATCATTATTAATAAGGGCATGTTAATGACAAGGAGAGAACTCGCACAAATAATGGACAGAAGTGTTCTAATAGCACACAGCAATTATATGGATTTGAACCTGCTATATCCAGAGCCAAGGCAAGCTGCAACACACATTAAACACAATTGTTATATTAAGAGTTGGCAGGCTGTATATTAATTTTTTTTTTTCCTAATGAAAAAGCTGTTTTCTTTATCCCTGAGTGAAGGGACAGCCTGTCTCTTGGGGGGAGGGAGGGAATTACCGTAATGTTAGTAAGCCTAGTGCACTGTTACCTGATTTGAATTCACTGTTGTGCATCTTCATTCCAAAATGTGTGAATTACAGCTCTTAAAAATCTTTTTTTTTTTAGATATTGATTATTCAACCATAACCAGAGGAGTATAATCTGTAAAGACAAATAAGCTCTGTGCCTTCCTATCAGTGAGGCATTTCTGTGTACGACAGACACCCTCATCAATGCATTAACTGCAGTCAAATCCAAAATATCCATTAGGGTCGTTGCAAAGCGCTGCCTCCCTGACAGTGAATAGCCTGTTTTAAACTCCTCCTTCTGCACCAGCATTGGCAAACCACCACCGACCCATCCCCCCTTCCCCCTATCTCAACCCAACACCCAGTCACAGAGTGATACTGAGATTAGTGACATACTGTACTGCACCAGTGATACAACAAATACAAATTTGTATTATCTTCCTTTTCGTTTCTCATGAGTTCTAGAACAGTAAAAGTATCTGTATGTCATACATCTGTGTAGAATGGAAGTTTATGTGAACCTGCCTTGTTTATTTTCCATGTCAGTGGTGTGCTTGTGGGAAGAAAATCTTGTTACTAACATCTTTCCGGCTAAGTGGAATTGCTCCTGTTTTTTGAACAGGCAAATCAAACCAAAACATTACAGCAACCAGTCTAACATCTCTCTCTCTCTCTGGCTGAGTGTTTACAGTTTAAGCAGGAAGCTGTGGTTTTGAAACATACAGGTGCTGATTGTCGAGAAGGATAAACAGACAACATGATGGCCCTGCATGGCAATTTCAGAAAGAACCACAACAAACTTGGGATTTTAACCCCCATGTATGGTCTGTCATTCCCTCCCCCTTCAAGTGTTACTGAACAGAACGTGTAGTTTAAAACACAACACATTACTGCCCCTCGCTGTCTGCTTTGTGCTTTGTTGTACATATTTTTGCAAAACCGTTTTCAGTATAATTGTGATTGTGTTGATATTTTTATAAACATATATCTGGTCATAAATCAGTTCAGACTAGCTGTTTTCTTTCCCTTGGTAACATTGGCTGCTAAAATCCAACCCACTCATTCAAACATTTCATTGGTTTCCGACTGCTCTGGTTCTCATTCTACCCTTAACCCACAAAAATGATTTATATATATATTTTTATTGTCAATATATTGGGGTTGTCAGGCATATTCATAAACCTGTTCCTGCCCCACTGAACCTGTGTCAGAGTGAGCAGGTAGGACAGATGAACCAATCAAAGTGGTGAACTGTGGGAGAGGAGTCGGGAACCAATGACATGTTTCTGATTGAACCTGTTGGATTTCAGCAGCTGATGTTATGAATTTAGAAGACATTTTGACGGGAAGACCCGATGCATAACTGATGTGAAACAAAAATAGCTACAGTAGTCAAAACTGATTTATGGCCAGAGATATGTTAAGAATGTCAAAACAATCGCAATTATGTTGAAAAAGATTTTGCAAGAATATGTACAGCAAAGCATAAAACTAGGGAGAGAAATGCATTGTGTTTTAAACCCTACAGAATGGGCAGTAACACTTTTTAAGATGTGAGAGGTTATTTATTTATCTATAACTTCGCTCGATGTTTTAAACTGTAGATCCCGTGCAAACAGGATTTTGCATCTTGAGGGGCAATCCTCAAGGATAAGAATTCTAAAACAGAACCATTACTCTTTTTTGTTAGGTCAGGGTTTATAACCTACTATAAATGTCTCAAATTTTGCAAATAATGTCTGTTGCACTGAATTGTGTCACATAGGTTGTGGACTGCTCCCAGGGACTGGGACTCTCTATAGCCACAGTCGCTTATTATGCCTAGCCACATGCTGAACAATAAACACATTAATTACTGCACGATTTGGGAATTTCCATGATTTTATGTGTGAGACCACTGTCCATTTTACACTGGGGTCTTTGTGGGTTATTGTGGGGGTTTTCTGGCCCATACCCTCCTTTATCAACTTATCTTAACCACCACGTCCTTTGTTCCCAGTATAAACACCAGTCCTCCCCCCTCAGCATGCTGCCCAGCACTTAAACTATTGGCTTTAGCCCTCATCCTGTCTCTTAATCGCTGACCCACTTAAGATAGAGGCTACTTCACACAATCATCACAAGCCATAACCTGCAAAGACAGACATTAGTGCTGTGGTTTGTTTCACTCAATAGCTCCCATATTACTTGCTTAAAAGTGGCCATTATTTTTGCTGAAGAGTGATTTTTTTTTATCTTGTTCAGCTCTGTTTATTGTTTTCTTGGAGCTGTTTTCGCATTCCATCGCCCATCATAAAAGACACCATTGTTCAAAGAACCTCCGTTGTCATGTGGAAAGAGGTTGTCAATAACCCATTTCACTTTAAGCCGTGCCTTTTGTTGGTAACACCTTGACTGCTTGTCAGACACTGTTCTGCCGCTGATGAAAAAACTACAGCTCCTGGAGATAGTCCTATTCAGTTCCCAAGGCTGACCCTCCTAATCTCACAAGGACTAGAACATGCAGTTCAGACATTATCAAGAAGAGAGGCTGGCATTGGAAAGGCTGGGTGAGAGATTGTCCGTTTCCAAGAATAAAAAGGAATTCTAGGGGTTACCATGTCCTCTCACTTTTGAACAAGAGCCTGGTGGGACAGCAACCCCTTAGCTACACATATGCGACTTCTTTGTGTCCTCTACACAAGTGCCAGTAATTCATAGCATACTACCTGTTTACCATGTAACTTTATTAGAGACATTTTAACAGCTGGAACACTCACAGCACACCACAGGAAAGGAAAGAAACGGCAGTTTTATAATGATGTTGGCGTCTAAGGTAGCTTTATAATGAGGATGAATACTCGCTGCTGATCATTTTATTTATTAATTTGCTATAAAGACATTTATTTTATTCTGTATCTGAAGTGTCTAAATTGGAAATGAATTTCAAACTGAGCTAATTGCCTGTCTTGTAGCAAAATCACATATCGTCTCTTTAACGTGAGTGAAAATAAAAATGACCAGTGGTCTTTCTTGGGGCTGCAAATTCATTTGAAAAGGTGGCACAGCTAGACATTCCCAAACATAATTTTGTGGCTGTCTCGCTGTGAACGTATTTACAGCATCCAATGTGTCTGCATGTAAACAATACATATACTGTATATAAACTGAATTGAGCAATTATGCTCATTTTGGGGCATATATATATATATTTTGTGGATTTTTAATAAAAGTGAAATGAGTGAATATTTATTACCAGCAAACAATTAATGTTTTACAGTATATATAATACAAATTAGAATATGTAGGTTTGGATGAATAGCTTGGGTGTTGGAGTATAATGTAGTGAAAGTCAATGAGGTTAATTGTGGGAAATAATGCAACCGGAGGGCATGTTGTTACAGCATTTGGAATGCTAGCACAGCCCTTCATTTTCCAGGCTCTTTTGCAGCTACTGCACTGTGTGATATGATATACTGTGCAACTCAGAGACAGATTTAAAAAGTTACTTGCCTTGGGAGAGGTCCTTATCAAAAAACACTGAAATGTTTCCCATGTTTGAACAGAAGAAGAGTGGAAGGAACTCCTTATAGTACTGTAGCCATGGACTGTATGGGTTTAAACTGAAATACACATTTTGATTTCATTTTTTCTTTTTATTTCTAAGAGAAAAATCGTAATTGGTCCAGAAGCAGGAACCTGTGCCTTTAAGCAGCATCCTAAAATTAGGTTGAAAAGAACAGAAGGAGAAGCTTAATAAGTGAAATTACTGCTAAATCACACTGCAGGCATAGTACACACAACCCCATGGATCAGAGTGAGGGAGAGAGGCTGAATATTAAACATGATAAAATCATAGTGACATTCCTCGGAGGGGTGCAGATGCGAAATGTCAGTGACCTAGATTGAGATCGGAGCGCCTTCCTGCTGAATCTTTTATGGGGAACAAAATTAGGAGCAAATTGAATTTACTGTAGCTAAGAGCAGAAATATTGGGGACAGAGGGAGACAGGGGGGTACAAACCTGTTCCCATCTACATATGCAATAGTTTTAAAATAAAAATGGTAAGTGTGCTGTTTTTAGATGACTTTAACGAAAAAGACAGCAGCTGCATCAATGATCAGAAATATTTCTGCTAAAGATCGTTCTGTCCAGCACAAGAAAGAGCCATTTCCCATGCCTGTTGTTATTTTACCATTTATGTATGTTTTTATTTTGTTTGATAATTCACTGATAATAATGTATTTTAAAAGGTAGACATAACATATTCCACAGTTGAGCATTTACTGTTTTCCAGGTAGACAGTTAAATGTGTAGAAACATTTGTTGTATAACTAGAGAAAACGATCAATTTTGAACGTGACAATGCAATTTTTTTTCTGCTTTAATAAAAATTTAATTGTGAAATATCTTGAAATACCTATTATTAGACTGTGAAATGCTGTGAAATAATGCACTTTTTACAGTAAACCCCCCCCCCAAAAAACGGCACTAATAGTGATGTGTTGCAATTAAAAAGTGTACAACACATCTCTATTTTTTTTTTGAGGTAATGTTCTTATTAGTGAGTTCCTTGTTCTTGCAAAGCAAGGCTTTCTTGAGGAACTTGGGTTTAGAGTCGTGCCCGAGAGCTCATGCTGCACTGGAGGGCTCGCTCATCATCCAACACCAACGTGAAGCTAAAAATGAAATGAAGTTGCTAAGCAGATATAGTGTGCCCTTGCTTTCAGTGCTTATTCATTTTATATTTTATAGCATTTGTGTAAACCCTTTCAAACTGGCACCTTCCCAATCACTTACATAGGCTAGGAAATCGTGTGTTGGTTTACACTTTATGTTTTAAGCCTACATCTCATGTACACTTAAAGGATTGTTACCATAGAACGCTACTGGCTGGACTAGATACTATATAGAATAGCATGCCTCATTACAGGGATTTAAATGAATTCCTACAGAATCTGTATCAGTCACATTTTGATCTGCAGTTGGTTGGAGACACAAATTGGGCTCACCAAATTTCAGACAGAAACTAAAGCCAAGGTTTGATCAAGGATATAATTTAGTTTAATGCCTCATTAAAAGAATATAGCCTCCAAAGCACACGTTGTTGCGCTGGGCGTTCTTTAGTGTTCAATTTGCCATTTTTACCAAACACTATGCCATCATTATGTAATAAGAAATGGGAGGTACTGGTGTTCTCTAGAAAAGAGCAGAAACAAGGATGGATATTAGGCATTTGCCACTTGCCCACAGAGGGATGTTTTTTGTATAGTGAAGATTCTAATGTGTCTTGTGAATAAGCTATTGTACTGCATGCTTTTTCATGTGTTAATGGGCAAAAGACAAGACGCAGCCATGTTCATGTCCTAGCAACATAAGTGATATTCAATGAAACGTTGACATATTTAATTTTATATTTCATAAAACAACTTACTATGGACTAACTTATACAGTGATTTTTATTTTTAAAAAAAAGGATTTTCATGTTTGATTTTTTTCGCTCCAAATAGTCCAAATGTCTCGTGGTGTGACTGTCCCTGGAGGTGTGCAGTTCCAAAAACTCTGAATAAACTCAACCTTTTATGAATAAAAAATGCATTATAAGGCTCCTGAACTGATTCTACAGGGGTTTCCTATGCTACTACATCACACCGTTAAAAAAATCACATTTCACATTTCTTTATCCAAAAAAAAAAAAAATGTTGTCACCCAAATCAATGTCCTATGGTGTGACGGTTAATCTGCCAAGAAATTCAGGCATTTTTGAAGATGGCTACACTTCATTTTTGACAACAGGAAGTCAGCATTTTCAGTCAGTCTTAGGAGGACCCCCTGCACATGCATCAAGGTAAATTAGTCTCTTACAAATATAATTTAAATCACCATCTATACCTCCTTGTAAGACGTGTACATTTTTTATGTCCTTTGGTGTGACGTATAGAAAAGGAATTTATAATTATAATATTTTTAAATGGGCTATCTTGCATTGAAAACTAAATATAATAATAGGTTCAAGACCAGGTGATAATATATAGGTGGCTTCGTAAGTGCCTGTTTGGGATCAGAAATCAAAAATAGTCCTGTATTGTGACGAAAATGTCCTATAGTGTGACAGGTATTCGAGTGTCACACCACAGGACATAGTCGTCACACATAGGACATTAACTTTTCACTTGTGTTTTTTTTAGCCTTCTAAGATGTACTAGGTATTTGTATAAATCTGTAAAGGTAGTATACATGATTTACCAATAATTCACGTAGGATTTTAAGTGATAAATCTATCATTTTAAAATATAGCTTATGCTTTGCTAGAATATGTTTTGCACAGCACCAGTTCAGCTGGATCCACCAGGCAAAAGAGTTCTGGATTTTCAAAGAAAAACTGAGAAATAATGAAATAGCTCTCCATGTTGATTTTTCAGAAAATTATGCTTTAAGCTGAGCTCAGAGATACAGGCTTTCCACTTTGGGGGCAGTCGACAGCAAGCCACAATCCATACAGTGTTATGCATACACGTCAGATGGATGTCAGTCGTATGCAACAATTTCAAGCTGCACACACCATGATGAGAGAGCTGTATGGGCTCACATTCAGCCTGTACTCAAAGACATGAGAGACAGCCATGGAAGAAACTTTGATCATCTGCATGTGATGTGTGATGGTCCAGTCAGTCAATACAAAAATAAAGCTAATTGCTACCTCCTCAGCACTCTTCCATTCTCAAATGGCTTTAAGTCAGTCACCTTGAACTTCTCTGAAAAATATCATGGGAAAGGAGCTCCTGATGGTGTAGGAGGTGCAGTAAAGAGAATGACAGACACCCATGTCAAGCAAGGCCATGACCTGCAAACTCCTGAAGATCTACACACTTAAGTGAGAAGTCATCCTGCAATATAAAGTTCCTCTGGGTAACTGAACAGGAAATCCTGAGATGTGACGAAAAACTACCTGTCACAGTCAGGAAAGCACCTGGCATAATGAGATCACATCAGGTCATTGCAATAAGTCCCGAAGTGATTCGTCCCAGAGACATAAGTTGTTTTTGTGAAAGACCTAACATTTGCAGTTGCCACCATCCCAAAAAAGTAGAGGTGGACAATTTGACAGAGAAGACCGATGTGAGGGAAAGAGCGGAATCTGAAAGTATCCACTGTAGCTGCAGTGGCAAGCATGAAGTCAATGTGACATCAGAAAGCTCAAATTCAGAAGCTAAGAAGGTGGATGTTGGAAGGTTTGTTTTAGTCAAATATGGCAACCATTGATATGTCGGTCAAATTGTGAAGATCTCTGAAGATGAAGTGGAAGTGAGCTGCATGATGCAACTTGGTGTCAACAATGTGTTTACATGGCCACAAAAACCTGACTGCGCATGATACTACCACTCAGAAGTTCTCAATCATATCGCAGAGCCAGAACCTTCACCATCATCACACTTTGTGAAGCTTTCCCATGATGACTGGGAAAAATTCAAAAGTCAGCTAGCATGATCAATTAAGGGATACTATTAAACCCCTCTTGATTCTTAAAGTTTCTGATTTTAGACGACCCCACACATGCACAATTCTTTTAAAAATAAAATTATTTTTAGCTACTTTAGAAATAGTATGTCATTTTTTTCCACACTTACTAGTACAGTACTTGTTTTCTTGTCACTTGATGTTATGTCTTAATGTTACTGTAATGTTACATAATGTACAATGTTACTTGTTAATTAGTGTTATTTTACTTACTGTACTTAATGTTACTTACTATTTAATGCTACTTGTTAATGTTAGTGAAAATGGCCATGAAGTACCATAAAAAAATTAACTGTCCCAAAAATGAACTGGCTGTTGCCGCCCATACTGTATCTTACCGTACTTATGTTCAGCATGTGTTGCTTTTAAAAACAAAAACAGAATTAAAGTATATTTTGTTTCTAAATGTTTCCCATTGTCTATCTTGTACTTCCTCATTTGTCATTTCTCAAATCATCGTCATGTCAGTCAGTCCTAACGACAGCGTCCTGTGGTGTGACCTCACAGTCCTGCGGTGTGACATTTAAAATTGGTAAACAGAATGTAATGAATAATGCTTTATTCCATAAGTTTGCACAACATTAGGGAAAACTGATTAGTACAAAGCTATTCAAATTATTTTATTTGAGGTAGAATACATTTTTGATAAAAAAAAAAAATGAAATGATAAGTGTCAGCTATGGCTAAAATGACCACTGTTACAGCACAAGCATCATTTAAAATGCTTTCAAAAATAGAAAACAAATAGTTTTTGGTCATGGTAACAACAGTTTTATATATATATATATATAATTTTAAAAAATGTTTTTACAAGAACAATCATTATATTCATCTTTTTAAAGAAAATGTTGTCACATCATAGGACATTTGTAGGCCACAAATGAGCTACATCCTGTAAAAAATGTCAAAATGAATTAGATCTAGTGTGGACAAATACATTCTCATAAAGGTAAGACTCTGTACAATCCAATGGAAGGTTAGTTTTGGTGCTTTTTTCAATTTCGATTTTTTTTCAGTTTTGAAAACCTTATCCGTCTTTCACCCTAATGCAGCTCACTTTAGTAGAGCATTACACCTACAGTATATTGTTGAACGCCTGTGTCATATTGAAAACCCTGTGCTTTCATTTCATTCAGTGAAAGCAAATGGAGGTGTTTCATTCAGACAAGAAATACGCAGGATTAAATATGCAAATATTCCTAAACTCTCCTCAGCCAGAATGTGCTTTTGAAGAATTATTTGTGACACAAATGAGTCAGTCTGAATAGTTTTTCATACAGTAGATGGTCCCTGGAAAATCGCATATATAGAGGCAAGAGGGAACATTAGGATTGCAACCAAGCATGAAGTCATGCCTTAAGCCTAATAGTAATCGTCAGAATGCCCTTGCTGTATTGATGGGATTGTCAGAGGAGCAGATCGATACTCTTCTACACAGAAACCTTTCACAAATCGGGGCATATCAGGCCCTGCTGTAGATGGTGGGGTGACCCACATCAGCTTTTGCAGTTCTCTTATAGACAAATGTTTTTTCATATAATTTAGACATGCTAATTTACAGACGGAAACAATCCCTGTTTTAATGCGACCTTCTGCACCTGTACATTTTTTTAATATGCTTTTAATAATATTACCCGGGCTGCTTCTCTTGCAAAGCAGGTGTCAGAGAAAGGATTCTATTAGCGCTGTGAAGCTAAGTCAAGGTTTTCATGCAAGCTTTTGCCTTCTCTTACGGAACCTTTGCATGCAAGGAAGAAGGTGGGAGGAGGGGGGAGGTTGTGTTAAGTCACTAGGCCACACGGGACAGGTCGAATCTGGGAAGGAAAGCGAATAATCAAAAGTGACAGGGCAAGATGATGAGCAGAGTGTGTTTAATTTCTGTCAGTGGGAACAGCAGGGCCAGATATAGTTCTTCATCCTCCAGTTAGGGGCTTTGCAATCTGCCTCAGCCCCCACGGCACCGGCTGTCCCCTCGTGATTAGAAACACACTGAATGACAACGTTGTTGTTTAGTCACAAGAGCAGCAGATGAGAACTGAAACGACGCCAGGCCATACAGTACTGTACTGCAACTGCATGCTTAAACGGGACACTAATGAAGTTCTGTTTCTGTCTTTCTCTCAACCTCTGCCTTTTTTTTTGAAAACTAGTACAGTTTTGATTATGAACTACAGTATTATATTATAGTGACGTTTTGTCTGTAGTATTTTATACAAGAAAAAGCAGGCTTACTTTTTTTTCCCCCTAGATCAACAAACCTGAAGTCAGTGGGGAAGAGTTGTGGTTCAGGAGAACTAAACGGATGCCATGAGGATCAAACCTAATGAGCAGTGACCATAAGAGCTTCTGTCAGTGTTATCAAATTATAAAGCATTTTGGAGCTGAACTTTTTAAAAAAACAATAAATAGAAGTGTTTTTATAGTTTGAGAATGATAGATCTTAATAGGTGTGTACTGTGCACTTTTAGCACGGTGTTCCATGCAACACCTAGTATGAGAAGATAAAAGCTCTTAGTGGCAAAGCAATTTGTCTGCTCCAGAGAGGAGCCAGTGCTGCTTGTGTTAGCCATCGTGTGCAGCACTCTTCCTCCCTAATGGAGGGGAAGATGGTCCCTTTTAATGCAGTACGTGTGCCTGCCTCCCTTCCCCCTCACAGTGATGGCGACGGACTCCTCAACAGCGACCCATTGTTACAGTGGAGTGCTATCCAGCCAATGAATATGCTGCTTTGTGTGCCGGCTCAGTTGTTCCATGAAATTTCGGGGAGGTGATGCAGTGTTCACTGAAAAGAATATTTGATGCCATCATCTATTCCGAGGTGTGGGGGTGACTTTTTTAAATTACTGAGTAATATTATCTAATCTACATTGTAGAGAAGGCTGAGGAGGTGAATGTCTTTTAATTACAGCCCAGTTTGTCTCTTCCCCAGAGAGCCATTTCATATTCTAATGAATTATTGGAAATCGTTGGTAAATTGATACCAGAGATTTTAAAAAAACTGGAGGGGGGTACAGCTGGGTAGCTCAGTATTGGCCTAGGTTTTCAGAATGATTTGGGCCCTGGGTTTGAATTTACTTTGGGTGCCTGTCAATAGCATTCCCTTGACTATTTTGCCAATGCCAATCAGTGTGTCTCTCTGAATGGATCTGGTACTGCATCCTTTAAAGCTCTGTAACAAATCCAGGATTAACCTCTAGGATGGTGCAGAAGACAGGAGGAGGCTTTGCAGATTCATGGTTTTTGTTGTTGATTTTAATTCTGAAAAATGCTTGATACTTAAATACATTCATGAAAAAAGTAATAAATCGTCTTTTTTTTCCAAGCTGTGAAGAATAATTACATGTTATTCTTTTAATCTGTTTGATTTGGGGCACGTCAAAAAACATAATCAGCAGCGTCCAGGTGTGAAACATTTTACAACAGTGTGATTCTCCAGGAGAACTACTCTACCGTGCTGTAATATGTACAGTTTGAGGATGCTGTTGTTGCATACTGCAAGATCTATTCTCAGATGTGTAATAGACAGCAGCTGGATGAGAACAGTCCACCTCTGTATTCCCAAGCAGCTGTCTCAAGTACTGTACCTTTTTCAGCTCTTAAAACACAGCAACCCATCCCGCCACTGGGGTCAGCATCATCGTTACAGAAATGTGACAAACAGCACAACTCTGTTACACTCGCTGGGCAATGTGATGTCAGTGGGGCTGCTGAAACTCTTAGTACGTTCAGGGTTTCAGTTAAACAAGCTATTCAAATGCCTTTTGCGTTGGGCTGCTTTTCAGAGCACCTTAAAGATCTGTTTATAAATGCAAGAAGCTTGTCGTTGTTCTTATAAATGGTATAGAGAGAATTCAGTGAGTGCTGGTGCTGCCAGGGCAGGGGGCAAGCAGGTTCCTAAAGCTCTTCTTCATTGGGGGTGCTTCTTATACAAACCTGCTATTTATGGTGTAAATCCTAAAAGGTCCACAGCCTTTACCCTTTACGTCCATTCCTGGCAAGTCTGCAGCTGTTTTAACGTTGAAAATGTACAAGGAACACCAATATACTGTACAGTTAGCTAAACATTTAGTGTTCTGATCTTTTGATCTGAATAATCCCTCGCTGATCTTTTAGTCTGTGGCTTCGGAGCTTGTGATTTGTCATACTTTGCAGTGATTTGCGTATTCTGCCCACAACAGCCTCTTTTCAGCAAAACCAAAAAATTCTCATGTTTTTTTGGGGGGGGTTTTGTAAATAAAAATGCAGGACAATAGCATCAATTCATTTGAGTTCTGATCTGATTTTTAAAAATGCAAAGCTTTTGACTTGACAAGTTACCAGCAAATAAACGGCAAATGGCTCAGTATCTGGTCAGTCCACGTTCTGTAGGCATGTAGATTAATTTAATAGAACCAGGAAAAGTGAAAAGATGAGTTGTCTGTGTTGATACTGCTTGCTTTATACCAACAAAAGTACTGTACTGCATGTATTGCAAATTGATTGATAAAGAGTAAAAGCTCCAGTGCTTTCTTTTATGGTGGCATTTCGCTTGTGGATACTTAACATTGACCACCAAAATGTCCTGTTTACTACTTGAATAGCTGACCAATATGAGCATCCCAGTATTAAGTTGAAAGGTGCAGTGTTTTATAAAGTGTAAAGTATAGTGTTCTCTGCTGAAGGATAGCTCAAGTTGTATGCTGTAGGTAAGCAGTTGAAAGAAGAACGGCTTTGCTACTGTACCAGAAGACCCACTGAGTTCTAGTAGAAATACTGGTTCGTGGAAATACACGAGAAGATTAATAATTAGACATTTTTCTTTATCACAATTCTCAGAGGGGGATTTCTTTGCTCTAATTATTTTCTTCCCTTTGAAAGATTTTTTTTTTTGAAATTCCTATCTAAATGAGAGAACATGCATTTTAAATTGAATTCACTACAGGGCTTGTTCTGAAATTGCATATTAACTTATTGATCTAGTGGAGTTCAAACAACTTTGAAGTCTTTATTGGAAATATTGAAGTAAGTATTCAGCATTTCTTTTTATAATTCAGATTCCAGTACCGTATTGTCTTAAGTGATGCACGGCATTGATTCAGCAATGTAGCTATTCCAATGTTCCTCATATACATGTGCTAACAGTTTGTGCTTGATGAAATTGCTCAAAGTAAGTATATTATACAGTACATCCTTTGATTTAGAAAATGCATGTGCTTCTTTTTATATAGGTATAAAACCGATGGATTCAGGTAGAATTAGTGTGTGCTAATGCTCAAATAGCCTCAAGCATACACTGTAATACACATACATGTAATAGTGTATTAGACCTTCCTGTGTCATATTGCATTGGAATGCAGTGCAAACAGCACTCTGTAGGGCATTAAAATGCTGATCTCCATTTACATTCACAATGTGAAGTGTCTTTTGTGCAGTAGTGTGGTTTTTGACTTTTAATCCAAAGTGTTGCAATGAAACGAATGGTTTCTCAAGACTACCGTATGTTGCAATTACTGTAAATAATACCAGCAGTGTGTTTTCTGTTTCAATCAATTGCTTTAGTGGTATACCTTACAGTACATATTAATTTGACAGACAGACATATTTTATGATGCTATCTACTGTATCAAATACAGTATACCACAACTGTACAGTAAATATTTGATGGATAGAAATATCTAATGATGCTATCTACTGTATTTGTATTTGATACAGTAGATAGCATCATAACAATCAAATTGACAGATTTAAAAATGTTTCTTTTGAAGGAGATTAAGTTCATGTGAGGATTTCCTCCCTTCCACAGTGTGGACTGCACTGAGGTGCTGGAGGGGTTGGGGAAACGTTGGAGACTTGCAGGACGGTAGAGTACGAACACAAGAGGCAGCTACAATGTACGTAACCATCACCCAGGCAGGTCTTGAGGCCTGTCTCTCCACCATTAGTCAGGGATAGCTGCCATTGGCCCACCTTGCAGGGCCTGGGATTGGCTGAGCAGCAGAGGGGGAGAAGAAGCCTTGTTGCTATGGGGATGCCAGGCCTAGTGCAGGCATGGGGAGCAGCTTGTGCCATTCTTAGCAGGATAATCCATTGTAATCCTGCGGAGGGGAGTCGGCACAGGAAAAAAAAAAACAAGGCAGCTCAGCCCCCAAGGGAGATTGTGGAAGTTGAAGTGAAGGAATTAGCATCTGTTACTGCTATCGCTCAGGTCAGGCAGAGGGAAAATCGCTTCAAGCTGTCAGCATGTCTGAGCTTCACTGAAAAATTACCCCCCTTACGATTTCGTAGTAATTGGTTAGCAAAGTCTGCTATAAAATGTTCACCTCTATTATAAACCAGATATAGAGTTGATATATAACATTTTAAAAATAATTAAGATCTTAGTTCCGATTCACAGATTAAAAAAACGTTCTAGTTATTTACAATTTTTTTTTTATTTTTTTAAATAGTGTCCCACTATTTTGCAGAAAAGTGGTGCGTGCATATGTATTCACCCCCTTTGCTATTAAGCCTCTAAATAAGATCTGGTGCAACCAATTACCTTCAGAAGTCACATAATTAGTTAAATAAAGTCCACCTGTGTGCAATCTAAGTGTCACATGATCTGTCACATGATCTCAGTATATATACACCTGTTCTGAAAGGCCCCAGAGTCTGCAACACCACTAAGCAGGGGGCACCACCAAGCAAGCGGCACCATGAAGACCAAGGAGCTCTCCAAACAGGTCAGGGACAAAGTTGTGGAGAAGTACAGATCAGGGTTGGGTTATAAAAAAATATCCGAAACTTTGAACATCCCACGGAGCACCATTAAAGCCATTATTAAAAAATGGAAAGAATATGGCACCACAACAAACCTGGCAAGAGAGGGCCGTCCACCAAAACTCACGGACCAGGCAAGGAGGGCATTAATCAGAGAGGCAACAAAGAGACCAAAGATAACCCTGAAGGAGCTGCAAAGTTCCACAGCGGAGATTGGAGTATCTGTCCATAGGACCACTTTAAGCCGTACACTCCACAGAGCTGGGCTTTACGGAAGAGTGGCCAGAAAAAAGCCATTGCTTAAAGAAAAAAATAAGCAAACACGTTTGGTATTCGCCAAAAGGCATGTGGGAGACTCCCCAAACATATGGAAGAAGGTGCTCTGGTCAGATGAGACTAAAATTGAGCGTTTTGGCCGTCAAGGAAAACGCTATGTCTGGCGCAAACCCAACACCTCTCATCACCCCGAGAACACCATCCCCACAGTGAAGCATGGTGGTGGCAGCATCATGCTGTGGGGATGTTTTTCATTGGCAGGGACTGGGAAACTGGTCAGAATTGAAGGAATGATGGATGGCGCTAAATACAGGGAAATTCTTGAGGGAAACCTGTTTCAGTCTTCAAGAGATTTGAGACTGGGACGGAGGTTCACCTTCCAGCAGGACAATGACCCTAAGCATACTGCTAAAGCAACACTCGAGTGGTTTAAGGGGAAACATTTAAATGTCTTGGAATGGCCTAGTCAAAGCCCAGACCTCAATCCAATTGAGAGTCTGTGGTATGACTTAAAGATTGCTGTACACCAGCGGAACCCATCCAACTTGAAGGAGCTGGAGCAGTTTTGCCTTGAAGAATGGGCAAAAATCCCAGTGGCTAGATGTGTCAAGCTTATAGATACATACCCCAAGAGACTTGCAGCTGTAATTGCTGCAAAAGGTGGCTCTACAAAGTATTGACTTTGGGGGGGGGTGAATACTTATGCACGTTCAAGTTTTCTGTTTTTTTGTCTTAGTTCTTGTTTGTTTCACAATAAAAAATATTTTGCATCTTCAAAGTGGTAGGCATGTTGTGTAAATCAAATGATACAAACTTCCAAAAAATAAATTTTAATTCCAGGTTGTAAGGCAACAAAATAGGAAAGATGCCAAGGGGGGGTCAATACTTTCGCAAGCCACTGTATATGCCACTGTTTGATACTATACATCTATATGCCACTGTATGATACCATACATCTATACGCCACTGCCCAGCAGGCTAAAGGCTTTCTCCATTTCTGGAATAGATCCTGTTACCTACACACATATACAAGCCATTCATTTTCTATGGCAGCTGTTGGATATTCTGTGTTGTCATCACTACCATCCATTGTTCTGTTTGGCAGCAGTTAGAGGTGCTACAGCATTGTTGCTGGTAACTACGGTTTGAGATATGAGACTTAACACAGTACCCTGGAGTATAGCCAAACCATTAACATTGTATTTTAACACTCAGGTAGCCTACTATGTGTTTTTAGATTTATGTCTACAGTTCACATGGCATCGCACACGCAAGCTTCCATTGTGGTTACAAATGATTACATCTAGAGTTTGTATAAAAGAAGATAATAACCTTAGTAAGCTGTGTTTCTCAGTCTAGCTTTAGCTACTGCTCAGTACAATGTGTTTTCTAGTTTTTCCTGATGTGCCCTCTGGCAATCATTATATATCTTCTATTGTTCCCTATAGCAGGCAGTAGACCCCCTCTAGTGTACTAAATTGGCATGCATTCTACCCCTGTCTGGTGTTCTAATTGGCAACCATTCAATATTCTCCACTCTTCTCCAGCCCTTAGGTAATCTCCAGTCTCTGTGTCGGTCCGTATGCATTCCCCTTTGTTGTTTGTACCTATGGTACATGCCATTCACATTTTCTAAATGTTTCAGGGGTTAATAATCCCTGATTGTGAAATGCTTGCTTTTGCATTTCAAACAAACCTTTAGTCGACTATCTTTACATCAATGTGTATGTGCATGAGCCTTTATTATCTGGGCTAGAATTACATTACATACAGTAAATTGACACTTACAATTGCTTTAGTCACATAAAAAGCAAAATTGTTTCAGCTCTTCATTAAGCTACATGTTATGTAGCATATAAATATGGTTCTGTAGTACAAATACAATAAGCAGCTAGTAGCGTAAGAAATGCAGCAATTCATCAGAGCAGCTCTGGAACACAGTTATTGGGTATTAGGCCAAAAACCTAGGCACGTTTTATCTGTTTATTAAATTTAATAAGCACATTTTATCAAAGAGAGAGGGAGAGAGAGGATAGGATACGAGAGCATGTCATCCAAATATCTGTCCATGTCTGTTTAATGCTGTCGTTGAGTCCCCGAAGAAGCTAGGCAGAATATTGATTTACTGGAGCATCCCTCCCTCGGTCCCATGAGCCTCTGCTCCCTGCTCTGGTTTGTAGTTGTAGGTGTTAGGCGTTTTTAGGATGTGACAGATTGTCTCTTTCAGTCCTGCTGCTTTGCTGCTCTGATTTGCAGTGTGGAAGTGAACCCAACCCCAGCTCCACACTAGAACCCTCTCATACTCTCCTAGCCTGCTAAAAACTCTCATACATCAAAGTGACATTTAAATTCCAGAGGAGCCTGGCTCGCATTGTCAGGTCAAGGGTTTTGGTAAGGCGGAAGGGAGGGGGTATGGTGAAGAGTGGCTGCTCCTTTTGGAAAGAGAAGCTTAAAAGAAAGCACATATTCAAGAGGAGATGCAGCAAGAGGCAGCAGCTGCTGCTGCAAATGAGTGAGAAAATAAGCAATTTCCCAGTGGGGAGCTGGTTAATTTGAGGTCACTGTCATGAATTAAAAATCAGCCAATTACACGTCTCTCTGTATGAAATTTGGTGATTGCAGTAAATAGAGGATCTCCTAATGGTAATGGTGTGTTAACAAGCTTCTCTCAGGAGAGGCTTGAAAACCCATGAGTGCTGTTGTGAGAAGCTGAGTTATAGGGCCTCCAGCAAACAGAAAGGCAGCATTGCTCCTGTACCCCTACACACACACACACACACACACACACACACACTGGCATTACAGCATCAATACAAAGAACCTGGCATTCCTCTCATACCGTCACTGTATGAGTCAGGTGTATGAGTGATTGCTTTCTCATAAACACTGTTCAGAACAGTACATACTTCTCTGTGCGTAGATCAATTTGCTTTCTCCAATCCACAGTTGTACATTGAAAGCAGCTGTGCAACAGCAGACAAGCCAAAAACACTCATGCACAAGGGATAGCTACGAACTGTTCCATGCTTCATCCGAAACACGGCAAGTTACAGTACTAGACAAAAAGTGGTCGTCTAGACTTTGTTGGGCTCGGTGTTAGCAGTGCTATTCCAGTCACACAAGTGCCATGTAAAGAAATGCTTTGTTATCCCCCCCCCGGGTGTATACATTGTAAAACATTATTGGAAATTACTGTAAAACCTTTTTATAAATCTGACATTGAGTGTGTAATTACAGGGCAAATTACACAGATTACTCGCTCCACTAAAATAATTGATTTAAGGATGCAAAAATAAATCACGCGCTGTACCTGGATCTCAAAACAAATGAAATAAGAGGACAGGTTTGTTAATTGTCCTTAATAAGATTACTGTCAAATAATGTTCATGGTACTGTCATACTTACTACTGTTGCTCGGGCACAATAGAAACACCTTTTTTATATTGAGCTATAAAACTGCATGGTTTGACTTTAAGATGCCTATTTAATAGCAGTTTGAGCCATTCATTATTTAATCGCGAGGCACAACATACAATACACTGAGATTACAACACGGCAAAGCGCAGGAACAAAGGAGCCGACATGCAATTAAACTGTGTTCTAGGTAATAAACAGGGTCCAGGCGCTGTAAACTATTATTTCATAGAACTTGATTGTTAATTTGCTTTGAATTACACACAGAGGATTAATAATTTACTCATTTGACTAAACTTTACAGACAATCTACAGTAATCACCCTGTATTTTTTCACGTTAATTAGCATTTAGTCTTAGAATGATAGGTGTTCTTGTTTGTGATAGTGTCTACCCATTGCACAGATTTAAGGAATACACCTCTCTGTTCCCTGTGCCTGGATACAGTACAAGCCAATCACCTCTCCCCTCCTTATTTGTTTTAAACAGTAACTCCATTGCCAGTCACTGGAAAAGGAAACAAACAGACACGCCCGGGACAAGGCGCCAGCACGGATCCCCATGTTTAAATCCACGCTAACTCATGCCTGTCTGACTGGGGTTTTGCCCAGATACAGCTGGCTACCTGGCATAGCAACAGCCTGCTAGATTTTAGCACACATTCTGTTGCTTATAATCCATCTGATAGACATCTTTTTAGTGGCTAATAAAAAACAAACTCCCTCAAATATCTGTATGTTGGTTTATGGCATGTCAAGGAAGGGCTGTTGTGAGGGTTAGTTGTGGAACCAACTGCCTTTGTGATACACTTAATACAGTTGAAATAAATGTGTACTTTTACAAAGATGCCTAGAAAGAAGATTTGTGAGACAGATTTCATTCAGGTAAGGCATTGAGAGCTGGGCATAGAGAATATCCAAGCACATACTGCCGAAAGTAGGCAAAGAGAAATGCAGTGATCAAGGCAAGGAGAATACCTACCAAGACCCCCCAAGGAATTGGTGGCAATGAAAGTGACGAGTCATTTCTGAACAGTGTTTAATGTTTTTCGCCTTGATTCCGGAATGATAAAAATGCAATGGATTGTTTGGAAGTCTCTTTTTGCAGCAGCTGGACCAAAAGTTAACACTTGCTAGGAATGACTGCAGCTCCCTTTCTCAGTGTGCTGCCAAACTTCTGGTAACAGTGTGTGTTTTGGTCCCTGCTGTTTGACCAGCGCCATGGGAAAGTGGCCCTGTTCCTTTAAGAATCTGTGATAGGGTTGCTGATCCCCTGTAGACCGATGTGGGTTTCCTGGGAGGGATTTGTGTATAAGCTGGCAGGAATTAGACTAGCTTTACTCTGTGCGCATGAATACTTTTTATACTCTAATAAATACGCTGCTGTTCCCAGATCGGGCTGAATCTAACACACTCACTGCTTCATACCAACGGGCTGAGAGAGGGCTTTCTTTATCAGACAGTGAGCAGCTCTCACGTCCTTCAAGTGACACATCTAACCCTAACCCTCACTGTCCTTCACATGCAGCACCCTCAATTTGAAAACACACATACCACTCTGGGTTCTTTACCCACCTAATCAAGAAGATTCAAGTCTTGAGTTGTGTTCTGCTTTTGGGGTAATGCCCTGTGCTGCTGCAGTCCCTGCTTATTTCCAGGGCTTTATCAGCATCCCCTTTCCTGTATGTTGAAATCTCCATTTTGCCACCTCTGATTGCATTGGCTCTGTGAACTGTTTGCCTTAATGAAATGTGGGGCTGACCAAAGTGATGACATTTTTTAATGTAATGTAATGCTTTGCAGATCCAATGACTTCAGAGCAATCTATTAAAACAGCACCCAGATATATGAGTGTAATTCAGAGTTTTTGTTTAATCTTCAGAAAGGTGGACTTTGGGTTCTATTGTAAGAGTGACTCCTTTTCAGGTACAGCCTGTCTCAGTAAAAGATGAACCAGGGACAGGACATTGTTTTTATTATAATGGGACTTCACTGTAGGTAATAGTCTGTATGTTCTTTTGTACAGATGTTTAAAGCTCTGTTAAGCAATTCAGATTTGATCTAATTGTGAGAGAACAAATCTTTCAGCACTGGGATCTTTTCACTGGTAAACATAGTAAAAACAACAGCATAGCCATAAAAAAAAACAAAAAAACCTATCATCCGTCACCTACAGCATAAATCAAAGCCATGTCGTAAGTGATCACTTATTTAATAGCTGCCTCTCCTCGAGCTGAGGTCTGTGCCGCAGTATTGATGGATGAAGATCAGAGTGCTCCATTAGCCTGCGGAGGAGACCCAGTTAAAAAATAAGGAAGAGAAAACTTGCCTAGTCTACTGTTTCTTGAGTGGAGCTCTTATTCATATTGTGTGATGGAGCCTTGCCCAAAGTTGTTTCAGTACATGCTACAAACATACTACTAGAATTTCTGTCTTTTTAAAATACAGTTGTACTGTAGTGTATTCTGCAAGGAATAGTTTCTCAGAGGCTGGAGCCAGTGTCTTATGTACATCACTAGTTAGAAATTTATAAAGAATGTTGTGCTACTGCTGCTGTACAGTCCAGTACAGTACTGTACTAAAATGTGTTTGTTTCTTGACATACCCGAATGCAAATATGTAAAGGTCACTTTTATTATCAGCCCCCTAGCTGAGTTGTTACCCCTATGTTTTACCCCAGGGCTTTTAACTCACAGAGTCTGTGATTAGAACACACCGTCAAGTTCATCAGGTCTTGCTTGATCATCTCCTCTTCCAGTGTGTAACCCCGGAATCGCCAAACACTTTTGAAATCCAGTAGTTTCTGAACCAAGCACAGACATGCCGTCATTCTGCAAAGCATCCTGAATTAACTTCCACTGTTTACATTAGTGACAGCGGTTTTAAAAACAATCATTTCACTAGGCAAAGGGATTCAGAAAGTTGGGAGACATTACTGCACAGGTGCTCAATTTGTCTAAATGTTTACTTTTTTTTTTTAATTGCTTCATTTTAAGTTCGTTACGGATATGCTTTACAGGTCCCTGCTTTCATCACTGCCTGGTGCTTTCTCTGTTCACCTTGTTGTGTTGTGTTATGTCCAGCATAAATCCTTTAACAGTTCAGTTAACCCTTGGAAATTACGTTTGCCGTCTTTAGCTAGAAGCTTCTCCCTTTTTTGTGTATACATTTTCTTTTTCTTCTTTGTTGACTCAGTTTTGTTTTTAACGCTGATGTACTCTTGCAAACTAGCTAATCCAGTGTCTATCCAGTCTAGGGTTTAACTGATGCTTTGTAAGCGTTTGTTTAAACAGTTTGGTATTTTCTTTTGTTTTATTATTCATGAGAAATGCAGTCAAGTACAATAAGGCCTATTGAGCCCAGCCTGCCCTGCGGATCCCTGTTCTAATGGCCTCCTCCCCCCTCTTCTTTCAGATGACTCGTCCTCAGAGAGTGGCAGTGGGAACGGCCTGCCCACTCTCAACCCGTCAGCCCCGGGAAGTGCCCAGGAGGACGGAGCCTACACGGAGGTGAATGGGAACAGAGCTCCTGGCCCGCTGGACTTCAGCACCACCTCATCATCATCCTCCTCCGAGGACCAGCCCATCAACCTGAGCGAGCGACTGCAGCCCCCCTTCCAACCAGAACCCCCGGACGGGCCGAGGAGCCGAGTGAAGTACACGAGCAAGCCAGCCGCGGAGCTCAGACTGGACCGGGAGATGAGAGACTATGTAAATAAGGTACCATGACAGAAAAAGAGAATTGAAGAATTCCACAGTGGACATAAATATTCAATGAGTTTTTTAATGGAAAATAAAATTGCTTTTAATATGCCACAATTGCTTCATTTATGCCAGTTAAAAAGCATGTCGGCTGAGCGGGGACTATCACTTAAGTATTATAATTACAGAAATACTGAAGGGAGGTGCATACATTTATTAATGGCATTATACATACAAGCAATCATTTTGTTTAACGTCCAGTTGGATTTTAAACCGCACACAGAACCGGAGTCAGCCCCAGTTTGATAACAAGATGAGATTTTTACAGGCTGATTTTGTGGTGATGGAAGCATGGCTTTAAATAGTTCTTTCTTGCCAGTGATCACGTCAGGACACAGATGCAACATGGTTTAACTAAATCTAGGGCTTTTGGAGCTATATCATCTTCCAACCATAAAGGAGATAATATCTTTGTTTCAACAAAATGGTCACGTTTAAAATACTGCTAAAGGTTAGATTATAGCAGAGCTGTGTAATGCTTTGATGGCATGCATGTTGCATTAGCAGTACTTGTCCAGCGTTCTTGGTATTCAGGACCATTGGGACAAGAAGCCAGTGAGCGGCGCTCAAACCTGACACTAGTGTGAGGTGGTTGGTCCAGCCTCTTGCTCTCAGCATGAATAGCCGATGTTGAGATTGTGGTTTTGGAGGAGCCCTGCCCAGTATTAGTTAATGTTTCACGTTGAAGGTTACAGGTGCTGTGGGAGAGGCACAGGAGCTCCCAGACACCCTGGGAGGAGAGCAGAGCTTTTACAATCCCAGGCTTTGAAATCCACAAGGACAGAAGGGGGTTTTATTTACTCTACTTTTTAAGGTGCAATATTGATTTACATCAGTATCAAAAAAAACAAAAAAACAAAAAGCATAAAGGTATTTGAAAAAGTAACCTGTAGAAGTTACTACTTATACAGCATCAGTGAATTCTTGTTTTTCAAAAATAGTTGAGTAGACGATGCATATATTTATTTTCTCCAGTTGTATGTCTTTTACTGTGCAGCAAATGGTTTAGGTCTAGTATGGGCAGATCCAGCCTGCAGGGGCGGATGGGGACTGGGTTTCTCCCTGCAGACCAAATATCAAGAGAGCTGCTCTCCACCCTGTCTCCCTCTGCTTAATTAGGTATTAACAGCTCCAAAAAGCAAGGCATGTAAATTCGGTGGTCTCTGCCTGTTTTGCCTTAGCCCAGGGTGTCTAGTCACAGTCCTGCAGGGCCATTCCACTAATAGTGAACTACCTCAGGGTCTGAATGGAGGTTTAATTGGTTCAATTAAACCATTTAGAACAGGGTTGGAACAAAGACCAGGAGTGGAATGTGGAAAGGCTAACTTTGGACACATCTACCTTAGACACTAGCAGATTACATATTTTTAGGGATTTTATTTTACATTTTTTTTATTTTTTAAAATGTATTTATTTAAAAAAAACAGCAGAAACAAAAGATCAGAGAAGCAAGAGAAAGATCAGTAAACATACAAAATATTTACCATTACTCAGCATAAACAGCTGGGACTAGGTCAGCTTTAGTACCTGTGCTTCAATCGGTAGAAAGTAACTGAAAACATGACAATTCCAGGTGGGTCCGAAACAGAACAGGTAGATAGATTAGTCCACGTTTTGCCAGCCAATATCAGTGTTGTAGAGTAACGTGGAGCCGCAGAGAGCACACATTAGCTGGAAAGAGGAGATGCACAGATAAACATCATTTCCAGAAAAGCTGGTTATGTGGACGGCTTCATTAGACAAATAATAAAAAACAAAACATGAATAAGAAAACTAAGTGCTGCAGCATCAATATTAATTCTACAGATTCTTCCACATAAACTACCTTTTAAAACCTTATGTTCATTCCTCATTCGTGATGTAAAACTAATTCAGCAAAAAGGTTTAATGTAGTAAAGTCAGTATCTGTTCCTGTGAACTTTGTGGTCGTGGGTAGCAATCACTTCTCTGCCACAGGCATTTGCAAAGTTGCACACAAAATTGAATGCAATCCTGAAGCACTTGAAACATGTACAAAAATCTGTTCACTGGGAGAAAAGCAAATAACACACTGTGTCCTTGAAAGTCTCTTCTTCTCTTCAGCTCTTGTTGTGTGTTCCATGGAATATATTTATCTGTATGAATAAAAACAAATCACAATTGTAATGCAAGTTTTTTTGTTCTGAATGAAGAGCAAGCCCCTAACCTCACTCTTTCTTTCTGCAGTCACCGCAATACAGCTCAGGGAGTTATGATTCGGTCAAGACGGAGGTCAGCCTCTGCCCGGAGGACCTCTCGGTCAGTCGGGCGCCCACTGCAGACGATGATGATGACGACCACGACCATGATGACCACGAGGACAATGACAAGATCAACGACTCTGAGGGAATGGACCCCGAGCGGCTAAAGGCTTTTAACGTAAGAACTCAGAGCTGGATTTCCACTTGTTAAATTTAGGGCTTGTGAAAGGTGCTCAACAGGTACAAAGTCCCTGCCACTGTGCCTCATTTACCCCTCCTTTCTCTGAGTGGGCTGAGAAGGTGCCCCCCCAATCTCTGGCGTCTCTGGAACCCCATTTCGAAATGCCCAGCAGGTTTGATATGTCTGGAACGGAGCACGTTCCTACAGTGTTCTTCTTGCCCAAGACTGCCCGTACCGTTCAGTTCTCTACTCCATTCGACTAATAATCTGAGCTGTTTTATAATGCGAGTTGTTTCCTCGAGTAAAACCCCTGCTGTGCTTCCCCATCACTAGATGTTCGTCCGCCTGTTTGTGGATGAGAACCTGGACCGCATGGTGCCCATTTCTAAGCAGCCCAAAGAGAAGATCCAGGCCATCATAGAGTCCTGCAGCCGGCAGTTCCCGGAGTTCCAGGAACGCGCCCGCAAGCGCATCCGCACGTACCTCAAATCCTGCAGGAGAATGAAGAAGAATGGCATGGAGGTAACTGGAGGAGGGGCAGTTACGGACTGGGGATATTGTGCCTGTCGACTTCTGTACAGATTTGATGTCCATATGACAGTGTTTTTTTAACTAAGTGTACAAAATAAATCATAGAAATTGTATATTACAGCCAAGTCAATTCAGAGTTCATTTTTAAACAATTTGAAATATAAAACTGGAGGCCTGTGAATGTCAATGGGAGGAATTCAGCCAGCTCACCACTGCCCTCCAGTGGATTTGTGAGTAATCACACTTGTAGTACTGACTATCAATTTAAATAAAGGCATTGATAAACCCGGTTCCCAAGAGGGAACATTATTTTGGTCTCCCTTCTTGTGCATTTGAATCAGAAGTTTTAGGTATAAAAGGACCAATCAGAGTGTCTAACAGGGGGACCCAAAAGCTGTGGGATATAATGCTGTGCTGGTTAACAGCAATTCAAGAACAACAACAACCTGAGCAGCCACAAGCTGCATGCTGCTGTATAATCCAATATGTCACATGGATGTAACAGTGCAGCAATACGAATATTTAAAGAAACAACGAGACTTTGTAAAGGCTGCCTATGACAAACAATCTAATCCAAACCTCTCGACTGTCCTGACCCCGTTGCAGACACGCCCCACTCCTCCTCATCTAACCTCCGCCATGGCCGAGAACATCCTGGCAGCTGCCTGCGAGAGCGAGACCCGGAAAGCAGCCAAGAGGATGCGTCTGGACGTGTATCAGGCTCCTCTCGTGAGTTTGCACTCCAGCACTTTCAGAGCTCCAACTGAGAGGCATTACAAGGCTGTCAAAATAGATGTGTTTTTCAGTTTCTGGCAGGAATTTGTTATGCAATTCCATCTTAACTAAAAGTTCACAAATGAAACTCAGTTAAGAAGTCTGCATTCATACAATCATATATCAATCCCTTAACCAGTCCCACTTATTGCAAGCAGCAAATCCAGTAGTTAATGGAACCTGTATTTACCTTGCAAGCTATAAGCATTTAAAAGCAGTTTCCTTTTGGTATGCTTTGGGTACAGTAGGTATTTCCATGGTGGTTAAGGGTTTAGTATCCTGTTTTTCAGCTCAGAATTGTGGACGCTTGCTCTTGAACTAACATTGTGACCCTGTGCTGCTCTCCCAGGATGAACAGATTTCACTAGAGAAGCAGAGTGCCCGGGAGCCACACTCCGCCTTCACGTTGGCAGCCTCGGCTTACTCACAGGATCAGATCTACGTCAACGGAGGCCTCAACTACAGTTACCGTGGATACGGGGGGCTGGGAGCCAGTCTGCAGCCTCCTGTCTCCCTAACAACAGGGAACACTCTGAGCAATGGTACAATTCATGTGATCTTAAACCAAGTTTAAAAGGGATTTCAGCAGATGCCAGTACATATTCACAATGCCTTGAGATCTGTTCAGTCGCTCTAAATAGTCTCGTAACAGGGTTATGCAAGTCACATGTTGCATAGCCAGATCAAGGTAAACAATCTTACCTCTATATGTGGCGACAGATCAAATGGAAACAGCTTCATCCCCAAGGCAGAAGTTTGCAACTTCCATGGGACATTGCGTGAGGTTAACTGTTTATGCAATGAGATTTACTGACATGAGTTAACATTGTTATTTTAAAAGAGACATCATGCAGTTTATAATTTATCCTCCTAACTACATTGTATTTGGATTGCAACCAGTGCATTTAAAAAATAAAACAGCACATTGTGAAGATCTTTAAAATCCCCTCCACATTCCTGTAGTGGGATGTCTAACTTTTCATATTTTCACCATCAAGCTGTAATTCCTGCTAAACAGCTACTTTGTTTTGGTGTTGCAGGTCCAGCTGATTTCAGCATGAAGGCACTGGCTTCGAACTCCTCTTCAGCCTCCAGTACAAACAGCAGGGGTGTCCCGACAGCCCAGCTGAGCCCCACGGAAATCAACGCAGTGCGGCAACTCATCGCCGGCTACAGAGAGTCTGCTGCTTTCCTCCTGCGCTCGGCCGACGAACTGGAAAACCTCATTTTACAGCAGAATTGAATTCAGCACCTCCGCCCCCACCCCTAAAATGAAAAGATAATAATTACACCGGACATCTCCGTCCCCATCCCCTGCATGGTCTGGTCTCCCCTTGGGACCTCCTCCCTTAATCTTCGCACTGCTAGGGGAGGCTTGTGTGCAGAGTAAGAGTGAGCGAGTTGTTACTTTAAATTGCATTGTGCCGTCGCTCAACCCTCCTAAAGGAGGAAACAACCGAGTCTTGAAAGGTAGCTATCCTCTTTAGGACCCTTTACTGTAAAATGAAAACGCCTAGCACCACCCTAGAAGCACTTACAATTATTATAGGTCTCCGAGTCATGGCTAGTAGTTTTGATCAGCTGAAGACTATTTCAAATGTAATGGGCCACTGTTTCACACAGCGCCACCTGTCATTTGGTGCTGGTACTACAGGTATCTTAATGCTACGAGACAAAAAAAATCCCCACAATTGACTACTATTGTAACGAGCTGTAAATATGTGCGATGTGTTATTTAAGCACTTTCCTCTCACACAAACCTCACAGTCCCCATGGAGAAGGCAAAAGAAGGTACCGAACATAAATATGCAGGTGGCACGTGGAAATACCTCAGTATGTTTAATTATATTTACATTTATATTGATTTTGTATCTCTTGGGGGGGCAGGGGGTTTGCAACAATATTTGAGTTTGGATCTTTTAAACTGTAGAAATACCTGACTTTCAAAAAATAGACTACTAAAACAGTTTAAAAAGACTTTGGCACTAGAGATTATTTGTAAACTACATATTTGAAGATAGTGTTGTGAAGGTAACATGTCTCTTTTACTACAATGTTAGATACCGTCAACCAGGCAAATGTAACGAAACTTCCAAACATCCCCAATAAAAATCAGTGCAACCCCACCGTTGAGGGGGTTGGGGGTGCACACTGCCACCTATATATAAAGGGGGTCCAGTGTTCCTATTTCCTCCTGACTACCCATCTTGTAGTTAAAGCCTGGTTGTGTAATGGACATTGGGGGGAGATTTTCCGTTGTTCTTGTTCTAAGATGGCCATTAACCCATTTGCTGCTATGGGACCCAATATTTGCCACAGACCTGTAACCTCAAGAGGAGTCTTCAGCCTCCACCAAACGAGAGGACCTCATCGACACTGCCCTCCTGTCTGTGAAAAACAAACAAAACGCCCATAAAGAGGATCTCAAATCTGTTACTACACCGCTTTGAACTGCGGTTCTCTCACTTTATAGTTTGAACTTACAGCCAAATGTCAAACCTCCAAAAAACACACAGGGACCAAGAGCCGAAGGCCTCCTATCGTACAGCAGTGTGACTTCCAGGGAATGCTGTGCTGCTTCAAGAACTCTTGCTTTCTTCCTTCGAGCTGCTACATCCACATTGGTTGCCATTAAAAAAAGAAAGAGTAAGACAACCGAAGCATTCAGTTTCGAGGTGCAATATTGAACAGTGTAGGCCAGGGTCTTCCTTCACTTCCCAGCTGTTGACTTTCTTTCTCAGTTTGCTTTTTCCACACACGGTTCATTGTGTGTGGTTTACAGTATCGGGCTTCTTTCTATGAATCAAGTAAAGCCAGATCTATTGAAATTGATGGGATGCAGTTTTTTTTTTTTTTTTAAATGTGTGTGCCCATTGTTGAGTGTCATAGAAATTGACACTAAAGGGCATAACCTTTTCAAACATCTTACAGTTCCTCTTGATCAGCCCGTTTCATTAGTTCGAAGAACTGTGTTTCCAAGACTGTCAAATTTTAGCTTACATTTTGCACTAATGAAAAGTTGTGCATTGGATAATCATTAACTTCTGTAGTGTAAATACTGTGGAATGCCCTTAATATTAGTCGTTTGATTTTTTTGGTACTTTCTATTAAAGTGTGAAAGCATTCCTTAAACCTCAACAGAAGAGACCCAAGTGCAAGGCAAGGCTTTAACCCATCAGGACTGACCCACTTCCATCATGTCTAACACTGACAGACATCCACATGGCAAACTGATGGAGTCACTCCATATCAGAATGGCCACAACTGCTTTATAATCCACTGTGGTTTACTCTTTGCCGTGGACACACTCATTAGCAACACAAGAAACAAGCTGATGTTAATGTTAAGATGTACTAATTGAATGCACACATGGATCTAGCGGTGGCCATGAATATTGCCTCATCTCACATTTTTCAGTAATCCGAAACAATTATTATTTTTTTTTTAATTAATGACTCACTAGGAAAGAAAAGCCAAATGAGACAGATTGTTTTGGGTATAACATCACAGACTGAAAACAAGGCAAATGCTTTGTATTGCTTGGAAATAAATGGGCCAGGATCATTTTTGTTTTATTTAATACACCTTAATTATAAAAATGTAACCATTCTAATGATTAAAAATGTCAAGTGATGCATATTATAGGCCGCCATAGATGTACGAGTGAATCTGCTGGGCTCCTGTTCAAGAGAATAACCAAAAGCAAGATGCCTCTTCTAATACCAGTTAGCTGTGAATTCCGTCAAATTGGTTCTAATCTGAAGAAAAACCTGCTAATAGCCATAATTTCAGAAAGGAAGAATTTACTACTTCAGTGACTCCATCTTTGTTACCTCTGTTCTACAGGTTTCCTTCTGTCCTGATGGGTTTGCAGCAATGAATTGGGTTCTTTCAGGTGACCCATATTCACATGGCAGGAATGGCAGTGAACCCTACTGTCCAGCCTGGTCATCACGCTTAGCCAGGCTTCTATTTCAGGAAGAATTCATTTTATTCAGATCAAATGCAAATGCTTAAAGGTTCTGTGATGCAGTGGTTGATAATGATCTGAACGTTATGCATCTTCACATGTGTGGCGTGGTACAAATTACTGTTAAAATGGAGAGTTCCTTTCTTAGGCACTTGGTTATTAATGACAGCTGAACTCGTTTTTTGTTTTTGAAATGCAGCTTTCATGTTACTGAAGGGTTTTTTTTTTTTTTTTTTTACTTCAAAAAAGATCTTATTCAGAATTAGCAAGCTCTAATAAAGTGATTACCTGCTGAGAAAGCAGAGTAGGCCTGTGAACATGATCGGAATTCAAGAGAGAAAGAATGCAGCATGGTTTAAAAATGGTTGGAAATGCATTACATTTCATTACTAACTGAAAAACATCCTACAAATCCAAACTGACTTACAATTGTTTACAGCAGAACATTGTCTGCTAGCCAGGTAAAAATCACTGCTCAGTCACTTACAACAGAATCCTCTAGCACATTATGATGTGGAAACTAAAGAAATATAATCTCTCTCAAAAGCAGCCACCAGTACTGAGAGGCACAATTCTCTTGCTATGCGTTGCCAAGTTATTCTAAGTCTATACCCCGCCTTGTGCCAAAACTGTTCCTGTGGCTCAGAACTGAGGACATCTCTACCATTCATTGCTGCTCAAACCCATCCTTGACAGAAGAAAGCCTTACCTTCTTGTTGCAAATTCTTTGAAGTGCGCTGCTGAACTTTAGCTTCAGACCTGAGGTAACCACCTTCAGTGGCAAGATTTAGCTTGTTAGTCTAGATAGTGCTATGCATATGTAACAGACAACTGTTTTTGTGGAAGGACTAAAGAGATTATATGGTGTACAGGCAGTTGCAGAATAACCTCCTCTGTGATTGTTTATTTTCCCCCAGTTTTAGAAGATATACTGTAAAGAAAAAAAAAAAGTAGGCAAAAGACAATCTTATCCCCTTCATTGTTTGATTTCTGTATCTTTTTGTGTGCAGCTATTGTATACGGTGTGTCTTGGGGACAACAAAGTATTTTATCCATAATCAAAGCATTCTTACTGTATTACTGTACTTACATAAGAGTTGTGATGCACACATGTGGCTCACCATTTGATCAGTCTCTTTTTTTATGCAATTACTCTTTTTTTTAAAAATGTATGAAAAAATATATATCTTGAGTGTAAACATTCCAAAACAAGCAACAACAGAAAAGAAAAAAATGCTTTAGCAACAAACCTTACCAGCTTCCACTACAACCCTGGGGATTAGCATACTTTCCAGAACACGGGTCACTGTGACCCTGGGGATTAGAGTACCTTCCAGAACACATGTAGACATGGTTCTTAATTCAGAACTACTGCAAGGTAAAAGAAAGTTAGGGTGTCAGTGTTGTAAAGATACGGTGTAGTGTAATTAATTTTAAAAAATCAATGAGGGGGCATCAAGCATATAACTAGGTCAGTGCATGTTATTATTAGACATTTATTTAACATAAAGATTCATGTTTAAATACAGTACAGCTTTTTAATCTTTTGCCTCCCAACATTTCTGTTCTGGAAGCTTGTCCTTTTTCAGCCCTCAAATTCCATTACTACTTTATGGTAATACCGTCACTGCTGGAAACAACAAACACTAGATTGAGAAATAGAATACTGATTGTCTGCACCACACTTTCAGATGAACGGGCTAAAAAGAAAATAGCTACTTTCATTCACACAGGGAAATAAAAGTATACTCCATTTTAGGACTAAAACGCTTTAGGATAATTTCATGAAAATGTATCTCTTGGACCTTGCTGCGTGTAGTCACGGATTAGGGATATATTTGAATACTGACATGTATGTCTTTAAAATGACATCACATGTAATTTAATATACCAATTCAAAATGTCCTGATAATTAAAGTCCAGATAATAATGTGTTATTGACGAAGCCTCCCAAAGGGTGCTTTACTGTGGTTGTGCTTGTAAGGTTCATTGCTATCAGACACAAAAATATCTTCAGGCAGACAGTTTTGCAGCAAAAAAAAAAAAACACAATTAACTGTCTCTTTATTTTTCTAAAGGGGTAGTGTAGTCAATAAAAATCAACATGGTTTTGACCAGTCTTTTTTTCTATATATATATATATAAGTTGGTGGTGCTTTAGATTTGTTTGTTCTGTTATACAGGGAGCTGGGGGTCTCTGCTCCTTACCTATTTGTACCTAATACCAATGTGAAATTTTGTATTATACTCCTGATTTTGGACTCAGTGGAAGTGTGATGTTTACATGTACAGATTTTGCGATTTTTTTCTCCCCCTGTGTTATATATGTCTTTCTGACTCTGTACTTGAGGGGGAAAAAAATCAAAACAAATTAACCATTGTAAAAAAGTGTAAAACTGTTTTTAAAAAGAGTGACTCGTTTTTTGTTTTTGTTTCAAGCCATTAACATTCTTTTCAGCAACCAAACAAACTGAAAAACCAAACCTGGCATCGGTTTTATACCAAAGCCTGAAATCCATGATATTTATAATTTATTCAAGTACAGCAAGTGGAAGTCTTAGTCCACACTTACCATTGAGTAGCGCACACATGATAAATATGCAGTAATTACAATCTGTTCATTTAAAAGTGGGCTTATTACAAAAACAACAAAGCATAGAGTTATCTGCTAAAAAAAAAAAAAAAAAAAAAACACCCACTTTATTTGGAACAGTAGAGAGTAATTTGAGGTACTGTTCATTTGAGATAAAATGTACTGAAGCTAATTCAACATTCTAGCAAGTGCAACTGCTTAATAAACAATTATCATTGTTCGATATAAAATGACCTATTAGAACTCTAGTGTTTAATTCATAGATCAATTCTGATACAACTTGTCTCTAAGCAGTTTGGCCCCACGATCTAGCTTGGGGATGAAGTCAGAATTGTCATGGTACTGTTTAAAAAAACTACAAGAACACACAACCCTCAGTGTGCCCTTTTTAGAAACAGGTCTATTTTAAAATGGTTGATTTCCCTCTGATTTTAAAGTATATAATTTTTTTTAATATATTTATTGTGTTATCTAACAGTGGATAATTTTTTTTGAGTACATGTGGCTAAATATTTTAATTATTTAGAAGTGTTGATAAATATGTAAAGCAACTAAAATATGAAAAAAAAATCTTATTTCTGTTTGTTCAATGCAAAATAGCATGGGCAGTTTTCTTACTTTACATATCAGTTTTATTAATGAAATACCAACGAGTTTAAATTGAGCGTTTCTCAGCGTGATGTTATTACTAGGTAAATGTACTGGTTTCAAAACAATCGTGGAACTTTGTTTTCTGTATATCACAAAGCTGAATATACTAATAAAAACAGTATGCTATATATCAAACAGAACTAAAATACATGGTCTGTCTTTTTATGTCATGGTATGATGCAGCATGCATTAAATTCACTAACGAAACGATAGGGCTGACAAATGGTGAATACAAAAATCTTCGTCAACAGTCCAATGTTGGATGCCAGAAGGAGACTATTAATGCAAGAACATGCGCTAGTGACTTGCCTTCTTCATGGTCATGTGTGAATGAAGCTTGAACCTTGTTTAATTTTCTAAAATATCAAAATGAAGAGGTATGAAATGATTTATTAAGTTCAAGGGCTTACCTTAAATGTCCAGGAGAAATGCCATACACAGTTGAACCTAATAGAAATGAAGGGATTCTGCAATGAGCCAAGTTACAAAATGGAAATTAGCATTTACTGTAGCAAAATTAGACTGCCTTTTGAGCTATAAATCATTTAATAGAAATGAGCCACTAGTACTGTACCTGTCAAAACACACAAATGCAATTACAAACCTCTATTTTACATTTCAGCTTGAAAATGAAAATATTACTGAAACTTAAACTTAAGAGGTGGCAGGATATTAAAAGATGCTTTTCATCTGAATCAGGAAATTAATAGATTAAAAAGACAAAGATTAACAGAGAAGACACACATAGAATATTACGCAGAAGTTATTTTACTTCACACACGCAAGAAAAATGTATACACTGAAAAGAACAAAAGTAATGCATATCACACATCACCATTACCTACATTCACAAGAAAGATACATTTCACAAGAAAGAATACATGTCCAAAATAAAGTTAAGAGGAAGGGGTTAATAATTTGAGACCCTGAGAATGAGCAAAAAGATTTAATGAGGGGTGGGGGGAGGAGGGAATCTTTGGTAGTTTAGAGAACAAGAAAAATGGTCAAAAAGCAGAAACGCAAAGTACGTGTTTGAAGACCAGCTTACCATAGAAAAACATTGCTCTTTGTAACCGGATTTGAATATCTAGTATAGCAAAGGGCAACCACTGACCCCCCTGTAACCCCTTAACCTGTCAATTCCACAGGTAACGTTAACTGCCCATTTCGTTACACTGTCGGCATGATTGGCTTCCTTTGAAGCCAGTCTACTCACTTGAAAAACTGTGATCAATGGAGTTTCAATCAATGCATATAATCCAGATTTACACAAAACAGTTGCCATTAACATTGGAAGCTGCACTGCACCAAGCAGTCTGGGTTTGCACTCCAAATATGAAGTTAAATTACCACCTGTAGTATAAATCACAGTCCAGCAAGTTAAAGTCAAAGCATTCTTTATCATCAGTCTTGAATTACTGCGTCTAAAATTACTTTATGCTACGATATAGTACTTACAAGGAAAGCGCTTTTTTCTTATTTGTTTACATCCATTATCTTGCTATATAAATGAAACATCAAAACATGGAAGACAACACATACTGCATTAAAAAGTCTTGCAATACTGAAGTCCTGCTTAAATAAATGGGAAATGTTTGGACTAAGGCTGGCGTGGGAAGTTCTTTTGCTGTTGTAAAAGAAGAAGAATTACAATTTATTGTCAGATTGTTTTATTTTGTTTTCCTAATGAAGTTCACAACTAACAAAAGCCAGGCACAGACAATGGAACACAACCGTCTTTCTGCAGCACCATCAAACACAGGATTCAATAGTGACCCGAGGAGCATTCTATACCCTTCCCATTAGGGTAAACCACAGGAAGGCGTGCCTAGCTTTCGTTTCTTAAAGTAGTTCACAAAACCTGTCCTAAATATCACTAAACTATACTAAAACCCTTTGATTAAGAATTTAATGAGAATTCCAGGCTTTACATTAATTTTATCAAACACATAGAGCAAGCAGATTCTGCATGCCTGTATAGTGTCTGAGTCAGTGATATTTAAATATTTTTATACAGGTTTGTCCTTTATTAAAAGCCACTATTAGTATGTTATTTCTTATTTATTTTTTAACATGAATGCAATACGCATGTCGGCCATCAAACATCTGGAAAAGTTGACCAACCTGAACAGAGGCAGGGTAAAATTGCTACATTCTGTATGGCTGTCCAGTTACAGCACTGCAAACCTATCAACTCTAAATAGAACCAAGTTTTGTAAGAGTCCCAGGAAAACACAAGTCTAAAACACACACCACATAGCCCTTGAATATTTTACTGAAATGGGTGAAGCCCAACACCACTTTACAAAATCAATGCAGTTCAAAGCATCTTTTTTCTTCTTTTCTTCTCTTTTAAAAGAATAAATCAAATTGTGAAACAGCAAGCATTCTACTTTAAACACAACCTGCAGGTGGCAGTGTGCATCACAGAAACAAGGGCCTGCATGAAAAACACAACACCCACAGCAGGCTAATACTCTTATGTGGGAGCTGCAACGCAAGGTAGAACATCAATGTAAACAGCTCTATCTACAGAAATCCATTTGCATACAATGCTGCTATATGGCCAAGTGTTGTTTTAAGAGTAATATTGCCTTAATATGTGTACAATAGGGTTAGACACAAAGATGCATGGGATAGATAATGAACACTCTGCAGTTTGCGGGTGTTGTGTGGAGTGTGTCAATTCAGCTGGTTCATTAGGCCCCAAATTCTGATTTGCTTCACTGGGAAATAGTCAAATCGGTCGCAGCTACATACATTTTGTACATATATAAAGCAAGAAAAAAAAAATTGGGGTAGAAATCGGATTTTATTTAGAAATAAAGAAATGCTTAAGCACAAAGTTGTCGTCAGCAGTTTAAATCCCCAAAGTATGTATATTTCCATCTGTCTCTCTCCCCTCTCACACACTGTATAAGGAGGCATTTCTCCGTTCTAATCAAGTTTTATTTTGTAGTGGAGTTGCAAGCATGGAGTAAAGTACCAACTTTACTCCATGCTGTTTTACAGAGAGAAACGATCGACTGTTACATGCAAATACTCTTGGCTTAAACACACACTTACAAAACCAATAACTGGGGAAGAAAAGTGCAAAAAAAAGCAAAAACCCTAAAGCTATATTGCTGTAATTTTGAAAAAAAAAATTACACTAAAAAGCCACATTTTTCTAATCAGTAAATCAGCTTACCGTTATCAGCGCCAGATCTGCTCCGATACATCTGAATCACAGATAACTGCACGTGCGTTTATTCATATACAGTACGTGCCTATTTGAGGAGTTTTCGGGTTTAACCTGAATGCAGAAAAAAGTATTCGGAGGGGGGGAGAAATTGGGCTAAAATCTGGTAAAATCCAAAAATCAGACGCCCTATTTATAAGCGACAGCTGGACAGTTTCAGTAAAAGTATATTTTAACACGTTTAATCCATTTACAGAATACAGACTATAAAGGGACCATATGTATCCCAGTTTTATTAAGAACTAATAAATATATAATCCCTGAATTCAGCAACATATGAACACCTTGGCATGCAGTGCTTTCCTTAGTGTCAACTTGATTATGGATACAAAATGCCTTGGAAGGATTTGAACACACTTTGTATACTGAAACCAGCCGTTCTCTGATGTGTGCTTCACTGGGGGCTTTCCTATTACTGAAATATGTTATTTCTACCCTTCAAGATCTTTTGAAATCTGTCAATTGCATATCAACAGTATAACCAGGGTGCACTTATCCATGGCTGTCCTCTTAACTGTGTGCCACTTGCAGTGTCTGGGGTTTAGAATTGACAGACTGTGACTACATCTCCCTTCACAGAAGTGTACAGCTTTGAGGTGTGCTACACTATTTACTGCTAGGTGGGTCATTTACAACAGAAAGCTCCATTTCAGATTTCTTACAAGTTCACATTCCCTGGAGAAAGCAAAGCTTTGATAATGAATACTGTACAAACACAAACTACATTTCATTTAACACGTTTAAATCAATTCAAAGTCTGGTTTAATGTTTACTTTAATACTCTGCTTAACAGCTAAACATAACATACAAAAAAAAAAGAAAAAGACAACAGGAAGCCTGAATAAGAACAGGAAATGCAATTCCCATATTCAATAATTAAAAATAATTCAAGACATGTGGTGTCACCCCACCTCCCTCTCCATGAATGATACAACTTATGCCATAACTGGAACAGGACAGAGGTAAGATAGATGGAACCATGCCCAGCCTTGCAATTCACATAACATTAGAAAAAAATTGTATGCCACAAAAAAAACACAGCATAATTCTATATACACCGCGCTCACAGATCACTGTTCGCTATCTTACAAGACAGGACACACAAAGCTTAGAGGGACCTATACAGTCATCGTGGCAGAAAGCACCACAGCCTTGACACACGATCATGGCTTTCAGTCTGCATGAGCACTTGAGAGCCATTTCCTCAACAGTGTGCTCTGCAAAGGTCTTCTGCTGCAGCTGCATCACACTGTTAGCAATATTCTTAGAGAAGCCGTTAAGAGCGCGGTCTGAAATCGACATGTTGGTAGTATAATTAAAGCCTAAGCTGCTGTTATAATGCAGTTTAGGGAGCTTCCCGTAAAACTGTTGCTGGATATTAAGCTGGAAAGGAATGTAGGAAGGCTCCAAAGGGTACTGGAAGGGATTTCCAGACTCTCTTGTCAATCGGACAAGAGACATTCCTACATTTAACAGTGTCCCTGGGAAATGTTCCTTGGATTCAAAAGGACTTGCCGAGTCTGTTTTACCGGTTATAAGAACGTTTTTGGAAGGACTTTGACAAGACAGGTTCTCATTTTTGACACCGGGTTGCTGTTTTGGGTGCCAGTCTATTTTAACAGTGGGCACAACTTCCCTGGAGACAAAATTATTTTGCAGGGACACCTGCTTGTTTTGAGGTGGCATTTGGTTCATGTCTGTATTGCACTGCACGTCACCTGCTTTGCACTCCTGAGCAGCACCTTTCTGCCCTGGAACTCCTGGGTATCCTTTATCTACAATTAAACCGAAGGAAGAATTTTGTCCAAAAGCAGAGTTCGAAGGGTTATTATTTGACAATGCAGGAGAGTGCACTTGGGATCGTCCTCCAGCAATATTCTCCACCTCTTCAAAAAAACAAGAGGATTTCCCCTGCTCACTGACTCTGCTATCTTCATGTGTGTTCGGAGTCACAACTGTGTTCACCTGTTCCTGAGAACCATGGATTTGTCCCCCACGTGGAGAAATTTCATTTGAGGAAACCCGAGATTGAACCCAAACTTCAGTGTGAGCCAGATAAGATTTTAAATGCCCTTGCCCTGCTTTTGGTGGAAGATCTTGATGAGTTTTGGAGTTCGTTGTACAAGAGTCCTCTCCTCTGCCTATACTACTCTGCACACTTTTAACAGACTGGTTTTCCTGTGGCATCGGAAGAGGCACAGGCAGCCGATGGATTTCAAGCTTGCTTGTGGAATTAGGCTGTGGCAACACCTTTTCAAGAGGAAGACTGCCTTGAAGCAGCTGTGTTACTAGTGGGTTGTTCGCTTCTACTGAAGACACGTGCCTGCTTGAGCTCCCAGCCTTTCTTGGGGCCTCTGCATTTTTCTGCACAGTCGAAAGGGGATTATGAGCTTCAGTTTGAGAGCTGTCCTTATTTTCTTTCTTCCTCCCGTTATCAATATTATGTCTGTTACTACTTGCTTGGCAGGCCTCAGATACCGGATTCCAGCCATTCGATTTTGCTGCTGCAACAGGACGGGAAGGGAAAATTGTACTTGCAGTGTCTGGACTGCATTTTTTGTCTATTTCAGCATGCCAGCTATGCTCTTCGCCCATTTCATTTTCAAAGTCAGAGGCAGTCTCTGTTGAATCGCTATGCATACCCGCCTCGCTATGCAAACAAGCTGATACAAGATCTAAATCAACGAGGAGTGTCTGATTTGATGCATGTCTTTCCACATCTATACATGGAACACTAGAAGAAAAATCTTCCGAGATACAAGCTACACCCTTAATGTGAAGCAGTTGTGCACGTGGTTTTGTTTTTTCTGGGCTCTGGGTTTTATTTAATTGTTCACAATTCTTTAAGGTTATTTCTGTACCATGACCATTTCTCTCTTCCTTGTGGTTCGGCAATCTTGGCGATATGCACTCTTCATCATCTTCATTTTCCACCTCTTTGGCCTTGTATTTCTTTACCTTTATTTCTTTATACACACTGTGAACACCCTCTAAAGGCTGTAAAGAAACTAAAGTTCTGAGGGCATCAATGCCTTCTGCTCCAAACCTTGGCAGTGTGTCAGGTATAGATGTGGGAACCAGCACTGTTACCACATCACTCTTTACTTCAAAGTACTGGCATGCAATCTCTTCCGAGCTGGTTTCAGTCTCTAAGTGATCTTCCATACCAACAGGTTCACACATCATTTCCACAACTTGTTCTCGGGTTTCTATAACCTGGACAGCTTTATCTTCTTCACTCACAGGTTCCACTTCTTCAGTGTAGATCACATCTGTGTAATTCGGGTCATCAATCTGTTGAGAAGCACTCTTACGATCTATACCAGCCGGATCTGCGTACCTTGCACTGCCTACCGGAGAATGAAAGACTTTGGGCAGAACTCTAATTTTGCAATCTTTTTCCAAAGATATTTCAGTTTGAATAATTTCAGATTTAACATTCTGCAAAAGCTCAGTCTCTGATACCATCTTGTCCTCTGTGCCCTCTACAGGGTCCTGCTGTAGCTGTGCTCCTTCGAGATGATTTGACAAAGCCTCTGTAAGCACTCCTTTGCTTCCTCCAGGCTCTGCTGGTTCGTAGCAGTCTCTTCTTCCTCCACCCCCTCCTGGTCCTCCTCCTCTTTCCGGCCCTTCGACTCCCCCGGCAGCTGCGACAGCAGCTGCTGCCTCCCTCTGTGCCCGGGCCTGCTGGGCACGGGCTTTAACGTCAGCAAGCGTCCGGGCTCCGGTCCTGCCACGGCTGTCTGTCTCTTGGTTAGGGATAATCCGAGGGCATATCTGGTATGTGGGCGGTCCTTTAACCACCCAGGGAGGTTTGATCCGGGAAAGCTGGATCTGATGGAAGAAAATTCAAATAAAACATGCTGTATTGACCAGAGTGCATTGCATTGCAATAAATTATGATGAGGTCTGTGCACAAAGCATGTTTCTTATTTATGAACTATGCTCCACAGGGGAAAAAAACATTAAAATATACTGAGCATGAAAAGAAGCCTCCAACATGCCGACTGCACGAAGGTGCTGCTCTCGACAGACGTGACATATTGTTTTTTTTTTTTCCTGTGATTCTTCATTGCTTTTATTCAAGCTTGCAATTCAACATCTGAGATCACTCTATATCCAGTGTCCAATCAACTGTCTCACTAATTAGGTGATTAAGTGCATATGTTTCAGTCATAGTAACTCAAGCATGTCACGATCAAAGATGAATGATCAAGAGATTAAAAAGAAACCATAAACACTGTCAATGTCCATCATTTATATACCTTTTTTCAAAAACAAATGTGCTATAATAGTTATGTTTCTTTTGATGCTCGGTATATATCTGCAAAAAACAATAGGTAAAGTTTCTAAATAGAAAGAACTCACCCATTACTAAGTGAAAAATACTTTCAGGAGATTAAAATGTTAACAAGGGGGGGTATTACTCTCATTATTAAAAAATCTCCAACCATGCACAGACAGCAATAGAGAATTTAAGCAACAAAGCTTCATACTCTGATAGGTGGCACTTTTGGTTCCTCTTTGGTGTGATGTGGCTTTTCTGAGTGAACACAGTCAATTGTGTTCCGAAAGGACTGGCGAGCATCAAGACGTGGCTTTTTCTCGGGGAAGGAGGTGGAGGCTGTGGGCTCGCCGAATTTCCTCTTCTGGTCCTTCACCTCCCCAGAGTTGTTCTTGTCGCTGGCATCAGTGCTAAGGTAGGCTCTCTCATCAGGGGAAGCAGAAGCAGCGCCAAGGTCTCTCTGATTATCGGGTGAACTAGAGGAGTCCACAGAACACAAGGCAGCAGGCATCTCCAACTGACCCCCTACAAGTGAAACAGCAGCAACAGATATTGCATGAGTTGCCTGGGCTTCAGTCCCAGCGTCCTCCAAGTCCGTCTGTATTTTATGTTCTCCCTTTGAAGTGGCTTCAATACCTGAAGCAGCAGCAGCAGCAGATTCAGAATGATCTTCAGCTTCCTCCAGCTTGGGTTGTCTGCAAAGAGCCCGTCTAGCTCTGGTCCTGAGGTCTGACCTGGAGCGTCTCCTCAGACGCCCGTCCTTGCGTCTGCGACCAGCAGCTCGCTTCTTGGCGGGTCCAGTCGGAATGGCAGCAGCAGTCAGATTTCCTGAGTCTTCTTGCACCAAGGTCTGCTTTAGTGATTCCTCTTTGGTTAAGCCCAACCTGTAATACAATAAAAGAAAAAAATGTAAGGCACCCTTTCCAACTGCATAAAAAAATTACAACTATGTTTTCAGAGAGAATTAAGTCCTTAATAAAATGCATTCACTCTCAAGTGCAAATGTACTTGCCTCTGCCCATAGTAATCCTCAAAGAACTTCTCTTTCCACAATTCCACCTTCTTTTCTTTTTCCATTTCCTGGCGGATTCTCACCTGCATCTCATGTGTGAATTCTCCTGCAACACACAAATTTACGAGCTTCAACAACTGGAAAAGTAACCATTTGTAAGTTTGACCGTTTGCAGTCCATTTATTCAGCGCTTGTCAGGCGCATCAGGTCCAATTTATTTTCATACACGCAGTTTATTTTACACATGTTGTTCCCCCCCCCCCCCCCCCCCCCCACACCCCCCCCCCCCCCCCCCCCCCCCCCCCCCCCCCCCCACCCCCCCCCCCCCCCCCCCCCCCCCCCCCCCCCCCCCCCCCCCTCTCCTGATCACTTATTTTATCACCAAACTCCTCAATAATGCAATCCAAGTCATTATTTTATTACTATAATATCTCAAAGCTCTGCAAATGTCTGAGAAATCCTTTTAGAGCTGGATACAGAAGCAGTTATCTCCTTTATCTCCTTTATGTCCATGTTATCTCTGAGATGAGCCCCCCTTTTTTTTCCCCCCCAACTTCATTCGGCTCCTATCGGTCTCACTCGGCCATTCAAAGATTTTTCTCTGCTTTTTCCTCAGAAAAAAACGACTAGAGACCTGTGCTTTACGTCTTTTTGATGTCGTCGGACAGGGTCCGACATCGGACTAGAAAGGGCAAATTGTAATGTTGGACGTGATCAGACATAGGACCGCAAAGGGTTAACATTATTATTTCTTATTTTTCACACAAGTTTAACTCAACATCTTGGAGACAAACTATTATAATAATAAAACTGCTGTTACAATGCCATAACTTCTTTAACTACAGTTTTCTGCTGCAAAATACCTACCATCTGCAAGCCTCTCCTTCCAGCACAGGGACGCATGTGTAAAGAATTCATTATTCAATGCAGAGCTGCTGATACGTGCCAGCCCGTCAACACCAACCTAAGAAAAGAAAGTGTCAAAAACATTAATTTAAAAAAAATAAATAAATAAAAAAATCAGAAACCTCTCAAGAGTTCTTACTAGAATGTTGGCTCAAGAAAACAAGGCAAGTTAATGAAATGAGTAACATTAAAAGGTTTTGGAAGGAAAAGCACATTTTATTGCTTACCGGTCGATCAACCTCTGGAAGCAGGAGCAGCAGCTGCTGCTGGAGGTGGGGAGGCAGAGTCGCAAGTGTCCGTGTATTGATCAGCGCTCGGATATTGGTATTAACCAGGATAGAGCCTGGCGTTTCAAAATCAACCTCTTCCCCTTTGTTTCTCTTCATTTGTCCTAAAAGTACACATGGTTTAGAAATGTTTGCTCCACATTGCAGTAAAATAAGCGCTAACTACTAATCTTTAACAGATTTATGATGTAGACAACTTGAACTGTCAACATGGTTTGGGATTTTGGAGGAAAAAAAAAAAAAAACATAAAAAGAACCATTTGTTTGTGTGTGTGTAAAATGCCACTTTGTTGGGCACCACACGTTGTTAAGTGTGCAGGTGTACCTGTCCGTGACTTGTGCAGGTTTTTGAAGCGCTGCCCATGTTTCCTGCTCAGTTCTGCCCTGCTTCTCAACGAGCTGCTGCAGGCGATTGTGGAGCTGCTGCTACAGGTGCTGCTCAACTCCACTTCTCTGCGCTTGCCTGGAAAACCTACAGCGCAAAACAATGAAGAAAAAAATAACACACCTAAGAGAGCAAGATTAAGCTGAATCTACTACATTTCACTGTTCAGCACTTAAAGCACTGTTTGTGTAATCCGCCCACCAATTTGGATACTCATGCTTAAAAACCCTTAAGGCATGGGTGTCTCACTCCAGTTTGAAGGCCGCAGGGTCTTCTGGTTTTCATTCAAGCTTAAACTCTCAATTAAAATGACTGATCTAATTATTAGTTCAATTGGAGATATTTTAAAGTTTTTTATTTTTGATAGTTTAATAAAAAAAAATGTACTTGAATCGAGGTACACTGCCTATGAAACACTTTGAGGCCTGGAGAGAGGTGTTGAATTTTGTCCAGTTAATCAAATAATTAGACCAGTTATGCAACAGAGAGCTCGGGTGGAATGAAAGCCAGAAGACACTACGGCCCTCCAGGAGCTGAGTTTGACACCCTTGTTTTAAAGTAAGTTATCCTATAAATTAAACCTGGTCTCTCACATTGAGACAGGATCTATTCATTTAACAGACACTTGCCACAGCGTTTCAGTTCTGCATTTTTACACTATGCTGTGCATTTTAATTTTAAACACAGGGTGAAGCTTTTGAATGCATTTTAACCTGTATGTATATTTATATATTATGATTCTGTAGCAATAGTGCAGATTGTAGCAACAGGTCAGATTTTTTTCTTAACGCAGCTTGGAGAGAAAGTGTACCTCAGGACATGCAAGTTAAGAAAATAACATATAGAAAAGCTTTATGCTTTACTCCCCAAGCCACTCCAAGTGCTGGTCTAAAAATTGCTAAAAAAAACCATTGTCTAAGCGATTTCTTTAAAACATGTTCAAATGATGGGAAGCAAATGAACTCAAAACATCTCACATTGTCCTTACCTGAGGTTACATGCTCTCCGTTTACTTTCAGTGGGGTCAGTACAACACGAGGCATCATGACACCTTTCTTTCTCTGCCTTCCAGACTGCATTATTAAAAACAAATGGATAATAGCTTTTAATGGTGGTCTGGAAGTTTCAAACAGGCTAATAGATCAAGACTTTAGGTAAATCAATTCAACACCAATTACATCTTTTGAACCCAGAAATCAGAACTGGGGCAGGGAGGCACCCAACTACAGCAATCCAAAGTGTATTTGTCAACATTCCTATGGTTTCGCCTATAGGGATTAAGACCGAGTCTTGATTGTATCCAGAGAGCATATTGTAAAATATTACTGTCATATTTCTAAGCATGAATAAAACCACTACACAGTACCAAATCAACCACCATGGCTGTGGCATATACAGAGAGTGACTGGAGAGCATCACATTTTAATACAAATCGGAGGGGACCGTTTGCAGGCCAAAGTAAAGAGGATCCATACTTCTCTCTCAGAGGAGGCATTGGCTGCCCTCCCCTGCTGTGCTGCTCTGAGGCTGCTCTGTCTGGCCTGAGGTGTCTGCTTGCTCTGCGTTTCTGTGGAACATGAAGCACTAGATGAGGTCTCATCCAAGGACACTTGTGGAGAAAAATACACAAAAAGAGTAGAATAAAATCAAAGAGGAACAGATGACAGATGAACGTCACTAAACTCATGTTTAACCATCGTCAGCAAGAAAACAAAAATGTTCTGGGTTTAAAATGGCCTCCGGAGATAAGAGGCTTTGACAGTGTGGCAAGGGCATTTTTGCAAATCTGCTGCACTGTAAAATTAATCGTGGATGTATACACATAAGAACACTGAGGATCGCTCCAAATGGGAAGAATATTGTAGGTTCCTAATTAATGGGGTGGGGGACTAAGCGGACTGCTGCTTCAACACACATACTGTCGCTTTCCCCACTTGCAGGGCTGGTTTCATTGGAATCACAGCTTTCCACATCTGCAGGGTCTTCCAAACCCTCTCCCTCTGGCACTGCCATGCTTTTGGACCACTGCCGGGCATCTTTCTGGAAATAACAAAAATAAAAGAATCAGTAAATACGCACCTTTGGAAAGCAAGGGGAATGTTACAGTAGCATCTTTATTTCACTCATGATATTGAAGCTCAGTTTTAATTTTGATACAGTATTATGTTACAGCCGCATATGGATCCAATTAAACACAGTGCACACTTGCAACCCTACTCGTAGCACAGCACCACTAGCATGGTCCCTTCACTAAGATTTTCAATCACAGATTTTTTTCTAAAGGCACCACAGCCAGTAAAACACATAAAAGTCCCCCCATTTTCAACAGGCAGGTTTAGATGTGTCAGAGCCTGCAGTGGTCAAATAGGGTTCCATTGTTCACACCTACTGAGTTTCTCAAAAAAAAAAAAACGCACCATTTCAAAAAAGTGGTAAAAAAAATAAATAAAAAAAAATGCACTATTGAAGAAAATGATTTTATACAAGGGGTCAGAGGTTAAAACTGAGAAACAGAAAACAAAATTTAAAAGTAGGTCTATTTCCAGCCAACTTTAGCTTTCTTCAGTGGTCCCCACCTTTTTCATGATGTATTAGAAATAACTGTCACACTGCTATTCAGTGAAACACAATTATACTAATTCTAATTTGTTGTCATTGTGAAAACAGCGTTTCATTACATGCTTTAGTTTTTACTTTCCTTGTTTTACAGGGGAAGTACTGGGGAGTGTAATATACAAAAGATTAGTGTGAAACAACCACCACACATTCAAACAAACAGCACACTGCTTCCTCACATCAAATTTGGCATTCTAGCATATCCTTGGGGCAAACAAAAATAATAAAAAAAAAAATCGGAAAAAACATAATAATTCGCAGATTTGTTTTAACTTCTGCGCATACTGTAGAGGTTACTTTCCACTTGCCCTGGGCCTGTTAAATAGCTACAGTGAAGAAAGGTGCCATTACCTTCAGAGTGAAAAGACTCAACCTGCCAGGGAGCTTGAAAAAGATCCCGTCGTCTCCTCTGCACTGTGAATGCAGCATTGTGTTCAGGCACGCCAAAGGTGAAGTCCCGCTGCAAAAGCCAAGGAACCCAAGAACAGAGTGAGTGTGGAGAAATAAATCTGCCCTTTTTACATTTCTACACAGGTTCCAAATGCTCCCATATTTCTCAAGAAGTTACAATACTAATCTCTGCAGACAATTTCAAATACTCCCCTTCTGATTATAAATTCATGAATGGAAAAACACACACACACACATTGTGCAGTACAGCTTTCAGTTTGGCTTACCTTCTATTCCCCAATAAAAGAGCACCAGTGTTGCAGAAAGAAAGAGAAAAAACAACAAGTTACATACTACTCAGAAACTGCATGTTTAAAATCACAAAGAAAGAAACCAATGGAATTGCTGTACAGCTTCATTTTCAAAAAACAGGTTTGAATTTGGATCAGACATTTCTAATAAAAACACCAGGCACTGTACATTTCACCAGCAGTATTCGCATTGTTTAAATGCCTATATTATTATTAGTTTTTTTTTGTTTTTACGAAACTAAAATGAAATTGTTCATGTTGATCTGACCTCATCTCTTTGAGTCCCTTTGTCTCGATGACGTGCAGGATCTGTTTCGGCGTCATTGGAGCATCTGAATAATTCTCCAGCACCTGAAGAATGGGGCAAAAAGGCTCAATATGATTCTAAACCACATTACAATTTTATGATTACCCAAGTGAATCATGCTTTTCATGCCAAATAACTGTTCCTAGATTATTATATAAAAGAAAAAAAAAAAAAAAAGTCTTTCCTTTGATCTTTTCATCCTTCTTGTTTTCGTGTGAAACGCTGACCATGACGTGTTGATGCCACTATTTACTGAGGTCCATTTGACAGATAGGAAATAAGAGATGAAATTAAAAAAAAAAGAGGCCGGGGGTATTTTTATTAATTCAAAACTTAACAATTAACTATATGTTCAAACAAAAACATTGAAGATATGTCAATTAATTTTGTATGCAATACATCCATGTGTCGCTTTTTCCTGTACCCGGATTAGTGTCTATAAGTAGTTACATAAATATTAGAATTTTTCTTATAGACAAGTAATATGTAGCAATACTAGGTTACAAAACAAAATGGGGTCCATTTTGTGTTACTAGAAACTTTGCAAAAAAAAATAGTATCAAGTCTTTCCCCAAGGGTGGACACTTATGACAAAAGGCTGGCGTTGCGTATTTTATAGGCTGGTGGAAGTGTAAAGCGCTAATCAGGACAAGCAGGCATTCATTTTCCAATGCACAGGCCTCTGCACAGCGAGCTGCACCGTGCATGCACAGACTGAGATATCAGAGGACTCCTTTATCATGCAAACAGTAAGGCAGGCTTCTTTCATAACAATAAAGTAAATCAAAACTTAAAAACTGCTCATTATGAACAGCTTATTTTATATTGCACAAAAAATATCCAATTTTTATTATTTTTACATACATGTAGCAGAGAAACCCATATGGTGCTACCATATTATTCTGTTCAATTAATCATCACGTTTCAAATGTTAAGGCAGAACTCATTTAAATCTTGTCAACCTCCCCCCAGAATAATGAATGACCGATTCACAGTAGATATACCGATCCACATTGCAAAGTTACTTTTAAATTCTTTTATCAAGACAGCTTCCTTTAAACCTGACAGTGCCTTCTGAAATTTCACTCCACAAGCAGCCTACTGTGGCCAAATAACTGGAACATGGTTCACTGTACAGCCTCCATTCTGGGTTTAAACGACACTCAAACCTGTATTAAAGACCACCTGTACAGAAGGACCACCAAGTTTCTTTCATTAACGCTACTGTAGAGATTCACTAGAAACACCTATGAAACTTACTGTCAAATACTAGGTTTTACAGACCCTTAAACATGAATCTTGGGCTATCTTACTGTACCTAGGGTAACTTAGGTAGCCCAAGTTTAGTGCTAACCAGGGTCTGGAAACAGCCCATTTGTCAAAAATGTCACAATATGCACAGTATTTGACAGTTGTTTAACAAAGCAAATCTGTGAACTGAAGTTTTGCCGAGTGCTTCGCTGTCTGGTTTCATAGCTGTTTGAGAGCAGTCAGCAGCAAGTATATAGAAGTAACAGACTGACATCTTAAACAGTGAATTCTGAAACAGTTTCAAGTTTTCGTACATTTACCTTTAAGCTTCTGCTTATTTCCTGTTACTTTATCGACAAGGGAAATTCCTCTCTCAACGAGCTGGAGGGATTTTTATTTTGTAATGGGGTTTTCCCCTTCCACACTGTGTGGCAGCATCTCTGACTATGCGAGTACTGTCAAATCACTGAACACAACTTGAAAGGAGAACTGAAGTATATTGCAAAGTCTATGCGTGTCATTTTCAAGTGCTAAAGTTCAGAGCTTTACCTCAATATTAAAGGCTAACATTCAGGCTATAATTGCCATGGATCTTAACTTCTGTTAAGATTGCATTTATAATGTAGTAAGTGTAGAGTGCAAGGTCATTTTTTTTTTTTTTTACATTAACTTATTTATGTAGAAAATCTTAAATAAATGTGTCATTATTTGGGGTTTTCAAACATTAAGAATTTTATAACACACACTGTTAAATGATTACAAGCATTTCCTTATTTCAAGGAGAACAGAGAATTTTCAGCAGATATTCTACAGTGATTTAAAAAAGGAAACATACAGAATCATTACATAAATTAAACAAGACACAACAGTTTCTGGCTGTTGTGGTTTTCAGTAAATGTATTGTTCACTTACGTGAGGTATGGTTAACTTGTCAGAAAGAAAAGTTACCAAAACCACTAATAAAATACTAAATAAAATCAAGATGAAACATGCATAGTGCAGGTCTGTGAACCTACAGAAAATACTTTTATTTCAATGTTGTCGATCAATACAAGCTACTCTCTAGCCCACAAGAATAAGAGATGGGCAAATCGGGTTACCAGGGCTACCAGAAAACAACTACAATTACAGACAACTTCCTTGTTAATGCAGTACATTTTTCCACTTAGTTTTCTAGGGACCAGCCTGGGTCCCTTTTACCAAATCAAGTGTAATCTGCCAGACTTTTACACTGGGCCAGTGTGTAAACAACAACAGTTTATAAATTCATACACTGTACCCAAATATTGGCCCAGAGTAAAGTTATTTGCGGTTTTGCAAGAAACCGTACTGTGAAAAAAAACAGACACTATGCATACTGCCCCTTGCTAGTTTTTAAATAATGAATATTGTGTTATGCATGGTGTGTATGATGTCATGCTTCATAATGTGACTTCAGTCTAGCATTACTTGTCAAAGTGGCACATTGTTATTGTGCAAGAGCTGGTAAAACAAGGTAAGAAAACACATTAATCCTGCAAATAAACAGCCATCAGAACTTAACCAAGACAGCGTGTAACTGTGCAACAATTACGATACCAGAGATCATATTCACTTCCTTTAAGAGAAATGAGAAACCTACTTCATTGACAAACAGGGTACGATTTCTGGGGCCTCTTCATAAATTCGAGTTAACCTTATACATATGAGCCAGCAGATCACAAGATGATTAATTAGCTTTGTACTGGGGTCTGCTAATCTATGCATGTCTTCTCTTAAGCAGTGCTTTCCCACTTAATCTGCCAATCACTTCATTAGCACCCTTGACACTGATGCATTCTAAATTAATGAGCACCGCCACCACTGAAGCATAGGTAATGTAAATTAAATTAGGGGTTAAAGTTCCCTTATTTCTATGGTGCACACACTAACTGTATGCCATGGTCAGTATATAGGTAATACTGAACTTGATACATGAAACAATAACTTGGATGCAAAATACAAAAAACACCTAACAGACTAAGTTTAATAACCAGTGCATTCCACATATGGAAATGAAAAAGAACAGTACTAGAACTTATTACTGTATTCCTTGACTCATCCCACCCCCCCCCCCCCCCCCCCAAAAAAAAAAAAAAAAAAAAAAAAACATTCAATGGTCAGTACATCACTAGTGTTTGGATGCAGCTTCACAAAACACTGCAGGACTACCACAACAGCATAATATAAACAGCAATGGATTATAATAGTGGACAAAATCTGCAAATATAAATTCAGGATAGGTGTAGCGCTGCAGCTGTAAAAAGGTACATACTGTACAACTGTGACAGGAGCTCTTTAGATACTGTGACAAACAAACATTTTGCATTATACTAGTGACTGCACACACACACACACACACACTCTCCCCTCCCCCTCTGAGGATTGCGCAGGTGAGATGATCTTTAGTAACGTGCAGTGGGTCAAAATTGTATTTTGAACGGTTTGCAGCACAGTATTGGGGACATTATGTTGCAGCTGTTTTTTTTTTTTTGTTTGTTTGTTTTTTAGCAAGCCATACAGAACCTCATCTTCTGGTGCTTTAAATTCACACTTTCATAGAGAAAACGCCATTCTAGTTTTACTACGACCGTACACATTTGGAATATAATGAAATGAATATCACCGTAATCTGAGATGCACTTATTATCAGAAAGAGTATTATCATTGCAAACCCCAAATAACTGTGCTTTAAACGGCAAAAACGATAAAACAGTATTAATTACAATTGTGCAGCACTAACTTACAAAACACAGGCTAACCAACTGCATCAAAGCGGGAGGGTGACACATAAACGTGCCCTGTATCATATCTGGGATCAAAAAAGATGAACATTTTTCGTTTTTAGAGCAAGTAAAACAACACATCAGGCGTGTTCCCTCAATACTGACTGCCGCATATTTTAAACGCCCTGCATTTCTCCCTTTAAAATCCCGCCCAGTAGTACTGAAACGACCTGATTGTGCCCACAATCCTCTCAAGCCACCGTTATATCAAATGCCGCTAATTACAGTGCCAGTTTGCATTCATTGTTTTGTCATATTTATCATTTATTACCATGCGGGCAGCCTCAGCCCACGTGCGCTCCTTCTTTTTCTTCTGTTTGTCCTTCATTTCTTCGGGCGGGTTCGTCTTTTGTTTTTAAACGTAGATGTCGCTTTTTTTTTTTTTTTTTTTTTACAGGATGATTTTTCGTCTATTCAAAACGGAAGCGCTTTTCCTTTTTTTGTTGTTGTTGTCGTTGTAAACACACACAGAAGGCGAGTCCACACGCTGCTACGCGTACTGCAGGAAATCCTCTTACTCAGGAATGCAGGGGGGAACATAACAACGGGGTTAAAGGGCACACACTGCAGGAATGCAAAATAACACACCGCCCCTCCCCCAGCACAGCGCGCGCCATTTTGACTCTGCAGCCGCTGCAGTGCAGAGTGCTGCACGCTGCACCCTCCGAATCAGAGCCCCAATGGCGTGTGTTTCATTCGGTCCTTCAACCAACAAAACTCAATTCCAAAATAGTTTTTATGTGTTTTGTTTTTATTTTAGCAACTGAATACATTTCCAGTGTCTTACTTAATTTAGCAGTTATTTCGCATGACGTGGTATCGATGTGTTCTGGGAATTGTAGTTGTGTTGATCAGCGTCAATAACAAATACCAATTGCTTAAATATCATTTAGTATGTTCCAGAATAATAAGTGCCCACGTTTTCCAAGTCCAGATATTGTAAATAATAGTTTTCCTGTGAAACAGCCAATAAAATTGTGTAGGGGCCCTAACACGTCCAGGCTGTTGACAGACTCGACTACCCAGGCTGCACCGCACTACGAGCCTACCAAAAATGATTATACAGCTCTCCCTGCCGTCAAAGACGTAGTACTGACAAATATTAAATTACTAACTATAGGTGTTTCCCCAAATTCAATTAGCTTTTACAAAATTAAATGTATTTATTATTTAATAAACAAGAATGCGCTTTGTTTCTCACTTGCAGTGCAATATAGAATGCGGATTTCATTTTTTCTTTTTTTTTTTAGCAATGTAGGTATTGTATATGTGAGCTGTTTTTTTTTTTTTTTTTTTTTGTCTCTTTGTGCTGTTGGGGGATTTTTCTTCTAGGTGATGGCGATAATGAGGCCTCATACTTACTGACCAGACTGTGCTCAAGCCTTTAACAGTGACATACGTAAACCAATCATATGTTTTTCTATTGTAAAACCAATAATGACATTTGTAAGATATTTATTGTTTATCTTTGCAACCTGGAACTTTTATTTAAGTAAACAGAAACTTTTCATAAAATCATGAGGGTATTTAACAACCAAAACCTGATATCAATAAAAAGTAAACCAGTTACAGCCCACATTCACTGCACCAAGTAATGACAACATTACCAAATGCAAAGACACTCTTTCTGTGAATACGTTTATAATTACCACACACGTAAATATTACTTAGGAGGCTTCAGTATGTTAACATATACAGTACCTTCTTGATAACTGTAAGAATACATGCAGGTACCGGCTTTTGAACTGGGGCTGTGTCAGTATGCTTTACTTTTATAGTATTTTACTCGTCTATGTTATTTAAAATACTCAAAATAATTTCTAACACATTCTTTATAGTCTAAGAGACATTATTACACAGAAAGGATTCATTCTCAGACACCTTGTTTTGCTTTTAATAAAAAATAAACCAAAGATAGTAAATTCAAACACAGAAGGGGATCAGCAGTTTCATCACACAGTTGGATCAGCTGAAAACAGACTTACTGCATTTTTGTACCAGGGACATGGTTAATGTGTGATTCAAACAAACACTTGTGTTTACGTGACATTTTTTACAGGATATGCAAAGGACTCTGGTTTCAGTGCAAGTGACTAATTTGAAAAGTTGATTTTTTAATAGTATTTGAACATTAAAATAAGAACTGAAAGTAGTGTCCCCCCCACCACCCCAATATTATCCTTACATGCCCAAATATTTGTAGACTCATGCTTTGATAAACAAAATTATGAACTGAGAGAAGTTAGTTGAGGATGCTGATAAGTTAGCATCTGTAAGAATCAGTTCTTTGTCCAGATTATTTTAATATTGATGCTGGACTTGAGTTTTCCCAGAATGCTACTGCACCTACATGTATATACAAGAGACTGAAGAAACAGACCTGCAAGAACGACTAGAATAAAGTATAATGGTGCGGTAACTAGAGACCTATATACGCTCAGTAAGACTGAAAAGGTCATTAACATAGTGAAACATGTAGTTCAGTGTATTGCAATATAACCCACTTGTGCATTTCTTTCCTAGTACAGTTTGGTACACAGCCAAATGTAAAGCTATCCAAAAGGTTTTTTTTTTGTTCTTTTATTTTTTTAGTGCACTTATGTACAGTTCATAAAAAAAGGATACACAAAAATGTATAGATAACCTTTAAACGATACATTCCTCAAAAATGCTGTTGTGCAGTAAACAAAAGAAACAAAAAACACAAAATTCAGTTTATCTACATTTACCTTTAAACACAAAAATCCTAATAAATTAAAGCCTATAAATCTGCATTGTTTAGTTTAAGATTTTTTTTTTTTAATACAATATATCTCCTCAGTTTATATGAGGTATCCATTCCATATATACATATACTGTATGTATGTAATAACAGGGGTAATGTCATCTAATAATAATAGCAGCAAGCAGTGGCACTATCCAAGGGTAAAGGATATAGAATTTTACCACATTTTCTATACAACTTCACCCTTGCAACCCACTTACAGATCAAGGGGCCACTTCTGTTTTGCCGTCCAGCCAATCACCTTTTTCACTTGTTGAACACAAGTAATGGTTGTTTTGAAGCTACTGGACCCGTGATGCAAGCAGCAAGCTTGGGAAGTCAATACCAGACCAGTAAGAGTTACCAAAGCACAATGACACAACCCATATCCAGCTAATTTCACTCCTTAACCCTGTGGGAGCGCAAAGGCTAATGCAGCACTCCCTATGGGTGCCAACCAAGCCGAACTCCTCTTCTGAGTACTGCTTCCAAGCTGATAACATGGACAGCCCCGTTTACAAGAAAGATCAGGGACAGTGTAACAAGATCAGAGATTTTGTCGACCACTTGCAAGCTTGTGGCTTTAGAATAAAATACAATGCCAGGCTTCAGTGCATTTCTGTGTTGACCCTGGACATTTTACAGTAGGTATCAACTCCACAGTTTTTATATACATGTTTTTTCACCTTGCAGGTAAAGTCTCTATGTTTATAATTGTTTCACTGCACTGATATCAGGAGTTACTATTTAAAAAAACAGTTTTTTAGAGATGTTTAGGATATAAATGTATTATAAACACCCCAAATTCAATTTGGGCGAGTTATTCAGTTTATATAAAACAAAAACAAACAAAAAAAAAACACAACACACACAATATCAGTGCTTTTGTGTATGCCCTGCTATTGTTGTGAAAAGTTTCAGCCCCCTCCCTCCCAACACAAAGAAAAATATGTGTTTACTTTGGAACAAGGCCACGAGATTGTGGGTAAAGTGGAGATCCTGAGTTCCCTGGGGATAAAGAGGAAGTGGGGGTGCCAGCCTTCTTTCCAGTTTTTGGCCTGATAATTAAAAAACAAATAAATATAAACTAAAATAAATAGATTACTACAATGAAATTATAGTAACACTACGTAGGTAATTCCCATACAGTATATGTAATGATTGGTCATTCTAGTTGTGATAGACATTTAATAATAATAATAATAATAATAATAATAATAATAATAATAAATCTTTATTTTTTATATAGCGCCTTTCATAGTGGACCACAATCACAAAGCGCTTTACAAGATACGAGACTAGGGTGTGTGAACTATGCATCAACTGCAGAGTCACTTACATGAACATCTCACCCGAAAGACGGAGCACAAGGAGGTTAAGTGACTTGCTCGGGGTCACACGAGTCACTGGCTGAGCTGGGATTTGAACCGGGTACCTCCTGGTTGCAAGTCCGTTTCTTTAAGCCAATGAACACAACAAAAATATATATTCATGTCTCACCTGGACTTCGATTTTTTGCTGCCAAAACTTTCAAAAGTTGAGGCATCAACCTGAATTTCATCTTCATCCTGCAGAGCAGCTTCCAGCGCTGCGGCCACCTTCGGGGCAATTGCCGGCTCTTCATACTCCCTGGTGGTACGGCTGGGCATATCCAGCTCTAACAGCAGGATATTTTCTGCCTGAGAGAGAAATGGACTGTATTTTTATCATGGCTTATGTCTTCTTTATTTGTAGAAAGAAAAAAGACTGATTACATTGGAAGGCTGGGTTCACCTCAATCGAGTATTTAAGAATTTTGATTTAATTTCTTTAATTTAAACACCTTTTGACTCAGAAGTGCCAGAATTATTAGAGCCTACAGTTTTCTGTACATTAAAATTCCACTTCAGACATTCTAATACTCATCCTTACCCTGTATCTAGCCTCAGTTCTCATCATCATTGACATTCTGGCATGGTGGCTCAGGGGCCTTTTGTAGCCCACAGCAGAGACAGGTCTTGTCATCATCTGCTGATTGCTAAGAGAAAGTTCAGGTTATAATCATCATAATAGACACTATCATTTTATACTGAGCTATGAAATAATTGCAGTCTATTGTAGGTTGATATGCTACTGTAGGTAAATAAAACCACAGTCCATAGTTACACTCCTATATTTTTACAACCAGCATCGCTCAATGGCAGAGCACACAGAAGCGTGTGCCTTGGTAAAAATAAAAACCTCAACACAATGGTAAAAAGGTAATTATGACGTTTAGAAGGTCAGTTTCAGTGCTGTGTTTTCCCAGGTACAGGTGCATAGATATGCAAATCTAACTATTAGCCAATGAATGGACTGGTTTTCAAACTTACTCTTCAATGCGAGTTATGGGGTGCAATTTCCATCGATCCTCCTCCTCATCAAAAAATGCCCTGTTTGTGATCTTACTCTTCTCTTCCATTGGGATGAAGTTCTCGATTATAAGGTGCCTGAAATACACAGAGTTATTAACATTAAACTGTTGCTCGCCCCCGTTTACGTTTCCTCATTATTTTAAAACAACTTACCAACCAAATCAGAATATTTCGTGTATGTTGTCAATAACTTCCACGGCATTTTAAATTTCAGACCCACCCCCCCCAGCCACCCCATTTCATCTTCTGTCTAGGCATTATTAAAACAATGATAATTGACCCATCTTTCTAATTACATACTTCAGTTTGAGTTCCCTGGTGAGCTCATTCTGCGTTTGTTCCATTTCTTGTCTCTCTTTAATGTGCTCTTCCTGTAGATCATGGATCTCTGCTTTCACTGCCTGCAGCTTAGCAAACAGCTATGAGAGGCAGAAAAAACTACTGTAAACAATATAAATATAAACCACATTATTGTCCTATTGATTGTTTAACACGTTCACTTGGCACCCATACCTTTTTTAGCTTCTTGGTTTTTATGTCGACTTCTTGTTGTAGAGAACTGTAGGTTTCTTTCAGTTCCAAGGTCTCTTCATCACGACAATCCATCTGCTGCTGCATCTCCCGCTCTCGTCGTTTCTGTTCACAAACACGTCAATTTGAACTTGAGTGGTTTAAAACACAAAACTTTTTGCAATGGCGAAAACACTGCAAAACCGCAATGTCATCAGAATTCAAAATTAGTTGAGCGCCCAGATGAAAAACAAATATGATCAATATGCAGATGGATGAAATGGGCCCTGTAACATGGGACATTAACAAAACCACAATTAGGATTCCGTAGTGTAAAAACATTTCTAATTAACTATATTAAAACAGCAAAGGAACCTTTTCTCACAAATGTTGATCTAGAGATTAACAGATTTTTTTTTTTTTTTTTTTTTTTTTTTTTTACCTGCTCTGCAATTTCTTGTCGTTTCTGCTCCAGTACTTTTTGTTGTTCATTTGTATGATCAACAATATTTTTACCTCCAACAAGTAACTTACTCTCCATAGCCTAAAGAAAATATAAAAAGATTGATCAATGGAAACATTCTGATAATATTGTTTTTTCATAGAAGCTTATAAGTTTGATCTGCTACTGTATCTGTTTGCTAGTCTAATTGATACGTACAATGAGTACCAATTCATAGTGTCTATTAAAGATTGTTTTAGAGTATGTACTGTATATTTAGGCCTATATCAAGTGTAATAAAGTACAGACTACGATACAGAGGAATTAGCAGATTAATAAGACTAGAACTCACCAACATCGATGCTACTAAAAAGTAATGTGTTGCTATTTTAGCTGTCTGGAAACATACAAAACGATCCACACTATATAACTTCTAATCAAGGCAAAAAAAAAGGTACAACCAGGGAATCTGGCACATTTATGCTTTGAAACAGCCTACATTTAATCAGAGTAGAAAGTGCCTCAAGTCATGACATGCATATTCTCTTACTAAATAAAATTACCACCAAACAATGCACCATGTGACTCGATGCTTCCAACCTCTTACAGTGGCACGTGATTACATTTTTAATTAAACGCATCCATGAAAGGAGGTTAATTTAGATGCACACTCTGCTCAGAGTTCCTCAGCAACATGTTATACTAGCTATTAACCAATAAGAAAACCTGAAGATACAAGATGAGACCTAAAAGCACAAATTCCCCAGGCTTTCCAGTTTTGTTTGCCTTGACAGCTGAAAGCTTTAAAAAAAAAAAAACACACACACATTCTAAAACTATATACTCTCCCTCCCTCCCTCCCTCACCTTCACTTTGGACGACAGCATCTCACTGGCTTCCTTTTCTCTTTTCAAGTCTTCCATCTTTCTCTCCTTCTCTTTCAGCAGCTTCAGTTTCTCCTCTGCCACCAAGCTGTGGTCCTCCTGGATGGCCTTCCTCTCCTTTTCAAGCTTTTCTTGCTGCTCTCGCCAGTAATCCGAGTCATCCTTGTCATCTACTTCCACCTCATCCTCACCCTCTTCGTCCAGCTCCTCTCCTCCGTCCCCCACATGCCTCCGCTGGCTCTTCTTACTCCTCTTCCCCGATCTCTTCTCCAGTTGAGCCTTCAAGCGAGCTATCTCTTCCTGAAACTCCCGCAGCAGGGCGTCTTTGGGGTCCTCATTCACTTTGGGTTTGTTCTTGATGTTTTTAGCCCGGTTGGCATAGCGCAACGTTGTTAGGGTCTCTTCAACATTGTAAGAGGCTGGGCCAACGTTGGCAACCATGACTGTCCTGGCATTGCCTCCCAAGGAGTCCTGAAGCAAACGGGTGAGTTTGGAATCACGGTACGGGATGTGGGTGCTCTTGCCATCCACAAGGGCAGATATCACGTTTCCCAAAGCTGAAAGGGACAAGTTGATCTTAGTTGCTTCCTTTAACCTTTCCCCCTGGGCTCCTGTTTTGGTTTGACGTTCACTGCCTGCGAGGTCTACCAGGTTGAGTTTTCCTACTCTAATGTGATTCTCCCCATCAAGTCCCAATTCGCTGCACTCAATGGTTATCAAAAAAATAGCATGTGATCGAGAACTGTGCTCGTTCATGTTGGTGGCTCCCACTGACCGGTTCTGATTGCCGACATTCATGACATGTTCGATTTCTTTAACACTTTTGGTAACAAAAGACGACAAATCTTTTACATAAACACCGGTATCAGGCCTTTCTTTTAGCTCCAGTCTTTTGGCTTGGTCTTTTGATAACAAGTCTCTAATCTCCTCTTGATAAATTTCCAAATATGAAGCTCTAACAAGGTACTGTTGGTTCTGGGACCTGGAAATGTGTGTGAATATATGCTCAAAGGAATTAGGGATGACTCCTTTCCTCTCTGGGTCATTACGCACCCCCTCCATTGTGTACGTTTTCCCAGTACCCGTCTGGCCATATGCAAATATAGTGCCATTAAAACCCAGGAGGACGGAATCTACCAGAGGCCGGAATGTCTCATCGTACAGTTCCAACTGCTTAGAATTCCAGTCATACACAGAATCAAAAGTGAAGGTCTTGGGCAGCTCATTGGGCATCCCCCTAGGATTCTTCACAGAGATCTGTCCCAATTTCACATCAACAGAAACTACTCTATCAAATCTAGCAGAAGTCTCTTTCTCATTCATTGGCCGGCATCTGACAACCACCTTCACTGTCTCTGCGCTTTTCATTTTGGACATTTTGACGAATAGTGCTTCTTGGGTTTTATTTCACAGTGATTGTTGTCCTATTTCAAGACCTTAAAAAAAAAAAAAATCATAAAACGAATGGTATTTTATCCTGCATGAGCAATATTGACACAAAAAAAGAAAATAACACTATAAAATCATTGCCTTCAGTACAATATGCAGCTTTCAGAATTGCAATACCAACATGAGCCTACATAACAATTTATTAGACCATGACCTTTTGATGCTAGCAAATTTAATTTAAAAAAGCCTGCTGGTAATGAACTGGGGAGCAAATATTAGCTGATGCTTTATACTAAAAGATTTGCTTGGTCACAGTCAATTGGGTGTGATGCCTTACAAAAATAAAAAAAACAAATCTAAAATGAAAAATTTGCCATCTATTAGCAATAAAAGATAATTTCAGGTTACAGATTAAATGCACTATCATAAGCAATAATAAAATTATAGCTAAATACCCTGGGGTGAACCTGCTGGGTAATATGTTAATGTCTGATATCAATACATCCATCTGTTCTTGTCTGCAGTTTTAGATACAGTAGTGCAAAGATAGATTTAATACTCTTATTAAAATCATCCTTTATTGATGGGTTATGGCATGTAGTTTATTTGCCTCAACATGAACACATTAGCTTGCATCATCAACAATACATCGTTTTCTTACTTATGGTTGTCACATAAAAAGACTACAGGAAAGAAAACATCTTTACAAAGAGAAACCAAAAGGGTTTTTTCAACACCAACTGTCTATACTGAAAAAGAACCCTCTAATGTCCAAGACCGGATTAAAAAGGAAATGACAGTAGCCCGCATGTCAAAAATTACCTTAGTTACAGTATTTTGGAAAAAGAAATGTACAAAGTAATTTGAATACATTCATTAGGCTATTTAATTTTTTTTTTTTTAATCATCAACCTTGTGAATAAATGTATCAATGATTACAATTTAAAAAAAAAAAGAAAGAAAAAAACGATATACTAAAGCAATGCCAAGAAACTGAGCATTTGTTTCAGCATTTGTTTTTCCACAACACCCTGTTTATAACACCATTAGAATGTAGACTGGTGTAATAATTGGTTTGTCAGTCGATTGAATGAATGAATGGCTGTTTGGTTACTTGGTGTATTGACTTTGAATACAGTAGTTCACGGGTAAGCTTTCCAATTAAACATACGAGAGCCTTCATTCTTAAATTCACATTTAAGGTTTCAGCAGAGTACTGGTGGTAACAAATCAAAACCCTGCATAGGCACAACAATACAAGTCTTTATTAAATTTAACAAATGTGTGTGTGTGTGTGTAAAAACAATACCGCACAAACGGACTACTCACATTGTTATCGGCTGTAAATGTTGTATACCTTCGAGAATACTGAACACAAACAACAAAGACATTTGCTGTACACTATTCGACACTTTATATTTGATCAAAAACGATCAAAATCAATAAAAAGGAATTTGTGTTGAGCATGTAATTATTGTACGATAATGCATGTGACTAAATAATAAAATACTGGAGTGTCAGACAAGATTCACAATTATTTGTCGACCATTGTCAAAATGTATTGTAATAAATATCTAGAACGTTAAAGACCCCCACGAAAAATAGACATACATATTCGAGACTTCTTAAACATTAAGTCGTTCTACAATAACATAATATTATCTTACAGAAGCAACCCCTTAGAGAGATGACTGAAAGGACAAAAAAATAATCAAAACAGGTTTACCTCAGCAACCTACCCAAGCGGCCTAGCAACGGCAAAACAAATTCATTTTGTGAAAAACCAAAACAGGGCCAAGCCCGGCTATCCCTCTTAAAACTGTCAAAAAGCTTATAACCCTGTGACATTTTGTTTTTTAAAAACCGTCAACCAACGATAAAGCAGAGATAGTTACGTTTAATTTAGCGTTACCTGCTGTTCGGACTCTCTCCGCCGTCAGCCATTACTGAATACACTGCCTCTACTGTCCCGGATTGAAGGAACTTCCTTAGAGACCAACTGATTTGAACTGAACCTACACAATTTATACAGTACGATATGCTTGCCAGCTGAGCCTAAACGCAAATATGAACTAATAGTTTATATGCAAGTTATGGCTTTTGTATTGTATAAATATTATTGGTGCGTAGCACAAACGTATTACAGGATTCACATTGTCGGCTATTATGGATGCCTGGAAGGAAGTTATTCAATGAAGAATCTAAACCACATTTAAACTAAACACAGATGCATACTGTTTTTAGAATTATAATATTGATCACGTTTAATATTAATTTAGTCTTTTTATCGAGTTTGTACTTCTTCCACAAATTAAATCATTTGAAATGTGTATGGCGTTAAGTTTTTAGTATTATTATTATTATTATTATTATTATTATTATTATTATTATTTTATTACCTTGTTGTGTCATGTCCACACTGTATTATGGACGCCTGTGTTTGCAAGTTTGTCTGAGTTAACTCCTAAAAATGATACAAACAAAAGAAACATAAATAAATAGAAATGTATACCCCTCATATAAAACATATATTACTCAACAACCTTGCATTTTCCCTCACAGTATTTACTGTAGTATGCTATAGGAAACAAATGTTTTTTTTTGTTTTTTTTTAGTGTTATTACTTTCCAAACTACCGTAACTTTTGTAAGAAATTCTGATCAACACCTACTGTATACTGATTACACTAAAACACACACTTTATATATACAAGAACTAAGACTGATGACAAATGTACTTAATGTAAAAACAGCAGAAAACATGGATTTCAAAATGATCTTTTCTCATTTATTTAAATTACAAAATGTTTACAAATCAAAGTATGGATTTTCCTTATTTAGACCAATCTTACCCATACCCCACTTAAATGTAAATTAATTAAGAGCACGTGAAACCGTATAGAAACTGCGAGGTGAAGAAAAATAACAAAAAAAAAAGAACAATATCTGTATTTCTTACTGAGAAGTATTTTTTTAATGACTTTATAACAACTAACTGTGAAACACAGTACAAATCAAAAGTAAAAAAGTTATTTATTCCATAATTGAATCGAATAAAATGCAGTTGTAGTGTTCTGTTTGTTCTGATTTTGAATACAGATATGTATAAATTTCATGTTGTTTCTGACTGACCCCTATTCTTTTTTTCTTACAACTTGGTTCTATTTTCACGTGACATGTTTTTGTTAGATATTAGCAGTCAATAGTTTTATATTTATTAAACACTGAATTCCCACAAGAAGTAAAATATATATATATATATATATATATATATATATATATATATATATATTACACACACACACACACACACACACACACACACACAGTGGCTTGCAAAAGTATTCAGACCCCTGACCAATTCTCTCTTATTACTGTTTCGTTCTGTTCAATATTTTTTTTTTAAAACACTTAAACTCAAAATCAATTATTGTAAGGTGACATTGGTTTTATGTTGGGAAATATTTTTAAGAAAAATAAAAAACTGAAATATCTTGCTTGCATAAGTATTCAACCCCCACACATTAATATTTGGTAGAGCCACCTTTCGCTGCAACAGCTTTAAGTCTTATGTACCAGCTTTGCACACAGTGTCGGAGTGATTTTGGCCCATTCTTCTTGGCAGATTTGTTCCGGTTGGTTGGACGATGCTTGTGGACCACAATTTTCAAATAGTGCCACAGATTCTCAATGGGATTGAGATCAGGACTTTGACTGGGCCACTGTAGGACATTCACCTTTTTGTTCTTGAGCCACTCCAATGTTGCTTTGGCCTTGTGCTTGGGATCATTGTCCTGCTGAAAGGTGAATTTCATCCCAAGCTTTATTTTTTTAGCAGACTGAAGCAGATTCTCTTGCAGTATTTTCCAGGATTTTGCTCCATCCATTCTTCCTTCAATTGTAACAAGATGCCCAGTCCCTGCTGATGAGAAGCATCCCCACAGCATAATGCTGCCACCACCATACTTCACTGTAGGGATGGTGTGTCTTGAGGCATGGGCAGTGTTAGGTTTGTGCCACACACAGTGCTTTGAGTTTTGGCCAAAAAGCTCTATCTTGGTCTCATCTGACCACAAAACCTTTTCCCACATCACAGCTGGGTCACCCTCTTGCTTTCTGGCAAACTCCAGACATGCTTTCAGATGGTGCTTTTTGAGTAATAGATTCTTTCTTGCCATCCTCCAATACATGCCAGTGTTATGCAGAGCTCTTGATATGGTTGACTGGTGCACCATTTTCTTGGCAGTGCCTGGGTGGTGTGATACAGCTTCCACTTCCTGATTATTGATCCAACTGTGCTCACTGGGATATCCAAACAATTGGATATTATTTTGTACCCTTTCCCTAATCTATGCATTTGTATTACTTTATCTCTAACTTCTGTAGAATGCTCTTTGGTCTTCATTTTCCTTCAGATTCACAGCCTTACCAATGATCCTTCAACAGTGGGGTTTTTATCCAGAAAATGTGACAGCAACTTTAATGGTTTACAGGTAGAGGCCAATGGTAAGGTAATTGTCTCCTCGTTTGGGCAATTTCTTTCATCGGTGCAAACTGGGAGCTTCTACAGCATAGGGGTTGAATACTTATGCAAGCAAGATATTTCAGTTTTTTATTTTTCTTAAAAATATTTCCCAACATAAAACCAATGTCACCTTACCATAATTGATTCTGAGTTTCAGTTTTTAAAAATAAAATATCAAACAGAACGAAATTTCAGTGTACCATTTGTAATTCAGTAATATGAGAGAATTGGTCAGGGGTCTGAATACTTTTGCAAGCCACTGTATATATATGTGCCCTATCCATTAGGTCCGTTCACTCAGTCTCTTGGTGTAATCACAACACATTACACTGCATTTGCATCCTCTTTGTATATATTATCAGATTTCAACCTAAATAAGACAACCATTTCTGTGAAAAACTACACCCTTTCTGCTCATAGTGCAAACACGCACATTGGGGTGCACTACATTAAGGAATTAACAGCTGAATGTGGCTTTTACTTGGACAGACTAAAGGAGAGTGCTGTGCAAATCATTCACAAAGTGGGCTAAACATGACAAGTGCAACTATTATTAGCAGGAAGAAGATTGGTTTCCTACATCGATACGCCTGTCAGCTTACACCTCTCAGAAAGGTTTCCAGCTCCACTGAAAAGTGCTATCTCTTCAAATTGTTTCTTGTGAGCCTTTTAAGAGCGGCTGAAGGATATATATAAAAATACTTTAAATAAAATGTAGCTGCTTCAGAATAAAAAGTCTAAAAAATTCACTATTATGCAGTGGATATAAAATGCACCTACCACCTAAGCTTTTCTTCTCTATGGTTAAGATCAGATAAAGTTCACAGTAAAACCCGGAATGGCACAAACTGCTATGCATGTGATGGATGTGAAGTCATTCATATTCTGGCTATTTCTGTTTTCAGCAACTGATTGCAATGCTTACTGACAACCTTCCTGCTAAGTCCCCTTTTGCACAATAAAGAGGAGATGTTACAATTGGAAAAGTGGTCTTGTTGGAAGAATATTGCTCAAACCTAACAGATTGCATGACCAGGAACTACAATAGGAACACTTCTATCTGTTTTATGTTCTTGTAAAAATGAAAAATCCCACCAGATGCAAGATAATACAGTTGTTACTCTGCAGACCGCAAACGTGTTTTCTAGAATATAAAATATATAAATATATATAGACTACAAATTCATTCTACTTCAGACTGATGTTACATATTTTGTCCTTCCCTGTTAATACTTCTTTTTAATTGACTGGCCCTATCAAAGGTTAAAAATTCTAAAGTTCATCTTTTTTCTTTGCAAGGTAATCCATTCCAAAAAAGGAAGACGGCTTGCTGTGAACGTCCCGCTCTCGCTTCACAAAAGCAGTGAAGGAGGAAGCACAGTTCCCAATGAAGTGATCAGCCTGCCCTAGGATATACAGGTCCACGTGGGCCACCTCTGGTTGCAGACTCACGACTTTAACCTTAAAAAACAGAACAGAAGAGAAGTTAGACAAAGCATGAGGACCTCTTCAAGAGTAATGCATTATAGCCATGTAGGTTAGGGCTAGCACATTTTTCATCAATGCCTTCAAATATTTATACAGGTCGGTTCACCCAGATTGTATATCTTGTTCACAAGAGCCTCCTGTTGGCTTCTCTGCTCTGGATTCATAAGACTTAAACAGGGATCAAATAAAAATCCAAATAAACATGTAACCTTTACACAGAGATGAATGATCAGAGCTAAAGTAAATGTTATAGCTAAAAGAACATGCAAATTAGAGAGACACACACACACTCCCAACACCTCAAATTATTAAAGCATTCCCCGTCTCATGCTGTAAAACACAAGACCTTTCACCTTTAGGGCTATTTCTTTGCACCACAGCTTTTACTTCGAATGTCCATGCAGAAATGTCACAATACTGTATAGCTGGACACCTGAAACAAAATATCATCAGCCTCAGTTGGCTTTCTTTTGTCGGGTCATCACTATTTAGGTACATAATGTTTTGACGCCCAGACAGCCAACAACCTAACTTTGCAGCATAAACATCCTAATACTTTCTGGAAGCCAGGTATTTGAAAACCTAGCTAATACTGCGATGAACTCACCTTTCCCTTGAACAGTTGCTCAATCTCCTTGCTGTGGGATTCAGTCAGTTGCGATGTAGACAGACTTGCCATTGATCTTCTTCACCCAGAGTTTGAGGGCTCGCTGGATCTCCTTCAGGTCTGGCAGGCACATGTTCTTGGTGAGAGGGGTGGCGGTGTTCCGGTTATACCCGACACACTGAGGCGATGCCATGAAGTGAGGTCCTGTTTTGTCATCCTTCAACAGCTCACAGGCCTTTTGCTGTCAGAAAGAAAATCCTGCTCATAACTCCTGTATCCAGTAATCTCCTCTGGTCTACCCTCCTCTATCTCACTGCTCAAACCTCATTAAAACTGACAGTTATTTCAAAATTACCCACAAGGTGTAGAAGACATATCATGACTAAGGCTACAATTTTGGCACGGTCATTTTTAAAACCAAGAATTCACGGAAAGGTCACCAAACAATGTAGTTTCAGTAACATCAACATACACAAGAGCTTTTTAATAGTACACCAAAACCAATAATATAATGACTATCGCTTTTGACTACGGACAAGTTTAAATGTTACTTTAGAGTACAAAACTTACAGTACATACTTCAAACCGACAATTTCTGGTTGGAGTCAAGGGTTTTCAACCCTATGTGACAAGTCATAATGACATCATCTACAATCTTGAGATGTGCAAGTTTTTTGGAAAGGCCTACAGACTTAACAGATCACCAAACCTTTCACCTGTCATTCTGAAATACTTCTCACTATCTCATACCTGCAATACTCTAATTAATGTTTAAAATTCTCCCGTTCGGATTCTCTATTTGTTGAGAGGACAGATGTGCCAATGACACAAGCATCCACAACGTTTTAGAATTTTCACATCTTAGCCTTAATGTATTATGTATTGTTTTTTACTGTATCGTGTAAAGAGCTTTGTGATGGTGGTCCACTATGAAAGGTGCTATATAAAATAGATTGATTGATTGAATGACTTCGCTTGAGCAGTTATAAAGAAAGCCTCTGTAAGTCGGTAAACATCTGTTCTCTGATGCATCTGTTCTTCGATCTTTGCAGAAAAAAAAGCTCGCTCACAATTTTTTGCTATTTAGAGGTCACCATACACAGCTACACATAAATGCTGCGTGCATACGCAACCAAACAATTTACAGATCATCGCAGATTTGTATTTTCACTGCATTACATACTGCATTTTTTTTAAGGAAATAAAGGAAGCGCCTCATCAAATGTATTTTTATATCCATTGCCAAGATTTCAAAGACTTTATTCAAAGTCTTCATGACCTCTGTGACAAACTAATAGCCTTAATCATGAGGTGTCAGATATTCACACAGATTTACATACTACAAACTTGAAAGCATCACCAGAAAGTACTACCGGCAGTAACCCTGCATTGCACAGGTTCAAAAATGGTCAAATATGATTAAATCATATCTGAAAGTTGAGGAGTGTCCTGTATACTGGATTATGCACCATCTGGACCACCAAATTGAATGTCCCACATATGTTACTGCTAGCTGTGTTGTCATAATCTAGTATACAGGACAGGAGCATTCAAATGTCTCACTCCACGATTCAAATGTTACCACCTCCTGGGTAAACAGAAACCGTAACTTAGTGTTTTGATACATTTATGTATGTAGCCGAGACATGATTTTGCTTTGGCCAATGCTCCTAAATGTTCTTTTTTTTTTGTAATTTGATTAATTTGCTTGCATTGGTTGTATTCATTTGAATGTGTGTGTTTGTTTGTATAACATGCCTCCTTCTTGACCAGGTCTCCCTCGAAAAAGAGATTTTAATCTCAATGGGACTTTCCTGGGTACATTACTTTGTTTTTATATTACTAAGTATAATTCCATAATTGCTTTGTTGAAAACTGCAATTTGCCACTGCACCTCACCATAGCGCAACTGTTTCCCACTGGAACCCCACAGTCTCTGCCAGGGTGCTTACCCAATCAGAGCCGATCCTCAGATGGATCCCCACGTATGGTCGGATGAGCAGGGAGTCGATATAGCCCTCTCCTTCCTGAACCATGTGGTCAGCCCACACCACGTAGCGCTGCAGGGGCACATGCTCCTCCAGGACTGGGAACTGAGCTGGGGCTCCGGGCAGAGCTAGGACCGGGTGCTCTGAAGGAGGAAACCTAGACGTGGAGAGAGGTTTCTTACACAGTCTGTAGGAGGTTCTGGAATCTTTCAAGGGTTACACTGCAGGAGAGAGCAGCCCTGATAGTTAGATGTTATATCTTTAGGTAACACAGTGGCTTTTAATACTGTCCCGGCCAACCAAAAAACCCCCAGATAGAATAGAACAACAATGCATATCAAGAATTCTACCCCACACCATGGAGTCTTGTGTTCCTGTGAGCTCAGATGATGGGAGTTGGAGGTAAAAGGCAGCCAAAGTTACTGATATACTTGCTTTTTAGTCCACTGTTGCTTGTAGTAAGTAGAAAAGGAAATGCTTGGAAAGAGCAGACTTGTCAAAGTCCACATCAAACTGGTCCCAGAATGGACCGAATGGATTCCCCTCCTGCAACAAAAAAACAGTAACAATTTAAACATCATATAATAATTCGAATTACCGTCATACCCTGTGGATATTTTTGAGCAAAGGTACATTGGAAAGCATAACTACATTACTAGTATTACAAGAAAGAGGTGCAGTACCACCAAATATGCTCTAGGTGACAGTCTTATGCTACTAACTTACTTGGACTTGCTTTTAAATAATGAAATACAGTAAAGAGACTTTCTGTTAGAGATCCAGATTTTCATAGCTTTGGTACAAAAGGAGCCACACTATTTTCAAGAGGCTGTATTCTGATCGCTGGCTGTCTGGATCAATTTAATAGCCCCGGAACGTGTTTCTGCTGAATGGATATGCAACCTATCAGCACATCCTATCAGCGTTGAACTATCATATAGTGGATATAACCACGTTTGTCTGAAAAGCACAGAGCTTCTGTAGGGTACACTGGAGGGCAGGCTGATATGCTCTTTGCTATTTTCTTTACCTTCATGGGGCAGCTCTTTTTGTCAGGGCTCCTTTTGGCTGCTGCATCGTAACAGTATGCTACTCGGTCCCCAGGGGGCCAGCGTCCGCATGAACTCCTCCATACTAATGACTCGGTGATACTGAAGCAGGGGCTCCAGCTGGAAGAACTCGCTGTAAGGAACGTGCAAATGTTGGCAGCGGGACAAAAAAAAAACACAAACAAAAACAAACAAAAACAAGACGTGTATGGGACTGATCCTACCACGCAAGGAGATGCTGTTACACTGTCAACTGCATCAATACAAATTAAGGCAAGTTTTGCAGCTTCCTAAACACAGCATTCAGAACTGGTACAATGTGTAGAGGCCATGTTGCGTCACACGGCATTTTATTATTATTATTATTCATGTGTGGGTAGGTATGCAAATCCACTGAATATTATTTGAGTTTGTTTTTTTAATGTACTGAATATTATGAAATTACATAAAACAGTGTCGCCTCCTCGTATTCTTCATTTTGACACTACTACTCAAATTGTAAGTGATATCATTTATCATATATTACAAATAAAACGGCTCTGAATACACACGAGGTTTAGACGATCTTACATTAGTGAAAGGCGGCGTGTGGTGTCTGTATATAATCCACGGCGGGACAGTCAGCGTCCGGTTCAACATCTTTGCAAACGCCAAGGAACCCAAGAAATGATCCGCCTGATTTCCAAATCGCCCTGTAAGAAACCAAGAAAAGAACAAACATGAGATCTGATTGTGTGGACTTTGCAATGGTATTAGCACAATGCAATAAATCACAATGAACCACAAAACTATGAATATAAAGAGCAGTTAACGATTAGTTGTTTATAATTACTGCGGGCCAGGTTTAATAAATTTTGCTCCAAATCCTTAACCCCCACCCCCACCCCCCAAAAAAACCCCTTTGCACTGCAGTCAAAGCTTAGTAAATCTATCCCAGGCAGTAACTGCCATCACAAGCTTCATCTGCTAAGTGCACAAACTCAAAACTATCAGAATAATATTAACGCATTAAAAAACAATCATTAATTAAATACTCACCCATACACGGGCAGTACAGCACGTATCCATTCTCATCCCAGACAACTCCAGCAGCAGCAAAAATAAAACGCAACTGTAATAAACTTGACGCATACAAAACTATTTTAGCTAAAAGTTTCACTGTCGTTCTGTCAGCAGCCATTCCTAACCTCCCACAACACTGTGCGCGAGTCAGATGTTAACTGTTAGTGCGCCAGCCTTCTGCAGTAACGCTCCCCTTGAAGACATTGTATTTGTTTATTTATTTATGTGCCCATGACAAATATTTTTAAAATACTATTTATTTTTTTCACCTTCACACTTTTCGAAGGTGAGGTTTATAAGTTGAGTCTTTATTTGGTTGTACACTTTATAAACATCAGAATTCATCCTCACTAGATTTGCTTGTGTAATGCATGGCTGCATTTGCAAAAAAAAGGTGAACATTTTTGAAAAACAGCACTTTGAGTTATAGTTTTGAAACACTAGTAGGTTTTACAAATACAAAGTTACATTTTATAACTTGTATTTTGAAGAGTGGTGCATACTTCAATCAGTACAGAACTAATCTTGTGCTTCCTAATGTTACCTTAGGTAAGGTCTTGTCTAGCCAAACAGGGTCTGTAAAACCAGCTAAGACTGGCCCACATGCTTTTCATATATGATGGTTGTTAAACTGTACAGTATAGTTGTTTTCCATAAAATGCCTAACATTCCAATACTCATAATGCAATACACATCAGATACATTTGCAGATTTTAAGAATGATGTGAAGTTTATTTAAAGTTTTAAATATAGATGGTTTGGATGACTGTTGGACTATTGTTATAGAAACCAATAACAGCCTAGGACCGTTTTGTGAATATCAAACTTTATTTAACCCATTAAAACTGTTTTGCATTAAAGCTCTTGGATATATAAAAGATCACTTTGAAGAAAACATTACAATATTCTTGATGTAACCAACCGAATACAGTTTTCTGAAAACTGAAATAGTTTTGTGTGTTTTCCCAACAGGTTTTACAGAACACAATACTTCAAATAGTTCATGTAAGTGTCAATTTCCTATGTGTTTTTACCACTGTAAACGGTTCCTTGGTGACCAATGAAAGTAGGAGCTATGTCATCAGTATTCATAGCTGCTACAGAAGGAACAGCATGTTGTATTTGCTGGTAAGCCAGTTGACTAGTAACCAGCTCTTCATCCTTCTCTAAACCAGCGCTCTCCAACAATCATTGCTGTCATAAAATCCTACTTTTCTCCAAATATTTAACTGGTAGCCAGTACTTCTTAGCAAGCATGTGTTGGGTGTTTTCTGCCCTGTCTGTGTCTGAATGGTGTTATTCACAGTAAAACAACCAAAAAGACATGCTATAGAAAGGGTACTCTGATTATTTTACTTGCAAAGAATTCACATAACGTGCAATCAATCTTGTTGAAATGATAATTGTAACTCAAGGAATGCTGGGATTCTTTTTGTGTTTGTTATTTGTACAGAAGTGATTAATTTGAGGTATTAATTGCGCGGAATTGATTTCACATGTTTGGACTAATTGCAAGTGAAACAATACAATAAGGCAGATGGAAAATGTGCCATTGCTATTTGATAAATACACTGAACCCTAAACGAGTGTGAAAGTAAATTTGACAAGCAATTATATTTTTTTTTCTGAGAAATATGCTGATTCTAGCAAAGTTTTACAAATAAAACATCTGTAACTCTTTGCAATGGCCCTCAGGTTTTTTTGTTTTTGTATTTAAATGTGTTGTGGGCCTACATATCTAACCAAAGCACAACTATGAGTTGGCAACATTCTTGTAGAACATCAAAGGGTTTGCGTCAATCAAACATAATTTGTTATATTAGTTCATCTGACACATATGCACGTGTAAAATAAGTGAGGATTTCTAGGTTTTATATGAACAAAGGGAAGTTTGCAATTAGCTACACTCAAAAATAGCAACACTGGTGTTCTAAGGTATTACAGAAACACTAAGTATAGGTTTTTTATTAGTTAGATATAGCTTGATCAGAAGTATTTTCTTTGCAGGTACACAGATACACTCTTGAGTATCCTGGTTATCATTCAAACTCTGACCCCTTTGCCTCTAGACCATATGTCTTGCATGCATACATAAGGAATAAAACAGGAGCAGTGTGTGGGGAGACGGACACCGACCGAGCTGCTACAGGTCATTATCAACCACAAACGCAGTTAAGGAATTGTACAGACAGGATCAGAAAGCTGGTTACTTTCATAAGAAAAATTAGCTTGGATCTGGCAATCTATTATTATTACTATTATTATTATTATTATTATTATTATTATTATTATTATTATTATTATTATTAGTTGTAGTAGTGGTACTTGACAATGTGAGGCATGTGACCAGGTAGCTGTATATGATGTTTGCCTGCCATTCATCTTTGCTGCACCTTTTTCTTGGTGAGATGGTGCAAATGTAGAATAGGAACCCATTTTCAACTCGTCAAATTACTCAAAAGCTTGCAAGACAAACCTTGCAAGACAAAACGTCTTTAGTTGGCTTAGAATTCAATTTTTTGTGGGAAAGAGAAATTCATGTAGCAAATGTTCCTTTGAATTCAGTTACACACTGATGATCTGCATTATGCACAGGGTTAATAATATCCACAAAACCAAATGCATCTACCAGTATTACCATACAATGCAAAAAGCAAAGGTTTGACAGTGTAATGACCTTAATGTACAATTTATAGCATGAGTCATTAATAACTACAACATAATTATGCAATAATTGCTTTGGTAATTATTGCCTTTATTAATACAAAGTTGCAATTACAGTGCAAGTGGTAATTCAAATGTAATTGAATAGAGCAGGCACTATGGAAGAAATACAATGCACAAGCTTGCTAATACTGTTCACTACATTTCTGTTTGTCTTTCTGAATGGTGCAGGCTAAAACTCCTCTTCCTTTTTTTCATTTCCAATATTATTGTTTTCCTCATGTTGTGCCAGATCAATCTCAGTCACCCAGCTATTAGCTCAAGAAATACTTCATGAGGTATGTTAATTCCACTCTGAATGAAGGTTAGTGGTCACTGGTCAATTGCTACCAGGTTTCTGTGCTGGAAAGCTGTCCTGTACTCAGGCTTGGCTAAGCGAGGAAACAAGGCTCTGCTTCAGGGACTGGAGCCCATTCATTCACAACCCCCACTAAGTAACATTTGGTTATGATTTTATCAAATCACCCAAGCAGCAGCAGTTGTTGTAAATCAAGGGGTTTTGGGATGCCCCCAAAATGGGAGAGAAAAACGAATGCTCTGAATCTAATTATCACCACCCTCACCACACTGGTTGTAAATCATAACCTAATATTTTTTTAATCAATTTCCTATGTTTTGCACACACAGTTATTACACAATGAACTGAAGGCATTCTGGCAATTTCTCTCACTGTTCTGCTCCTTATTTGTGTTATTTGTTAAAGTTTTTTTTTTTTTTTCTTTTTAAGAAACAGTTTTCATATTTTTTAAGAAGCACATGATGAAATATAATCTGAAGGAGTTTCCTGAAATTCTTGCCAGTATCACCAGTATCTTCTTGAGCAGCGCTTGAAAGTCTAATTTATAACATTGCTCCAGCTGATTTAGTAGCAAACTGGATTTTTTGGCTCACAGAAGGTGTCTTTAAAGAACCTGGACCTTTTAAGAAACTAGCTTTGTAAGAGGGTAGTGTTATACTACTGTTAAATTATAGAGTTATTATTTAAAAAAAAAAAAAGTAATAATAAATACATTCTGTACTAGACTGCTGGTGGACAACCAAGACTCTAGAATCAAGAACTCCTGGGGGGGCCAGGTATGTCTGCTGGATCAATGCCATGTACAATCCCGTAAGTTAAAAGACATTTTTTAAACCCATCTGTTAATACAGGAAGCCAGTGAAGTTTAAATAAACTGTAGGTAATTTATCTATCAACGATCACTCGCAGATTGTAAGGTAAAACATGTAATCAGTGTAAACGGATGAAGGTACCTAAGTGTTTGTCTACTCACAAAATCGATTTTACTTTAAAGGTTTAATAAAACTGGAGTTGTGGGTAAGGATTCAGGCAGACTCAGGCACTACAAACTGCTGCCTGCAATTTCAAAAATGCTTGTTGCGGTAGATAATGAGATACTATTAACAAAGACCCCGATTCTGCTGCTGGACTATGGAAGTAGAATCCCACACAAAGAGATAGCCCTTATGGCAAACAAACAAGGGAGGAAGTTGCAGTAAGTACAAAGCTGAGAATTGCTTGATTGGCTTTTTATTCAGATCCCTGTTAGATGAAGCATTATCCAGTTGGAGGGGGGGGGGGGGGGGGGTCACTTCTCTTGATAAGACGACAAAGAGGGAACAGACAAAAAAAACTGCTGATGTGGCAATCACAGGAGTTAACAAATAGGAGATGTACGGATTAGTTGTGCATTTATCCTGTACAGTAATAGTAGGTTAATTTCTAGTACTGTATCAGCATTATACTGTATTTACCAGAATAACCTTCCTAAATGTTGTGGTTCAGTCTGGACACTGAAGGCAGATTGTCTTTTACATGGTCTTGATATGCTCTGAGATCTCTAGCTATCACAGTGGTAGCATAATCCTTGCTGTGATGCTGGGCTCCATTCATGCCATGCACAGCAGTGTATCTGTCAGTTTTTCAGTGCAATACAGCGTTTTTTTCTGGTACTGTACATTTGTGTTGCTAAACTTCCTGGAAGCCATGCCAATCATGAGTCAAGGCTTCAAACATGATGTAATGACACAGTGTTAACTTATCAGCATTTTGTCTTTGTAGCTGCCTCATGCAATCTTGGGCATGGTCCAGACTGGCTCCTATTTCACATTAGGCATTTTAATATGCTGGGTTACTGCATCACAGGTATTAGCCAATGCTTTAAAATAAATTTTCCAATTTGCTTTAGTAGCATTACTAGTCCCACTTTTATTGGACTGAGAATGTTTACTTTATTGACATCTGTTACACCGCTGTGGATTCGTTGATGCATTAGGTCACATGGTTTGATTGCACAAAGGCCATTGGAGGGAGTTTAAACTGCTGCACTAGGTAACAGAAAACAGCCACAACTGTTCATCATTTGCATTGTCTTCAAATATCTGCTTATTTCAAATGTAAAAATTTCCAAGAAAAAAATCTAAGGGTCTTCACAAAAGTAAAGGGGGCTGTTTATATAATATTGCCAGTGCTAATAAGAGTTACAACTATGGATTTTCAAAATACTTTTCACACATGTGGTGTTTATTTTTTAAACCATGTTTTTGATATTGGCAAATATATTTCTTACTAAAAAGAAAATAAGAAATTATTTATTTTATATTGAAATTCTAATTCAAATAAATCATTTGTTACAAGAACTGGAGTGGTGGGATCTGCTTGGCATGATATTTAATAGCATTGACAAATGTAATGAAATGTGTATGCAATGCATGTTTTATTATTAAATGCATATCTCACGTGTATGCAGGAAACAGCCACGTGTTAAACACACTCACCCACATGTGTTCATATACATAAACCCTTAATCAACAACAATTATTGTGGATAACAACAGTGTGGCTAGTCCCAGAGAACTGGAAGAAGAAGCAGCACTAACTTTGTTTCACTTTGAATTGTTTTCCTGTAATTCCTGTCTTTAAATAAGGATATATTTATTGATGTTATTATGCAGTCCTTCACTGAGTGGAGTGCAGTCATTTTGCACTTGGTCCTCCAGGATTCCACACCCTCTGTTCACCATGGTAACCTGAGAGTTCCACCCAGGCTCTTATCAGCAGGCACAGACACACCATACTGCAGGCTGCAGGGATCCAATACAGGTCAAAGCATTGGATGATATGGTACAGTATTAATTTCCTTTTAAACTAGAAATACATAATATGAACCACGATTTTTTTTTTTTTAACTTCTGTTCCTGAATATAAAAAGATTTAAGTTTTTTTTTTTTTAATAATGATTTATCTGTTTTTGTTTTAATTAAATATGTTCAGATTCAAGTGTAAGAGACTCAAAAATAAACAATTAGTCAAACAAAAAATTAGACTGCTCTTATATTTATGTTACCCTGGAACAAAATGCTTATTTTTTTTAAAAAATCAATAACTTAAACTGCCAGTTTGAGGACATGAAAGTGTGGCAAAGTAATTTCTTTCCCACCGTGCAAACAGTTTGTATTTCCTTGTAGGAAAACAAAAAGCAGCACAACTTCTGAACTGGAGAAAAAGCAAATCTGGTGTCATTGACATAACATAACATGACAACAACAAATGTTTTGTTTCTTTTTAATTACAAAATTATTGTTCATGTTGCGCTTAGCCTAATTAGTGCATACATATTTCATCTCTAAACCAATAGTTGCCATTGAGCTGTGCATTTTGATATGTTATTCTTTGTATAATTACTGCCACAGTCTAGGGAGAAGAGCCACTGGAATGTAGCCCTGGTCCCACTGCTTATAGTCCTGGTCAAATAAAACACACTTCCTCCTCAGAGCAGACAGGACCAACAAGAAAAGCAAAAACACTGCAATGCACTTTCTGTGGGCAGTTTGTATTCTCACCCTACAACTGCTCTTCTGATATTCCGTGCTGGGCTTTCGTTCCAGTGCAAACATTAACAATTTGAAAACTGTAAAATGAAAGACATTGAAAAAGACTAGTCAAAAAGTTTGTTGTTGAATGTATTAATGCTCATTTTTTTGTGTTTATAAATGTGAAATCAACAAAGACGAACAAAAAAAGAACCAGTCAGACTTGCAACCAAGCTGGTTTTTGCTAGTTTTTATAACAATGTTCTCCATATCAAAGCAACTAGCAATAACCAACATATCTCATGTGAGTAGGAATTTGAAGTGATCCTATGTGCCCCCAGATAAAATGGTGTTAATTTTGCACTGGAGCGAATCCGCCTACATCGAATTTGAATCTTCTTTTATCATTCACAGTGCATTCTTTGTATTCTCTTTGCAGTATATTTGTAGTTTCTAGATTAATTTCACAATCACAATTCAATATTTTACAATGAACTTTAATTTAGCAAAAATACATTTAGATTGAAAGCAGATTCTTTTACTAAAGTTGTCTAGAACGAATGCTTTTCGAACCTAAACAACTTTGACTTTGGTTACCAAATATGGCCAATAAATTGCCTTGTGCTAATTTCATCTATTTATTTATGTAGGGTAAGATTGGAGTGAAAAGCTTGTTTACAGTTAGGTTAGATTACTCACAGTCAGCAGTGGGATGCTGGTGGGAATCAAACAAATAGAGAAGACACTAAAGGTCACTGTCATTAACAATCAGCTACAGTGGCAACACAATACATTCCGTGTGAGTAATCTGTATCTTTTTATAGAAGTTTAAACAAGAATCAATGTTACAATGTGATGCACTGCACTGTGTACAAAGAAAGCAGCAGCATGCACTGTTGCAAGCAATGCCATTCAACCCATTTCACGTATTTTTGACTAATACTGATTTTACAAATTAATACAAGAGCTGATTATAAAATATAATAATTTTTATAATATAATTTTTTTTTTTTTTTGCTGTAACCTTAAGCTGAACTGATTTTGCACTGCAAACCTATTACAATAAAATCATTTTCGTAATGCAGGTTTACTAAAAACTTAGAAATTGTCATGCATGTTATTGTAAATTAAATACAAGAAAAGTGTGAATGTTTTCTCTCATGAATACCTGTGCAATTTCTTACAAGTCTTGAACAGTAAAAGCACATTTTAGTTTAGTGTTTTTTTTCCCCCTTAATTTTGCACTGGATGTACAAGCTTATACTATGTGATTTAACCAAAATAAAAAATAAACCTCTTAAAATGTGTTTGTTAAATTAAAGTTCTGTGTGTTGATGTCCTTCGAAATGGAAAACTCTATGTGAATCAGCTTTGAATGTCTGTAAAAGTACAACAATAGCGATGCAGTAAGTTACTAAAGTTTAAAGACCAAAGCTTAACGTATTTCCTATTTAGTGGCTCCAGTTTTTCACACACTAAAACATTGCAAAATATGCCCAGGTATACAAGAATAGAAAATGATGTAAAGGACTACTGATATTATGCAATCCAATTGACAAAAAGCTGGACAATGACATTATATTTCATCTTTTATATGTGTTTAAAACACTTCCAGTGTTAACAATATAACAGAACATAGGCTTCAATTTCTTACAAACGAAACAATACAACTTATCAAAAGCACAGTTTGCTGAGTAAGAATACAAATCTCCTAAGCATCAGATGGGTTTGGCTTTTCTTGTGTCAGATAGCATACATGTAATATACTAATACCTGCATACTGTTCAGGTGCTGGTAATTGTTTGAACAGTAACAGTACCTGCATAAAAATTACTGGCTGCTGTTTAAATAAATGCACCAACCTTTAAAATCCATAAATTCAATATATTTTGATGTCAAAACATAAATACAGTTAAACTGTAAAAGAATACTCAATCTAAACCAAATGTAAAAAACTATCAAGATTGCGATTTAAATAAGTTGGACGTTGAAGCTGTTTTTTTTTTTTCTAAACTAGAAAATAAACTGTGTATATCATTTTAAAGTTTTTTTTTAATGAATTATTAATTGTTTTTCCTTTAAGAAAGAACTAGTGCAATCTTCTCTAAGCAAAAACATAGTTACTATGCTCCCAAAAAGTGTACAGAAATGTTTATCTGAACATATGTGTGCAGAAAGTTACTGGCAACAAATAAAAGAAACACATTTGTTAACATATTAAAACGTTTCTGTGAAAGGTAAATTAGACTCAACTGGTAAACCCAAGCTAGGTTTATGGAATTCCCACTTTCCTGAGTTGACAACATTTCATACAATTATGATTGTGATTTAAATGTGTTGAACAATTGTGAGGCATGAGGAAACGAGCTTAAGTGCCCTGGAAGTAATTCCTTACAGCCCTAATGACAAGAATACTGTGCAGAACACCTCAAACAAATAACCCCAAGGGCCTAACCCTTACTGGAGCTAAAGGGTATTTATTTACTAGTGGAACTGTCTGTCATTTTGAACAGAAAAAAACATAGTTTTTTTTTTTAAACAACAACAATAATAATAATAATAATAATAATAATAATAATAATAATATAATAATAATAATAATAATAATAAACGAATACAATTTCAGTTGAACTCTTGACATCTGACAGCCAGGTGCAACTGAAGCCATTAATCAAAACAATCAAACAAACTAAAAACACAACCCCTGACATACTGTGATCTCCATCAAACATTTGAAATATGTAACCATTTCTTGAGTTGAACTCTTGACATCTGGTATACAATTAAAATGTATTACAATGCATATTCTGCATGACTTGACCTACAATTAAAACGTATTTAAACCCCCAATAACACAAGCAAGACTATATGAAGACTTTTTCCCCAGCGATTTATACGTGTTGCACCGCTGTTGCATGCTACGATTCAAAATGAATGTGCTCTACTATGTTTCCATACATTAAAACCATATTAGGAACAGTTCAGCAACTTGTTTACATTATCGATTGATTTATAGCTACATTATGACGAATAAGACGTTAAAAATTCTGTGTCGCTAGATTTTAACAATGTGGTTATATTTTGTTTCAAGTAAGGTATTTAACACAGGCTGTTGTTCATTATTTTAAACAACGTTTTGCTTATTTTTTGTTATTTATTTATTTATTTTTTTAGAAGTACTTTCAACGCCACCTAAAAGTTTACCAGCCCTGTAAAAAAAAAAAAAAAAAAAAAAAAAAAAAAAAAAAAAAAAAAAATAATAAAAAAAAGAGTTTGTGAAAGTGTCTGACGTCACTCCCACAATGCTCCCGCTCCATAGCTGTAGTGCAGAGCAGCCTGCGGGAGAAGAGACTTTCAGGCCCTGAAAAAAGAAAAAATACTGAAAAAAATTGGAAAAAATAATAAAATCACATATCGAGGAGAGAAAGGCTCAGAAAGGCAACGTGGGAGATCCCACGGTAGGTTTGCGTTTGGTCTGGGTCACAATGGTACAGGGGTTCCCTGTGAAATTGACCACTGAAGTGCTGGAAACTTTTTGGTGGGTAACTGTGCTCTTTTTGTAAGTCTTCCTAATGTGGCTTCAGTTAAGCTAAGGTTTTTATTATGGGGTCTGAGAGTTTTTTTTTTCGCAGGGGATCGGATGGTAATCCCCATCTATTAAGTTGCTTAAAATGTTTTGGTGGATTAAAGAATAAATATAATTTCAGGTGGAAAGAAAGGTATTAAAGTGATTATTTCGCTTAGCCGTGGACGAGCATCTGGGGTATTTAATTGTTAATTACGTGATCGAGTGTTCGGTTTGTCGGAAAGTTGGCAGTTTTAGTTTTTATCGTCGTTAGTCAGAATACTTGTCTTTTGCAATTCAATATGTTTAAGTATTTGTAAAAGGTGTCAACTTTGATCAAGTAATACATTTTATTTAATATGTATTTACCTTATGACCATGCGTCTGCAGTCAGATAGAGATTCTAGGGCGGTTATGCTTCATTTTATTTAATCACAGTTATTTTTAAACCGTGCAAAATAGCGAACATGGCTAAGTTGTTTTTGTTGTTTTTCAAGTGTGCTATTTGTACCCCGATACTTTTAACTATACATCGAAAAAGTACAATTTTCTTTAAAACAAACAAACAAAGTTTTAAAACAAATTCCGATCAAACATTGTTGGTGTAATAAAGCGATTATCTGTTCGGCGTTTAGAACATAATGTGGTGGTTTTGGTTTCAATTTGCCGATTAAGATATTTGTTGATTTAAAACAAAAAAATCTGTTTTTGTTTGTTTATGAATACGCAGAGAGGGGGTGTTTGCTGTTTTGAAGAGAGAAACATGATTTTAGTAACATTATAAACGTCTGTGTAAATTGTGTATCTAATTTTTTTTTTCTACAGCACGCTTTTTAAATCATGTTTTAAGATTAACAGTTGACGCGGCTTTGAAATAAATTGCGCTGCTTCTAAGGGGGTTTTCCAATAAATGTTTCCATAAGGTCGAGCAATAAGCAATTCATTTTATTCTTAAATAAAAATGAACAAAAGGTCTCCTTCTGTGCAATGCAACCCTTTCTGCTATAGAGAGCAGTTTCCTCTATAGTAGAAGATCAATCGTCATCATATTGGAAAGTTAAATTATTCCTTTGTTGAACTGAAATACCATATAAATAATGCTCAGCGTTAGAAAAGGAAAGCATGTCTGATACAAATACTTACCACGGTGTACAACTGACAATGTGCACTGCAGAGTCTTTCAGGGCTTAGTTAAAACAAATGTAGCACAAGTAAACGGTGTATTGGATCGAATTTAGTGGGACTGCTCAATAATGAACAATGAGATTCTTGTTTGTTGTTTTTAAACGTTGTAAATGGGTGTTTTTACTTGTTCCAAAATAAGCTAAATTATTAGCTGCTAAAGGACAGTAATATTATAAGAAATATTTAAAGCCAATATTAATTTTAACAGTACTTTTAAAATAGTCCTCAGTCCATCTCCTCTAAGACTTTATAGTTTGTGTAGGGAATAGTAAAGCTTTCAGATGAAGCATAACATATTTAAAGCAAAGCAGTCTGGATATGTTAAACTGTGACAGAAGGAAGCCAAACAAACCTATTCTAGAGCCCCAGGCTACTCAATAAGGACATGGAAATGGGATTGTCACAAAACAATGGCTTTCTTATTGACACTGCAATGGCAGTTGAAACAGATAGTAAGATGTATTATTTTATTTGAAAAGAATTGACTGTGCTTTGCTGAGCACACTATTAGACCCTTAAGTGAAAAAAAGGAAATATGTTAATTGTAAAGAAATTACATTCTTAGTTGTTGATCTGTAATTGGATTTTGCAGTTTCTGTACAGATATTTAAAAATAAATTCTATGGATTTTGCACTTTTGTAAAAACTAAATAAATGCTAAAAAAAAAAAAAAAAAAAAAAAAAAAAAAATACCCACAAAGGTATAGCCCAATTGCTTAAAAAAAACAAACAAACAGAAAAAAAACAGTTCAGTATTAAATCATTTCAGAAAAAATGGGGGATTTTCTGGCATTTACAAATTCAATAAGTAGAAGGTTGAAGCATGTGGGATTAGAATTGGGAACTATATTTCCGATTGGGTTTCCATTGAGTTTACCTGGCCAGGAAGAAAGAGACTTATCTCTGATTTTACTGTTTACAGAATATACCTTGTTTTGAAAACAAAACCACAAAACAAGCTATTGGTAGTTTTTAAATGTGGCCTTGTTGTTTTACTACTTTTTAAAAGTCTAAATCCTTACATATATATTCCTGAAATAAGCCACTTCAAACATCCACAGCATCCTTTTCTCCCCCCCCCCCCCCCCCCCCCCCCCCCAACAGCCTTTGCTGTAAAGTTAGGTGTACAGTAGGTTTTTGTCTTTCAGTAATGCTTCGAGTGCAGTGGAGTTGTCAGGATTAAAATGTGTTTTGAAAGTACAGCGTGGTAGGTCTCTCCCTTCCCAGCAGCGTGTTAGTTCTGGTCTCTTTGTTTTGAGATTTCAAACTGATCCTTTTTTAAAATGTCTTTTTCTGTAGTGGTGTGTTGCCAGAACATGCAACTGACACATGCTTTTCTATTTGATACGTTATCTTATGGGAGGGTACTATGTCCTGTTGTCAATCTTTTTGGGTGTTTATTCTGTAGAGGGAGGGAGGGTCTTTTAAACCCTCCTTTAATTTCAAGTACAAGTGATCTAGTCTTGTGTGGACTGTTTGTAACCACCAATCCTTTTGTATGTTGACTTAACGAGAGAAGAGTCCAGGTTATCAAAAAACTGGTACAGTCTTGTAAGTGAAGCAATTCTTTCACTTTTATTATACTAAAATGGGGAAATAAAATTAATTAGAAATGGTCATTTTAAAAGCTCCTTTTTGTCCCTAACTGGGTTGTCAGTTCTGCTGCAATAATTGCACTGGAGTAACAATTTTAGTAAGTAAATCTGCCCTTTCTAAAATATATATTTTTTTAGTTTCACAAATGTTAAAACAGCACATCTGAGTTTTTTTTTTATGGGATTTGGGTTGTGCGCGGAGCCACAACCTCTGCTCGTATATTAAGATTCATTCACAATCCCTTTTGTGTACACCATCAACATTCTAACTGTACTTGCAATATTCAACATCTAAAATAGTAAGAGGAAGGTGTTAGATGTTTGAGCCATGTTCTGTAACAGCAAATGAAGGGATGATTCACTTGATAATTCTTTTGAAGCACAATATTTATTTATATAGTCTAAATTGTGTCCACAGCAGGTGTCGTCAAACTTAATTCTTACTTATATAGGATTTTAATTAAGCAGTGTAGTGAGTGTGAGTATTTGACGACTATGTACATTAGTACCCACAGATCAGTCCTTCTACTGTACCTGTCGTGTTTTTTTTTTTTGCCTAAATACACAAGAACAGAATGAAAAAACAAGACTAACAATAGCATTTTTGAACAAATAAGAGCTGTTAAATTAACGTTTCTGTTTTGAAAAGATGACCAGAATGCTGAAACCTCAGGGGTCTCTTCAAGGTTTCGTTTTTCTTCCTTGTGTGTTGTCTTGTTTTGGTGTTTGTTGTTGTTCAGTATTCGTCTAGAAAAGCACAACAGCTTACTCTTAATCAGGTGGCTTTTATTTCACAGTGATTTGATGAGCATGTCCCTTTGAATATCTAACACTGTGCATTTGCATTGAAATATTTCCCCCGTTTTCTTAAAGCAGAAGCACACTGTTACTAGTGCAAATCTAGGAAGAAACAAACTTGGGTACAAATAAAACATTACAGGTTGCATTTTGAATCTTGTACATGTCCCAGTGTATGAAGTGATTGAAACGAAACAAATGTAAACTATGATAATTTGCTCTCAGGTTTGTCCAAGAAACCTAGCCAGCTGCAAAATTAAGAACATGTGTAATTTCCACAAAGCTTTCCCATACATTTTTTTGTGTGTGTTTATTGCAGTGTAGTTTTTTTTATACTGTTTTAAAAAAACAAAACAACATTTTTTAAAGGTTACTAGTAATAGGAGACTATACACAATCTGAAGATGACAGTAGAATATGCATCCCAATACATGTAACGTCCTGCTGGGGTACTTTGTATGCTGTGTAAAAAGATAAGGCATGGTGTATGTGTTCACACTAACTGTACAAAACTACACGTTGTCCTGTATCTTGTGTTGCACCCATTTACTAAGATACAGTCTCTCTCTCTTATGAAATCATTTCCCCTGGAGGGCTAAGCTTATTGCTTGTCTCCCTTTTAATTATTTAGATTGTTTCAGAATATGCAAATAATTCTAATAGATCCCTCTATCTAAACTGCATCCTGGTACTTTTTGCTGCAAGTCACATGGCCAGATTGCAGCTTGACCACTGAAGTGAGTTTGAACCTCAAAACATGAAGTGAGTAGGTCCTGGGAAGCAGTAGCAGCTTTTCATTATAGTGTTTAGAGGAGCTGTATGCTTCAAGTGTAAAACACAGGCAAAGAATCAACACTGAACATAAGAGAAGGGGGAATGATAATCTAACTAGTTCTTAGAACTAATTGAACACCTTAGTTGATGAAGTGACTGTGCACGTTACTTTACTGTGCCCTTCTATAGATCTGTACAGGGGCAGATTCAATCTCTTTGTAAAGCTGTATATTTTTAATGTATTTTATTTGAATGAAGGTGTCAATAAATCCCTCCTGCTTGGTAATTTCGGCAGGATTAATATGATCTTAAGCTTAGGTAGTTGCAGGTCACTGTTTGAAATTGATAATATTCAGTATTTATGTTGCAACAGGCTTTGCAAAGACTTTAAACCAAGCAGATCTTTAGTTTACCAGAGGGAAACGCGTTAAGGTTTGGCACACATCCAAGGTTAAGAAAATTGTTTTAATTCGGGTTAATATTCTGCAAGGAGTAAGTATTATTTAAACTCAGAGTTAAAGCTGCTATGCTGTTTATTTCACAACAATCAGATTACATAAAAAAAACATGACAGTAGCTGTTACAACTCCTCTGTCTTCATGTGTACATATGCATCTGGTGTAAACCTGCCGACTAGTTCTTGAAATGCATGCAGTCTGCAACAGCAGTGACAATAATCGCTGACATGCTGCGAGTTTAAATGGCTGTGCATTAACAATCCAACGCAGAGGCATTTTCTTCAAGCATGCAGCTCTACTGTATTCTATATGGTGAAATAACTTGCATCAAGATTTGGGTTGTCCGCTTTCAGTGCATTCTTTTGTGTCTTTTTGTGGGTTTGGGTGCACTTTCAAGATTAAAATGAATTCCACACAGATGTTGGTGCAATGCTATTCAAATCACTTATAAATCTAAATACTGCAGCAACATTTTTTTTAAATGTACTGCGTCAATTACTGTAAGTTTTGGTACCAATTAAAAGTACTTCAGGCATCCTATGTTGCGCTGCATTCTAATGAAATATTTCTAGACTGTCCTAATTAAAATTACATTAACCACTGGGCTTTGAATTAGTCTTTTTTTCCCCGGCAGTGTTATGTCATTCTTGCTTTTTCTCAAAGGCATTTTTCTGTGTGATCCAGGAAACTCTCCTTTGACCCTTGACCCCAGTGGTGACCTACATATTTATACTGTGCATTTAGATTGCTGCAGTAACTAGAGACGATGTATGAGTCTCGGCTTTCTAGAGATTTTATTTTCTTAGTCTATTTTGGGTTAAATACTTTTTTCCTTTACAGTAAGATTTTACACACATGTAGTTATTGCAAGCTGTGTTTAAAACCAGTCCAGGACATAGACTGACGACGGCACCAAAAAGTGATTTAGTTTTCGTTCTCTTTGGGAAAGCGTTTCTCCAGCTATCATTCTAACTGCTGTCCTTTACCACAGTACAGCACATTCATTTCAAATGTACATTTTTTATATCTTTATATGGCAGTAACAAATACAAACTAACCATATTTTGTCAAGGGTATGTCTAAAATAAGTTGTTTTTATGCTGTTGTGGTCTTCATTTGGGTTATTTTTTTTTGTTTGGGTTTTAAATTCCTGATTACTTGTTTCTACCAGCCTTTGTCAACGCAGTCACGTTTTAAAAACTGGATTTAAAAGGCAACAGATCTGAAACTAAAAGAAATCTGCTTTCAAATTGTGCAGATACGCAGAACTGCAAATGGAACTTCAATATTTTTCTTTAAATCCTCCTGAAAAAGTACTTGTGTTTCTGTGAATCACATTTTTCACACATCCTGACAGATAGTCAGTGTGGTGAGCAAGTGTGTGGAGTGTTGATTCTACAGGGAGAACAGATTCATTTAGGAGATGTGCAGAATACACAGAGCTTCAAACTGAAGGAGTCTCCATTCTTCCCCACAGGGACTGGATGGTTGGTGTGAAACAAGAAAAACATCATTCTCCCATGTGAGAAATCATCCAGAGAGCCAAACATGCCCAAAACCCAGATACATCACACACGCACAGCTATGAACATGCATAATGCGCATGGTTTGAAAAAAGTATCATTCTATTGGACAATGTGGGCCCAATGGAGCTTACCATGTGGGTATCTATAGCAACGCTTTCATTTGGAATGGAATGCTTTGTAGGTCTGTTAAAGCAGCCATTTTCCATCCTGTTCCAAGCCTGAATTGTTGCATAAAGGGTTCCGAACATAAACATTTTGAACAGTCGGTATGATCTCTACAGCATGTCCAACTCCTGCTGTGGGTCCCCTTGCATCAGGAATCAGCAGTGTCCAATGTAGCACACTGGTCATGTTAAAATGTCTGTTGCCAAAACTAGTGCCGGGACAAATAGCCATGTTTGTGTTCGTTCATATAGCACAATTTATAAACAGCAGTATCAAAGATATTGTACAAAAAAAAAAAACAATGCCGTAACAACATCTTAATAACCCAGAGTCTGCTGGACACAGGTATTTCTCTACTTTCCTTGATAGGTCATTTTGATAGAGAACTAAAGAGTAATACAGTACAAAATATCCTATTTTTTTTCCAGCTCTTGAAACCAGGTTTAAGAGGAAATGTTTAATTTGGTTGTGAAATTCGTCATTTGTTTTACATGAGACCACACAAACCTACGAAATATAAGACATTTGAGACCCTGAAATATTGAACGGTCAGTATTCTGTATGCGATAGCTCTCTATCTGACAGTAGCACAGACAATTTTCAAATGATTAATGCTAGTTATACAGAACGAAAGGAGCGGTGAATATAATTAAGGTAGTCCGAGATTAGTGGTAACCAGAGTTTGTAGATGCAGTACTGTGGCTTTCCAGGTTGATGGAGTTTTATTGTTGTTGCTTGGTTGTGGACTGACAACTATGTTAGAAATGTTTGGAGGTTACGGGGTTAAGCCTTATGTAAAGAGTTTGCTGGGTATTGAGTTGCCAGAAACAAATCGACAACTTCTTTTATATTCCACTGAAACTCGGTTGTGTTTTCATGTTTGTTTTAATAACTTTTGTGCCGCTGGTCTTTTTTGTACCGTGCATCCGTTTCAGATTATAAATATTATAAAGAGCACATGTTGGGTTGCTCATGGATAATGCACATCTTTCAAAATAACAAGCAAAGTAGCAGTACACAATTTTAAGCTAGTTGCTACTGCACGTAAATAGGAGTAGAGGATTGGGATTTATAGCTGTGCTTCTGACTCGCTTCTCAAAGAATCTGCCACATACATACCTTTCCATCAAAGCCTTTTCTACAGGAAACCCTGCCTCATTTTGTGGGGAGCAGAAAATTGAAAAATTGGCTTTGTAACCAGACACTTGGATCTAAAATAGCAAGCCCTGTCTGCAAAGGGTTAACATATGAGCTAGAAACCGATTTCTGATTAGGAAAGGTCTTGTTTAGTCAACGAATTACCTGAAAATTTGAGGTAAACAAAAAAATGTTAGGAAAGTAGTTTGAGGAAAGTAATGAACCCAGAAGGGGTACACAGTGCTGGATCTGAAGTGGTTAACAGAGAGCAATTCATTTATTTGCCACTTACTGTAGCCAGATATCTTTTAAAGGAATGTTTGAAGCAATAGTCCATGGGTTTACCCACAATGCCCTGGTCCTACACAATGGTTTGGATGTACTTTTTCCAATATTAAGTGAGTCTATCAGAGACGGAAATAAGACTCCCATTGCAGTATAGCAATTTGATCCATTCCTGTTTTCCTGAGTTTGTTACCTATACATTATGGCTAATCAAGCTTGTAATAAATCCTGAAATGGGTGAAACTGCTATGCAATAGGAGTGTTATTTTCATCCCTGTTGAGAAGTCGATAAAGATTTCACAAAAGCGTGTGATTGGGAATTTGTCCACCATTGATCAGTTAAAGCGACATGTTTGCTGCCACAGCACTGTTACAGTGAATATCCTCGAGGTCTCAGTGAGAATGAGAAGAGCTCCCAGTACAGGTACAGTTAATGCCCATGCAGCAGACGATAGTATAATCAGGACTGTGTGGTCAAAGATCTTCAACTTCTGGCTCATCAATATCCCTTTATAAAGCAAGTTAAATACAGACCTTCATGCAGTTGGAAAATATTAAAGTGCACGGTTCTTACTAAGAACATGTCTGAGCATGTCAACAATGGGTAGTGGAGACATGGAAGATGTATGTAAAGTCTTGTTTGTAGTGGGCCCCTGGTTTGACTGAGAGGGTACAGTGACTCGCTTATGGTCACTGAGTCAGTTTCTGTGCTGAGCTGTAAGCCCAGGATATCCTGACGTACATTACCGCTGCTTATTTATATACAGTATTACTTTAGGAAACGTTTAACTTTGGCATTACGTGACTCACTTCTCTGTTTGAAGGGCTTTAATGTGTTTGAGATGACACGTGCAGTTTTTAGGCTTAAAGAAATAGTGGGTATTCCACTTCCCCGGAATGTGGTCCACTTCAGCTGTAATGACTCGTGTTGATCATTATCTCTCTGGTTTTGTTTCCTGTGATCTATAACATCCCAATCTGTTCCAGAACTTGGCAAAATATTTGGTATCTTCTACAGTGTAATCGGTAAATGCATGGTTAGCTTTAGACAGCTTTTAACTTTGAAATCATTTCAGGTCCTTTTGCTTAAAATATTAAATACTATTTCGAAATAGTTAACCCTGCACATGTGTTTCTAAGTGTTCAATTTCAATGAATTTGAATTTAATATAACCACTTGCTGCTGCTATTTGCTAATTGATGTTTTTTCCTATGGTACTTGTAACTGCTATGAGTATTTGCTATTCTTGGTGGGGGATGTATGCTGCATGTTCCTGCTGAAAGGTCATTGATAGACTGATGCTGGGATTTTTTCCCTCCTGTGTAAGAGAGTCCCCTCAAAGAAGGTTCGAGTCACAATGGTTAAACTCATTGTAAAGTACCTGCTGTCTCTCAGAATGTCGAACCAGCATTTCCATTGCCCCAGCAGGGCGAAGCAGAAGCAGGTGATGGATTCAGGGCTGAGTAAGCTACTCTAATGTATTGTTTCTCACCCCATGTGGATTGAGGGGAGGCTATCCTAAAGGGGAACTAAAGGCAGTTCCCACCCCACCGTACTCAGAAACAAACAAAAAAAGGCAAGCTGTCTTGCTGTACTGTACCACTTAATTCAGCCTGTGTTGCAGCATCCTCTAGCGCAAACCTCACCCATTCCAAAAGGTTCAAGTACTGTAGCGCACGATTGCTAGGGTTTAGAGAGGAGAAAGAGAAAGATACCAAACGTGAACAAACGGTGCTCTCTTCTACTCAAACACCAGGACAAAAAAAATGAAACTGGTCTGACAACTGGGAGCCCTTTTTCAAGCTCTCCAGCGTCTGTGCGAAGCTTTTAGTTTGATTGAAGGTCCTTTTCTGTCAGGCTGCAGTGTGAAAGCTGTCCTAATTGAATGATGAAGTGCCCGGAGAAGGAGCTTGCTGAATGGCTAACAATGCCATGCCTGTGTGTGGTAGAGGGATTTTGGTACACGTCCAGCCTTCAGCTCTCTACTCCGAGAGGGGTCTATTATTACCCTCTCTGCTGGACTCTGTCATGTGGCCCCTGCCTGGCCAATTGGTGACCACGCTTGCACTGCCCGTGCGACTTCAATGGCCTCGCTTTCAAGGAATTGATTTTTAGCGATCTCTCCACTGCTGTGCAAATTATAATCCGTGGCTGCATAATTTTCTACTTAGGGAAAGGCAGTTTTCTTCTGGTCTCCAGGGTCTGCAGATCAGGTATAGCCAGTGCACATACTGTAAGTGCAATGTACAGTATACAGCACCATAAAAATTCCATTAGTTACTTGAGTCCTCAGGGAGAACAGTAAACATGGGTGGAAATCAGATGCCTATTGCATGGCAGTTTCACCCAAGTTTTAATAGCTTGATTACCTGGAGTGTGTCAGTCGCACACTCAGGCAGGGCCGGATTAACCCATCGCTGGGCCCTAGGCAAGCATACACTTGTGGGCCCCCTACTCCTGAACAAACAGCCACCTGCACACTTCTATGTACATTATAGCCTTTATAACTAGCCCTCCACCCTTTTACAACAGATATAATTCTCAGTTTTAAGGTATTATGCATGACCGAATGAATCAGATGGAATTAAACTGCGTTAAATCCTCTAGCGCAGCTCGACAATGAGTTCTCCTGTTACTGAATGAAAAGGAAACGGTTCGAAGTGTTCACAAACAGGTAGCTTCACAATAGTCCACGAAAATAAATAGTAAAAAGCAAACATACCTGTGCGGCGTTCTGTAGTCAAGTACGTTAGTTTAATGCACGCAAAATCGTCCATAATGTTTCCTTGTTTTTTTGTGTTGATTGGGTGGGGTTTGACTCACTTCGTTAAAGAAAATAGTTTTCTCCAGAGCAGAGAAATCGGCAATGTTTTGGCATATATTTGTCAAGTAAATTCAGCTGTTAAATCTGGTAGGTTTCTGTTCCCTATAGAATTCTGTTTTCTTGATGGTTCCACGCCGACTCAGCTGAATTTTTTCAAAGACCGCTGGACGTGAACGCTTGATGTTTCTGAACAGTATTTACATATAATACAATGAAAATGTGTTTTAAAAGAAAGTTTTATAAAGTTTATTTTAATCGAGGGTTTCGTGTATTGAGCAACACCGGAGGCTGAATGTACTTTATCTAGAAAATCAGTATCGTTAAATGGGCTATTTTTATTTTGCCACAGAATTAGTTTTGTCTTGTTTACAATATTTGTTGCACGCTGCAGCAGAAACCATGGCAGTGCTTGAGAGCACAGCGGGGCTCAGGCACAGAAGTGTCACGTGCGTGCATCCAGCCATCTCTGAAAAACTGCATCAGCACAGGAAGGAGTCATGTGGGGATACAGAATTTTTATAGAGTACAGAAATCTGCTTAATACCTGTCAGAACCTGCTTCGGTTTGAATGTCAGTGAGTGGAGCGTTTTCCAGTTTAGGGGCAAAAAAACCCCCCAAAAAAACATAACCGTTTTGGGCTCTCTCTTCAGTTGGGACCCGAGGCACATGCCTAGTTTGCCTATGCATTACTACGGTCCTGCACTCGGGTGTGTCTTGTTAAACTAGGAATGGGTCAAACTGCTAGGCAGTGGCTCTTATTTCCATCCCTGGTAAACCTAACCTTATGTTACACATTTTGAGGAAACAAAATGATTCACTTAATGAGCCCTGTTGAAAAACAGCAGGTCAAGTTGGCTCTCATGGGAAATTCCAGCAACGGACTGGGTCAATGGAGAAGGCTTATTTATTACACATTTTCTGAGCAGCACATTGTGGAGCCAGCTACTAACTGTAGATAATAAACCCTGACTGTCACAAGTTACATTAAACCAAAGTCTCATTGCTTTTGGAGATATTTTGGGCTCTTCTACCAGTCCCTTCTAAAGTCCAGCGATCAGTTTCCTCTTTGACTTGCCTGTTTTTGTGGTATGTTTTGACACCTAGTCCTGCAGTGGGAAGGAGTACCCCTTACTGAGCCACCAATAACACTTTCATAAACAAGTCCAAGTAGTGACCAGGCCTGATACTGTATACAGTAGCGCTGGAGATGTAACGGCATCAAAGTCCACATAGGTATGGCTGCTGGCAATACAAAGCTTTTTGTGACCCACAGAGCAGATGGGAGCCATGCTACAAATGTACTTACTTGCTCTTAATATAGAGAAGGGCTTATTCGATTGTGATGAGTGTCAGTAAGAACATTGTTTAGCAGAAGTTATTAAGAGTATCATAATATTGGTATAGATGTACAATAGGTATGTCACAACTTGTCATGGTTCAGGGGTGGAAATCAGACTCCTATTGCATAGCAGTTTCATCCATTCTGGCTTTTGATACAGGCTTGATCACCACAGTGTATAGGTACTGGCAACAAGCTCAGGTGTGTCTTATTAAACTCGTATCAGACTCAGGATTGGATCAAACTGCTATGCAGTGGGGGGTCTTATCTGCATTCTCATTACCCTGGTATTATAATAACTCTAATTTTGTGTTTAAAACCATGGCAGGGTACATACAGTGTGCCACTAGCTTTTCAATTTAGCTGAAGCTCTTTATTCTGTGTCACTATACAGTTGTAGTCGGATTCAGGGCTTTGACCAGGCCATTCCAGAACTATGATTTTATTCTTTAACCATTCTAAAGTAGATTCTGATGTGTGCTTTGGATAGTTGTTGTGTTGGAATGTCCATTTGCACTTTAAACCAAGTTTTGTAGCAGAGTGTTTCAGATAATTGGCCAATATTTTTTGGTATGTTATGGAATCCATTTTACCATGTATTGGAACTGAATTTCCCATGCCATTAGAGGAAATACAGCCCCATAGAAGGATATTATCACCTCTGTGCTTGACAGTAGGTATGGAGTTCTTTTCTTTGTACGCCTCACCAGACTTTCTCCAAACGTAACGACTATCGGCGTGACCAAATAGTTTTATTTATTTATTTATTTAGTTTCATCACTCCACAAAACCTTTGACCAGAACTCCTGTCCATCATTCACATGTTGTTTTGTGAACTTTTAAGCTGCTGTTCTTCTGACGTTTTCCTTTTTTTTCCTTGGCCTGCACCATTTAGACCTTCACCATGCAATCCTCGACCTGTGGTTGAAATGGAAACCCCAGTCCGACTTGCAGCCAGATCACTTTGAATATCTTTGGCATTCAATCTCAGATTTTATTAACCTTCCTTGCAATTCTTCTACTTGTTCTTGGTAAAAGAACCTTCTTTTTTCCATACCGAGTGAGCGTTGTGACAGTACCAGGAGTCTTGTACTCCAGCTTTATGATAATAAATGTTCTACCTAAGGTTTTCAGATAGCTCTTTACTTTTCCATGTTGACTTATTGGTAATGACAGCCTATGCCTAACAGTTTTATGCTCTCTAAGAATGTCCACTTACAATCCAGCATTTTCTGTACTTCTAGAATTAGGTTCTGAATTATCATATTGAAATTTCTAGCACCTTGTAGACAGTACTATCATAGCATCAAAGGGTATGAATGCTTTTGAATTAGAATTTTGAATTTTACAAAAAAAAAAAAAATCCTGAAATAAATAATTGTAGACATCCATTTCTTGTAACTTTTTTTTTTTCCCCTCATTCACAAAAGCAAAACTTTTGCTGCAAAAGATTTTTCCTGAAATTCTTTGTTTTCGCAAAGTTATGAATTTCCATTGGGATGTAAACTTGATTACAACTGTATAAACAGTAGATCTAGACACAGTGAACATGCAACCACCCTATACTAAGCTGGGGGGGGGGGGCGATGTGTGTTTTTTCTTGTACAAACTGTGTTAACGATTGTTTGCAGTGTTTTGGTTTGGCCTCAGTTATTGTAAGGATAAGAGCCTTCTGAAGTCATTCCACTCGGGGCCTCTATAGCCGCTGGCTCCAGGCGTTTTGTTTTGCTCATTGATGGAAAGTCGGTTCCAAGTGCAAAGTTCTTTTGGAGGGCTTTTGCAGGCTCACAGAATATGCGATTGAGATGCTTGGTTTCTGTTCCTTAACAGAGCAGGATTGATTTGCTGCATGTGAAGCTGTACAATTTCTATCTGGAGCTACAGATTTAGAGTGATCATACCGTATTCAGTGTGTAAGGCAAGCTTTCACTATCAGCCATTTGTTGAACTCCTTCTCCTGTGTTTTGTGAGGATGTCTTTTTATAGCACTAGTAGTAAAGGTACATTAGCAACATTACACTTTTGTTACAGTATTTAGTATTTGTATGTAAAAGTTATTTTAGAAAGGAAAAAAAAAGTAAAACAAGTTAAATGCATGTTAATGTATGGATTTCCATCGTCTCACACACTGTAGTCCAAATACACATCTACACACATACAGCAATAGGACACAAACAGACCTACAAAATGTTGTGTGTGTGTGCGCACAGGACTTCCCCCTTTGTGCAGCATTGGACTGAGGCTGCCGCTGCTGGCGTCCTGCCCGTTGGCAGACTGCCCAAAGCGTGCGCTACTCCAGCGATTTCTCTGTCACTACCAGGACTCCCTGCCAGGAGGGGTTCCCTTGTTTACCTTGTTATCACAGCCACGGAGCCAGGGAATCGTGGGCTCTACCTGCATGCCAGAAGTGCACTGGAGTTTATGGGGAGTTTGGAGCAACTTTAGAAAGAGCCACGAGGACTACAAAGCTTTCCCTTTATGGAATGTAACTGAAATCATTTTTGCATGAATAAGAACATGCATTTTCTGCACCTAGCATGTGTGAGTACAGCTTATTTTTATGTGCACATTTTAGGATTAGGTGGGTGAAAAACTTGGACAAACTCCTGAAGGGCTAAGAGTCTGGATCAACTGCCGCCACCACCACAAACTGTTAGCAGCCATACCCGTGAAAATGCAGAAGTGACTGTGTGTACCACCGTGTTAGCTGGCAAGAGTGCAGAGTTTTAATAGAGTTTAGCACCTCCTTGATTCCTCTGCAAACCCTTTCAGAACAAATCTTCAGGACCAGCACAGCATAGCGTTGCAGTGTTTCCCACCCCCGCTACTTCTACCCGAAGAACGGTTTGTTTCCGCTGCATGAGAAACTTCGATTGAATGTTTCCTGCACAACCTCTCGCACTCGGCTTGTAGGTGCAAAATAGCTCGACATTTCCCAGGCTACCTTTTCTTCCATCGTTTTTGCAAATGACCAGGGAATGAATGGTAGTTAATTGACTGTCACAGTGGAGCCTGTGTATTGCTACTCAGCTATAAAACTGTAGGGCACAGGTGTCTTGCCAGATATTGAAAGCAATATCTGTGTTTGAGCATGGCACAGCCATTGTGTAGGCATGGCAGCAGGGCTCCTTGGAGCAAAGGCAACTTTCTCTTGTGTAGTATGTCTGTTTTTATGAGGTTAATTCTGAGCTATTGAATTCTGTTCACACAAAAAACACAGCTACAGAGTTTACTGCTGTCGTTTTAACTTTTTGTACACCCATGCACACCTATGCCCACGGGATTCTTTTTTACATTTAAAGACCTTTTGTTTTTTAAACATGTGATATATAAAACCGGCCTACGCTTCTCTTGAAGCTTGTCTCCTACGTTATATATATAAAACGTGCTGTGTTGTATCAAACTGCTAAGAACATTAGTGTTAAAAACAGATAGTTCTCCTTCTAGAGAGGCACATTACACTGGGTCTTCACCTCTGGTTTCAATCTGACCAGGAAAGTGAGAATCTCTAAGTGTATAGTAATGCTTACTCGCCCAGGACTAACACAGATTTTTTTCATCACATAGGATAATCAGCACACATTCTATCGCCTGCTCTTCAGTTGTTTCAACTGGAATGGTGAATTAGTCCAATTACCACAAATCTATCCACTAGGATTTGACACTTTTCAGCTTGTTTTCTTCCCAGCATTAAAAAAATATGTATACATAGATAACTCTCACATGGTCTGCTGTCTAATCCTACAGGTTGTTCAGCCTTGAACTGGGGGAGGCGGTGCTAGTTTGGGGAGCACATGTTTTATGAGGCTTGTCAATGTACAGAGCTGGCTCAACTTTCTTTTACCACATCTTCCTCATATAAATGGGATATAAGTTCAAGGAAAGTACAATTTCAGCATACACTGTGTGAACTCAATTGAACAGGAACATTAGTATGTTTCTCTTTATGCTGGGCTGAATTTTCAGGTATTTCATTAATAATGACCTTTTTATTTGAGAGGGGGGGAAAAAATTGGTACGAGGAACAACTGCACTATACCGGCAACTACAAATGATCCAGCGAACAGGCTGGGTGGTGTTTATGGTTTTTTTGAAACGAAGCAAGCAGATCCTGTGTTATGGTCCCGGCACAGCTGGGTGCAAGGTGAGGGTTGGAAAGCAGATGTGGATGCGAGCCCATTCTGTGCCACTTTAATCTAGTTTGTTTATTTTGTTATCGTTGAAACACGAATCTGACTGGCAAGGGATGTCTGATGCGTCATGGCTGCAAGAACCGCGGGAAGATAAAAAAAGACTGTAACGAGCCTGCTGATTTTTGAGGTGTTTTGGTTGGCGCTGGAGGCAAAGGGTGTTTTTTTTTTTTTATTTGCGTGCGTTGCAATTATAATTAACATGCCATCTACCATCCACTGTGTAGTTGATGTTTGAACCGCGTAGTTAGAGTGCCAGCTTCCCCAGCTTAATCAGTTTAGATTGTTCTATTGGTAGCAGTTGGTGACCCCACAGCAGACTTCTCTTAAAGAAAACGCTGTTTTCCGAATTACAAATGGGTTTTTAATGCACGTTTTGAAATATGCATTGCTTTTCAACACGCACACAGTGAGAGGCTCCTCATTTCTACACTGAACAAAGATATAAACGCAACATGTAAAGTGTTGGTCCCATGTTTCATGAGCTGAAATGATTCCAGAAATTTTCCATACGCACAAAAAGCTTATTTCTCTCAAATTTTGTGCACAAATTTGTTTATATTGCTGTTGGTGAGCATTTCTCCTTTGCCAAGATAACCCATCCACCTGACAGGTGTGGCATATCAAGAAGCTGATTAAACAGCATGATCACCTTGTGCTGGGGACAATAAAAGGCCACTCTAAAATGTGCAGTTTTGTCACACAACACAATGCCACAGATGTCTCAATTTTTGAGGGAGCCTGCAATTGGCATGCTGACTGCAGGAATGTCCACCAGAGCTGTTTCCAGAGAATTGAATGTTCATTTCTCTACCATAAGCCGCCTCCAACGTCGTTTTAGAGAATTTGGCAGTACGTCCAACTGGCCTCACAACAGCAGACCACGTGTAACCATGTTAGCCCAGGACCTCCACATCCGGCTTCTTCACCTGCGGGATCATCTGAGACCTGCCACTCGGGCAGCTGATGAAACTAATGGATTTGCACAACCGAAGAATTTCTGCACAAACTGTCAGAAACCGTCTCAGGGAAGCTCATCTGCATGCTCATCGTCCTCACCAGGGTCTTGACCTGACTGCAGTTTAGCATCGTAACCGACATCAAGTGGCAAACGCTCACCTTTGATGGCCACTGGCACGCTGGAGAAGTGTGCTCTTCACGGATGAATCCCGGTTTCAATTGTACCGGGCAGATGGCAGACAGCGTGTATGGTGTCGTGTGGGCGAGCAGTTTGCTGATGTCAACGTTGTGAACAGAGTGCCCCATGGTAGCGGTGGGGTTATGGCATGGGCAGGCATAAGCTACGGACAACGAACACAATTGCATTTTATCAATGGCAATTTGAATGCACAGAGATACCGTGACGAGATCCTGAGGCCCATTGTCGTGCCCTATTCATCTGCCGCCATCACCTCATGTTTCAGCATGATAATGCATGGCCCCATGTCGCAAGGATCTATGTACGCTTCCTGGAAGCTGAAAATGTCCCAGTTCTTCCATGGCCTGCATACTCACCAGACATGTCGCCCATTGAGCATGTTTGAGATGCTCTGGATCGACGTGTACGACAGAGTGTTCCAGTTCCCGCCAATATCCAGCAACTTCGCATAGCTATTGAAGAGGAGTGGGACAACATTCCACAGGCCACAATCAACAGCCTGATCAACTCTATGTGAAGGAGATGTGTGTGTCGTGCTGCATGAGGCAAATGGTGGTCACACCAGATACTGACTGGTTTTCTGATCCACGCCTTTTACCTTTTTTTTTTTTTTTTTTTTAAAAGGTATCTGTTTTAAGGTATCTGTGACCAACAGATGCATATCTGTATTCCCAGTCATGTGAAATTCATAGATTAGAGCCTAATGAATTTATTTCAATTGACTGATTTCCTTATATGAACTGTAACTCACTAAAATCTTTGAAATTGTTGCATTTTATATTTTTGTTCAGTGTAGTTACACTTACTACACTCATGTGTTCTGGCCTGTTGGCCCCAATAAAGGACACATCATTCCATATCAGTGGTGATCTACAAAGCAGCCCAACTTGTACACATTTGTAAGCTACCAGCAAATAGAAGGTCCAGAACTGGACTCGTGTGGAGCGAAAATTCAGTATGTGCGAAAGAACACTTTCCATAGCTGGCTGACGATTTTTAGTCGCCACCAATCTGCCTGCTTTGAAATGATGTAATAAAGAATCCATGCGAATACTAAAAATAGAATAAAAACGTACACTAAATGCCATGGTATCGAGAGACGATCTCTTTCAGAGTGTTTTGGTATGTTCACACAAAGGCCTGGCAGCTGATTATGAGCTCTCCTTTCAAATCTCTTAGCAGCTGCAGTCGGTTGCGAGTTCCCCATCTCATGCAAATAAAGCACTATTTTTTTCATCTGCTAAGGCATGACATTGTGGTTCTGTGGTTCAACAGACTAGTGTGTAGTGTGCTGTCGATATTGTGACCCTCTGCTTTGAAATGTTTGAGCACGGCGACGAGTACAGCAGGTTCAGTTTAACGCCTTTACCACTGATGTCCTCTTACTGTAATATTCTCATGTTAACCGTTGAGCCATGAAAGGTACTATAAGCAATAGTAAGCCATAGACCAGTGAATTGTATTTTAAATGGATAAGCGATAATCTGATAGCATACAGGGATCAGTGACCATTAGCCGTTAACTACCGTAATTAATGTTATAAAACTCTAATTACCAGTGTTTAGATTGTACAGACCTCACTCTGCTCCTAAAAAAATATATTTAAAAGAACACTGGGATACAGGAAATGTTAAATCCTAACAATATACATCTTATTTTAGGAATAACCAACTTCCTTACTGTTGCTTCTTTGTGTGCATGTGTTGCAATTGTTTTTAGAAATGCAATGTTTTCTTTCCCCTCACATTCTGACTGATTATTTGGGGGTGCATTGCTCCTGAACTGATTTCAGTACACCCTATGAATTGCCACCTAACACTATAGTAGTGGTGTGGAAAAGTACCCCACTTAGGACATACCACCTAAGTGTATTCAATTTCAAACTCCAAAACCATTACCAATGCTCCATCATTACAGCTACCCAGTTTAAGTGTACCATTGTAAGTGTATAGTCCCATGTTATTGTATAGCAGTGTTTTTGCTTTATTGTTTTATACAGTTAACTGAGCATGTGCATTCTGAATGGATGCAAACGTGCACAGGCCCAGTGTCCAGAACGTGAGCGCTTTCAATACATTCCCGCACTAAAAAGAGGCTGCAAAAAAGAAACAAAAAAATGTTGAGACTGTAAAGGACTACGATGTGCATTTGTTTAAGCTACTTTGGTAGCGATCTCTGTTCACTTCTCAAGAAGGATAAAATTACTGTACGTGTAGTTGTGTGGTGAATGAATGCAGCTTTCTGAATGAACATGTTAAGTCGTCTGCAATGTTGTGGCGGCGTGCCCCGCCCCTTTGTGTTTTAGTGTTTTGTGTTGTATGTAGTGTGTTTATGTATAAAATACATGGGATATAAATATGGGTTATGAGCATGAGTGTTAAAGTGTAATTTGTATTTGGGCACGAGGATTGCACAGCACTTGATTAGCAATCGATTCTCGGTACAGCTGCATAAAAGCAGTATGTTTTCACTCACTCAGGGTTGTGTGTTCGTAAGTGGAGAACGGGTGAGAGAAAGAGGATTTATTATATAAGCAATTGCTACAACGTGCTGGAAACACCAGCACGGTACTTGTTTGGAGTTCATCCACTGTGTGTCAGTTTGTTTGGTCAACGCACAGTTTTGTTTGTGTGTTTTGTTCAGCGTTTTTATTTTCTGTTTGTTCATTTATTAAATGCTGAGTGCCAGCAAGTGCTCAGCTTCACCAGAACTCCATGTCTCTGTCCTGCGTGGTGGTATTCTGGATCCGACGTTGAACCCGGAAGAACACGCAGCACTTCCAGGTGAAATGGTGAATGAAATGCACTGCTGCACAGTTTAATCAACAAACAGAAAACACACAAAACGGCACGTTGACTGGTGCGGCTCTCCCTCACTTGCAAGGGACTGGTGCGGCTCTCCCTTTAGTCCCCGGAAAGTGGTGCCTGTGTCCATGCTGTGCTGTGCAGGGAAGATAGTGCTCAGGGGGTAGTACTGGCTCTGTGGCGGCAGCTCCTGGTTTTCTTCCCTGCGTGGTAGGGATGGAGGCAGAGGCAGCTCCTGCTCCTCTTCTCGCGAAGGTGGTGTTGAAACCAGCAGGTATTCTTTCTCTCTGCTGGTGGTGGAGGAATCAGCAGGCATTCTCCCTCTGCTGGTGGTGGTGGGAATGACATGTAGTCCTCCCACAGTGGTGGAAGTGGAACCAGCAGGTATTCACCCTCTGGTGGCGGAGGTGGGAACAGCAGGCACTTTTCCTCCGCTGTTCTCATCCTGGGCTGTGGACCTGGTGGCTCCCCTTTCTTGGGCTGTGGACACTCTGCGTCCTCCCTCTTGGGCTGTGGACGTTTGTACCCCTGCCCCTCAGGCTGTGAAGGCGAAACCGCCCAGGCATTCTCCCTCTTGCGCTGGAGATGGCAGCGATGGCTCCTCTCCCTCTGGTGCTGGAGACAGCAGCGATGGCTTCCCTCTTTCTGGTGGGACTAGAGGTGGCAGGACCCCTCCCATCTGCAGCTAGGCAATTGAGCACCATGACTGCGATGTCTGGGAGGGATGCTGGGTGGTGTTGCTGTTCCCAGGTCTCCCAACACTCCCCATCTCTGGCCCACAGCAGGTTAATCGCCTGTGGGAGGTCCGTTGCCATCCACTCTTCAGGTCCCATTAGCCAGTCCCAGATCTTCTTGGATGTTGGCCCTCGAGTGAGCAGCGTTTCTTCTACCGACGCTGGATGCTCGGGCTCCTCCCTCTCCTGCCATGCAGGGGGTTGGTTGGGTGCTACATGCCCAACCTCGCCAACAGCAAAGCACAACTCCTCACCCTTCAGGCAGGTGAGGCAGACGTCAGGCGTGGAAGAGACAGTGCAGGACCTGCGACCTGCTGCTTCCTCCGGCCACTTAATTTATTTCAAAACCAATAAAAAAACTCCTTATGTTGCTAAAATTAAAGTTCACCCGCTGTATTCCTGTTCTGACGCTTGGAGGCGTTGCTATCCCACAGCTCACACAGCTGTGAACAGGATAGCTGTAGTGGTGATATCAGACCCGGAAGAACACACAGCACTTCCAGGTGAAATGGTGAATGAAATGCGCTGCTAGACTGTTTAATCAACAAACAGAAAATAAATAGTTTGAACAGAAAACACAAACAAAAGACCGTTGGTCAAACAAACGGACAGACAGATAAACAGTGGACGAACACTAAACACGTACCCTGCTTGGGCTTCCAGCATGTTGTAGCAATTGCTTGTATAATCAATCTCCTCTTTCTCTCACCTGTTCTGTACTTAAACACAACCCTGAGTGAGTGAAAACATGCTGCTTTTATGCACTGTACTGAGACTCTATTGCTAATCAATCATTCAGTTGGCGTCTCTGTACAACTGCATGTGAATTAATAAAGTGCAATTCCCTGTGCTCACATATTACTACATTTTACCTGCACGTGAAGTGCTGTGCAATCCTCATGCCCAAATACAAATTACACTTTATAACACTTATGCTCATAACCCATATTTATAGCCTGTGTATTTTATACATAAATACACTACATACAACATAAAACACTAATGAACACAAAGGGGCGGGGACACTGCCACAGACGTACATAAAGCATTGAAGTTCTAACCCATTTCATTCAAAGTAACAATAGGTATTTTTTTTACGTCGCTTACCATTAACAGTACATTCATATAAAATAGATTATCTGATGGTTCTGTTGGGATCGCAGCTCACCAACAAGCTTAAGCTTATACTCTGTTTAAGTGTATAAATATAAAAAAAAAATAGGTCCTGCCCTTTAGCAGGTTACACTTATTAATCATGCAGAGCAGTTGCAGAACAATCGTACTGCCTATGTGATGTCCTGACATGCATTTCAGGTTTGCCTTCAATCCAGGAGATCTTTAAGCCATAGCTGAAGTCTCTCCAATTAGCTCAGGTGTGGATCGTTAATTTCTGTTTTTAGTTAGGTGGAATAAATAGCAAGTGCTTAACATCCCACACACAAACCTTTTGGCAAAGCTAAGAACAATTTAGGGTTGTCTGGTTTTAAATGTTTGTTATTGAGGCAAAAGCCATTTGAAAGAATACAGAACATCACAAAGCTAGTCTTGCACGATGCAATCAAGTTGTTGAAAGTTTAAGGGCTGCTTGATGGGACTCTGTAAACGTTTGTTTGTTTATTTCATCAGACTTTAGAACAATAGATGACTTTTTTTTTTTTTTATATACAGCGCTTTAAAAAAAGAGCTCCTTGCATTTTAACCAGAGCCTCATTTCCAGCTGAGGCTAGCTAAAGAAACTGTATTTGTTTGAGAGCTGGACTTGTTTGAGAGGCTTCCAATGTTACGCCAGAGTTGTAGCTAACGTAATCGTGTCTAGTCCTAATGTTCGTTTGTAGAGCAGGCAAGGGCGACTGGCTTTTCTTCCCCAGGATGAACAGGTATCTTGAAGAAAGTTTAATGTTTAGGAGCTGATTGGAAGTTTAATCGTTTCAAATGAACAATTAGAAAGGGACATGTTGGAATAAGTACCTGGTCATGAAGGATCAGGTGCTAGTCATCATGTATGTCAAGTGTCATGTTTTCTGATGGGAAGGAATACTGTGTGTAACATCAATTGCATGCACCCCTGTCCAGTTACAGGGTTTTTGGACAGGGCTCTATATTGGAGAAACAGCAACCTGTAGCAATGGCAGCCCCTTGTGTCGACAATGGAGAGGTTTGTAGCCCATGGATATGCTTTCAAATCACTTTGTCTCCCATATTAGTTGTGTGTAAACAAATTCGCCTTTCCCCTTGCTTGTCTCCCGCTTGTCTAAATATGTTCTCAATAACTGAGCTTTTCACTAGAAGTTTGATTTTTTCAAACTGTCTGCCAGCAATGCCAGTCATGACCATCCTGCAGTAAATCTTGTGTGGCCGGTCCTGGTTACCGTATGTGGGGGGAGTCCTTCCTTCCTTCCTTCCAACTTGTCCTTGGTATTTTTGTAGTGTTAACCTCTACAGGAAATGGTGCACAGCCTCTTCTAAGACTGTGCCATCGCTAATACAAAGTGACATGAACTAGATTGGACCAGAAAAGAGATCCCAAAACAGAAATTTGATCTGATCAAATTTTCTTTTACTAATAGCTTTTGGTTCACAAACATGCTGCCAATTATGTCACTGGTACATTAAAAAAAAAAAGAAAAAGCCTTGGGCAAGGTCACAGGTCATTTTTATTTGCGAAATTGAAGATTTCAGTTTGGTTTTTTTGCTTTGGTAATTTAAGATGCAATATGCCAATGGTAAAAGCCCAAACATTAAACAGTCTTTAAAAAAAAAAAAAAAAAAAAAAAAGTTGTATATAAAATTGCTTGTATTTATAGACAGGACAGAGTATTTACTTTTGTTTAAGAAATAAATCCCTGAACTTAATTCAGTTTCTCTCAATTGTTTAGAAGAGGTTAGGTAAAACAGCAGAAGCTATAGAAGTATAGAAGTGGACTTAAACTGGATGAGCTGTGTTTTTATTTAAATCCTGTGGTGGTGATCTCTGTTTAATCAAGATGGTTTGTATTTGAAATCTGTTAATATTAAAGTCTATTTTTAAGTAGATGTAGTTTCCTCCTCAAAGTGCATCTGTCCGTTTTTTTTTTTTTTGTCTCCGTCTCTGGATGTGTAGTTCTTAATGTCGAACATCGTGAACCGGTCAGGGGTTGAAACCAAAGGCAGACCTCAGTGTGTCTGTTTCCTGTGTACAGGACAGATTAAGAACAAGACTGGGCAGATGTTCAAAACGCTAGACAGTGATGGAGGGCTGGTGAGCCGACTCTCCGCTCTGGCATTGCAGTCCACCATTCATGGCCTGTTTATAAGTATTTGTTTTGGAAATTCTGATTACACTTCAGTAGGCTTCAAAGGCTATGCTAGGACTTACAGTAAGTAGCAGGGGATCAGAAAAAATATAACATTGAACATCCCCATGTGTTGCTATAACTGTTTAAATTAATGTACCTGTAATTTTTCTTTTCACTGTTAACATCCTGACAACTTTGTACAGTTGTAAAGTCTGTTTCAAAGCTCTTTTCAAAAGGGCTCTAGTGCACTGATAGTGTAAGAATTATTGCCCACATTGTCAAGCAGGTAACACAGCAATAACGATCCATGATGTGGTACGGAACAGAAAAGCCAGAGCACTCGTGGTTGTTTTTTTTTTTTAATTTTTTTTTAATCACTCTTCCTGCAGTGGTTTTAGACGACCGATCTCAAACCCCAGTGCACTAGAGCGGACATTTTGAAAAGAGCTTTGAAACAGACTTTAAAAGTAATAAGTATACAAAGTTGTCAGGATGTTAACAATAAAAAGAAAAATTGCAGGTACATTATTTAAACAGTTGTAGCAACATGCAGGGACGTAGAACACTTTTTTGGAACCCCACTACTTACTCTATTATGAGTCTAATCCTGTCCATGGAAAATAATCACCCTGGTGGCCCACAGCACTGGTCTATACGAGGCATTGTCCCCTTGCCAGGAAATACATTTGGCATGGCAGAGCATTTCTTGTGATGCACCTTAATAACATAAAATACCTACTGTACATACAGACTTTACAGGCGGGCGTTGACTTGGATAAAAAGGAATCTGCTGTAATTTTAAATCAAAGCCACCTCAGATTGAAGCTAATTTTCCAACCCTGATTGAAATGAACTCCCTGGTCTGATCTGTTTTGGGTTTTTAAATTTTGCCACAATACTGCGCGTGCAAATCTGAGCCACATGGCTGAATTACGCATTGAAGAAAGAAAAAACAAACTATCTAAAAATAATATTAATTCTTAGGGCTGCATATTTTCAATGGGGATTAGCACAGCTAATTCATTCTTCACCTCCTTAACCAGAGCCAACAGAAAGAAGAGCTTCTTCAAGTCGCACACAGCTGTAAGCACCCCTCTTGGTGGGTGGCATCTTCGGAGTGAAGAGTCATTAGTGATGGCTTGGTTCTTGGCTTCTAGTCCTGATGATGGATTACAGTTGGGGACTGCCATGGTAAAATAGGGGTTATCAAGATACTAGCTCCCAACCTCTCATCTATAATCCCGACACTGAAATCGGCCCCTTCTAGTCCCTCCTGACTCATCTGGTTTCCTATGCTGTTTTGAGAGCGGTTGTCAGGAACAGCAGGTTTTTTGTACAATGTTGTGTCGGAGGAGGAATTTGTGTACAATCTTTATTGGGAAGCCATTAAAACTACTGCACCTGAGCCAGCCAGATGTAATTTTGTTATGTGTTTGTGGTATGTCAACGTTTAAAGATGAATGTGTTAACTACTGTATGTCATGCATTCTGCAAATGACAGCAGCATCTCGTATCATTTTATAACCCTTTCCCAAACCCATGATCTGATTATTACTAGTGTTGATGTATGCTGAAATTGTAGTGCAGAAACAACATGAAAAGTTTTTGCCTGAAACAGAAATATGCATTTTCTTTACTGTTGATACCATTGCTGTCTGTTTCATCTGTGGATATTTTCTGTTACTGTTCTGTAGCTGAGAATCTTCAGGCTGCAAGGAGCGCATCTTGTAAACGTCAGCATTTTCACTTTAAAATATTCCAAGACCCCTGAGACCGCCTTTGCACTGTTATTGATGTGCAGAGTTTTTAAAAAGTCTGTTGGCTCCCTGTCTAAAATAAATCCTGAATCCACTCTACCCATTTCCTTGCCAGTTAGTGAAATTGTATGTGTTTAGCCGAAGTCCTTTGAGCTAAAGCCATTGAAAGAAGCAAACACACTGCTCCAACAACCAGTTGTTCAGCAGAAAGGAACAGATAACCCCAAACCCCCCTCCTCTCCTCAGATCTGCCTGTAACAGCCTCTTCCCTTCCTGTCCTGTCACTGTGTCAATGTGGTCACCAGAGCATGACTTGACATCCTGTTTAGTGGAGTCACTGAACTATCACTAAAGGCAGGCTGAAGAGTGGGGTGTCCCGCACCACCGTTCTCTCTCTCTCCCTGCTTTCTCTTCTCATGCTGTTGCTTTGATCTAGCTGGTGCATACTGGGGGTTGTAGTTGTAGCATTCATTTATGATCACTATTCCTTTGCATGTGCACTTGCTCCAACTCGTTATCAACAACAACGTTTACTTGGATTAGCAAGTAGCATTGGTGTTTTGTGGGTTTGGGTAACTGGGTAACTTTCTTTTGGTTTAAGGATCACCAGCAGTAGTGCAATTTAAAATGCATAAGCCATTTCTGTATCCGTTTAGTCACAGCTTCTGTTTAAACCCCCCCCCCCCCCCCCCCCCCCCAACAACACAGTAAAAAGCACCCGAACCGCAGCTAGCTGTAGCTGCCATGAATCCCTATGCTTGAGGCTTGGCAGATTTGCATTGTCTTTGCTTGGTTCTGGATAGACAACTGCAGTGTGTCAAAGGTTTGGTGGTTAATGGGTTAAATTTCGGGCTTGGCTTTAGCAAAGTTATTGCCGTCTTGAGTTTGTTTTCTCTGGTGTCAAAATCAAAGGCAGTTTTTCTTCAAAGTAGGCAATTAACGCATGCCTGAAGTTGTAATTAAACAGCAATACGAATGGCAACTATACACCACACACGGTTTTACTGAGCTTCTTGTAACGCACAGTATTGCCCACTTTAAAAGCTGATGTATTTTCCTTGGGAGGTTGATGTTGGAGATACAATTACACACTGGTACCGGTGGAAACCCAAACTCCATTTCTTTTCATGGTGTCTGTTCTGTAACAACGCTAGTGGTATTGCTTTCCAGCTCAAAAGGAAAAAAGAACCAACTCTCAATGAAGACAATTTACTCCGTCCTTTGGTCTTATAGAAGAGTACTACTGGAGTTTTTGCCATCTAGGGGAATCTTAGTGGTATTGCAATAACACAATTTCTTCCTTGTTCAGGGCTGCACAGGCTTGCTATTGGCCATTTAAAAATGGCTTGGGTAAACAAAGCACTCTGACTGAAAAGAATTCCAAACCATACAAATATGTCTGAAGCACACAATGTAAACAGTGTAAAAACAGAAGCGCATTTAATTTGAAAAGCAACAATGACCCAACAATGTGAATGTGAATATATCTGTATGATCGCATGCCATTTCATGTTATTGCTTACTGTACATCTAGTCATACTTTAAAACTGCAGAAACCCTACTTGAGGAAGCAGGTAACACAAAGTTCATATAACATGTACAGGACCCCCACTGTTACTGTACAAATATACATTGCTGTAATTTATACAGCACTTTACTACATTATACTACAGTGAAGTGCAGTATTTCAGACACTGCTTTTGTAATGCAATACAATGTGGTATCTGCACAATATAATACATGTAGTCTGTCTGCAGTTACTACTGCAAATGTGCTGCTTCTGAACTGTGTTACAGCAGTATGTATTTGTGTTGCGGCTGTTCTATAGTAGCTGTGCTCCAGTGTTGACTGATGGCCTTGTTGAATTTAGTCGGGGGCCAGGAGATATAAATAGTCATTCCCATGCTTGATACTCTGAACAGCATGTATGTATCAATAGATATAACTTCCCAGTAATGGTGAATGGGGAGGATGTCATGTTCTGTGCCTGCTGTGTGATGGCTGTTTAACTGTACTGGATGCAGGGCAAGGGCTATTCCAGCTGTCTGCTCTTTTCAACTGAATATCTCTGCAAGGATGGAAGCATGGGTGTCATTATGACTGAAGCATTCATCAGATTCAGTCATTATTAGACCACCTTGTGTAAATGCGGTCGCAAATAGGGACGGACACCTTTGCATAAGAAAACTTGCATAAGACTTTTGTGGTTGATTTTCATTATGAAATGTATTTGCTGGTTGTGAGCTGGTCTTGAACAGATTTAGTTAATATGAAACCAGGGGCTGAATTCAGTACTTAACTGAATGTTTGTTTTATATAAAGTTTTAAAGCATTTCATTCATTGTATATCTTTTACTAACTAATCTATTAATAATAATAATAATAATAATAATAATAAAATATTATTATTATTATTATTATTATTATTTATTATAATTGTTGTTCTCACATGTATTAATATTTGTTTTAATGCTTTTATTTGGAACCAGAATTTAGATGAGACCATGCATTCAAAGTGCTCATGACCTTGTTTTAGAAAACCATGTACTTTTACTAACTAATCTATTAATAATAAAATAATAATAATAAAATATTATTATTATTATTATTATTATTATTATTATTATTATTTATTATAATTGTTGTTCTCACATGTATTAATATTTGTTTTAATGCTTTTATTTGGAACCAGAATTTAGATGAGACCATGCATTCAAAGTGCTCATGACCTTGTTTTAGAAAACCATGTACTTTCCCACCTTCTTGAGAATACAAGGCCTTCGCACTACAGGTGGTTTTGTCTGACCTGGGAATCAATTATTTTGTTAGCAGTGAATCAGCAGCTCAGTGTGTATAGCCACCATGCTAGTGGGAGCTTTACTCCAACCACTTTTCAGTATTATATGAGAAAATATAACTGTGGATTTGTACTTTGGTGCCACCTAGTGATGACAAATAGACTTTACAATGTAACAATTGCAGTGCTTGTCAAGTACTGAAGCAGACACCTCTGCGAACCCTAAAATGTAGAATTATACTGGTAGATTACATAACTGTGTCCATAAGTCCATCCCGTTGACCTTAAGCCAAATACACTCTACCTGCATTCCCTTGGATCCACTGTGGCTATTCCCACAGGATATGGTGTTGATATGTGATTGCTCTTCTAAACGGGTTTACCCCCTCACCCTACAGGAAGGTGAAGATGTGCAGCAGTACTTCTTGGTCATCCCCAACTGCCACTGTTGGGACTGGGTGAGCGGGCTGTCGTGGAGGAGCGTTGGTGAAGGTACAAGCTCTCCTTTCTTTCTTTCTTTCTTTCTCTCCTCTGTGAATTTTGTGTCTGGGACGGGATAGTTCAGTATCCATCCAAATTGTTACATTTTATGTTGTCTTAAGTGGCTAGCACAGCATTTGTGTGTGTGTGTGTGTGTGTGTGTGTGTATATATATATATATATATATATATATATATATATATATATATATATATATATATATATATATATATATATATATATACACACACACACACACACACACAGTGCCTATAGAAAGTCTACATGCCCTTGGACTTTTCCACATTTTATTGTGTTACAACATGGAATCATAATGGATTTAATTAGTAGTTTTTGCCACTGATCAACACAAAAGTCCATGATGTCAAAGTGAAAAATAAAATCTACAAATTGTTCTAAATTAATTACAAATATAAAACAGAAAATAATTGATTGCATAAGTATTCACCCCCCTGAGTCAATATTTGGTAGAGGCACCTGTGGTAGCAATTACAGCTGTTGGGATAGGTCTCTACTGACTTTGCACATCTAGATTTGGCGATATTGGACAGCAATCTTCATGCCACAAATTTTCGATTGGACTTAGGTCGGGACTTTGACTGGACCACTCAAGGACATTTGCCTTTTTGTTCCTTAGCCACTCCAGTGTAGCTTTGGCTGTGTGCTTTGAGGTTTTCCTCAAGGACTTCTCTGTACTTTCATCCATTCATTTTTCCTTCTATCCTGACAAGTGCCCCAGTCCCTGCCGATGAGAAACATCCCCATAACATGATGCTGCCACCACCATGCTTCACAGTAGGGTTGGTGTTCTTTGGGTGATGCGCTCTGTTGGGTTTACACCAAACATAACACTTTGCATTTAGGCCAAAAAGTTGAACTTTGGTTTCGTCTAACCACAAAACTTTTTGCTGCATGGCTGCAGAATGTTCCGAGTTGTTGTTGTTGTTGTTGTTGTTTTTTTTTTTTTTTTTTTTTCCTTTTGTATACTTCAAAACGGGATTCAAGGTGGGCTTTCTTGAGTAATGGCTTCCTTCTTGCCACCCTGCCATACAGGCCAGATTTGTGGAGTGTTTGGGATATTGTTGTCACGTGCACACCAGTCTTGGCCATAAAAGCCTGTAGCTCTTGCAAAGTTGCCATTGGCCTCTTGGTAGCCTCTCTGATCAGTCTCCTCCTTGCTTGGTCATCCAGTTTGGAGGGACGGCCTGATCTAGGCAGGGTCTTGGTGGTGCTATACAACTTCCACTTCTTAATAATTGTCTTGACCATGCTCCAAGGGATATTCAAGGCCTTTGATATTTTTTTTATACCCATCCCCTGATCTGTGCCTTTCAACAACTTTGTCCCAGTTCTTTTGAAAGCGCCTTGTTGCTCATGGTTTGAAGTGCACTGCCCAGGAGAGGGAACCTACAGGAACTGCTGAATTTATCCAGAAATCATGTGACTCGCTACAATTTAACACAGATGGAGGCCACTTAACTTGGTGTGTGATTTTGAAGGCGATTGGTTACACCTGAGCTAATTTAGGATTGCTATTACAAGGGGGGTGGACACTTATCCAGCCAAGCTATTTCAGTTTTTATTTTTTATTAATTTTCTACAAATTAACTTGGAAGTTGTGGGGTAGGCTGTGTAGATAAAGATATATATGATATATATATATATATATATATATATATATATATATATATATATATATATATATATATATATATATATATATATATATATATATATATATATATATATAATATATATATGGTATATATATATATATATTAATGCATTTTAATTCCAGGCTATAAGGCAACAAAAGGTGAATTTTGAAAGGGGGTGTAGAATAGGCACTGTGTATATATATATATATATATATATATATATATATATATATATATATATATATATATATATATATATATATATATATATAAAATAAAAATTAGTAAAGAGCCATGTTGAAGATTTGGGAAAAGATTTGGCGAGTAGCTTGTCCTCTGTGAAACTCCTCTTTTTTTTTTTTTAAATTTAGATTTGGGTGACTTGCTGCTTTCCCTGAACTGGATCAGACCCAGCCCAGGAGCCTCCTTGCGCGATTCAGTCTAACCCAGTCTGATCACACAGCGCAGCAGCCAAGAGAGAGCCTGGAAGGCAGGGGTGTAGCGTCCGGCTTTTCATGGCACCAGCCCCTTAAGGCTGCCATGGCAGCAGCTGCCGCTGATGTCCAAGGTCAGATTACCGCACTAACGCAGGAGGAAGAGGACGCGCGCCCTGTTGGGAAGGCGCTGCGAGCAGAGAGGGAAGCCAGGACCCCCAGGACTAGCGAGTGTGAGGTGTGTGGGGTGCTGTTTAGCTCTCGGGACAAGCTCCGAGTCCACGCCTACAGCCACACCGGAGAGAAGCCCTTCCGCTGCTCCCAGCCCCAGTGTGCCAAGGCCTTCGTCTCCAAGTATAAACTCTTCAGGTAAACATACAGGGATATAGAAACACTTGGTAAGCATGTGTACCATTGCTGCACCACCGCTTAAACACTAAATACGTTTCATTGAATGGATTTGCCACTTGTTCTTGTGCAGCTACATTTCTCGTTCTGAATATGCTTTTAGAATTAAAGAAATTACATTGATTATTTCTTGTTTCACAGAGTTTGCAACAGCTACGATTCTATTCGTTTCTTTTTTATTTTGACTGTGTTAAAACCTTCCACCATCTTTTAAGATCTTTGGGATTAAAAAATTAAAGAAGCCAAAAGCAGTTGACATGAACTAAAACTAAAAACCACTAAACCTTTGATCTCTTCTTGTTAACACATGTTTACGTCCGCAGGCATATGGCCACACATTCTCCTCAGAAGACACACCAGTGCACGTTTTGTGAGAAAATGTTCCACCGGAAAGACCACTTGAAGAACCACCTGCAGACCCACGACCCCAACAAGGAGGCCTTCAAGTGTGAGGAGTGCGGCAAGAACTACAACACCAAGCTGGGCTACAAGCGCCACGTGGCCATGCATGCTGCCACTAGCGGAGACCTGACCTGCAAGGTGTGCCTGCAGAGCTATGAGAGTACGCCCGTGCTGCTAGAGCACCTCAAGAGCCACTCGGGCAAGTCCTCGGGTGGCGTGAAGGAAAAGAAGCACCCCTGTGACCACTGCGACCGCCGCTTCTACACCCGGAAGGACGTGCGCCGCCACATGGTGGTCCACACGGGCCGCAAAGACTTCCTATGCCAGTACTGTGCCCAGCGCTTCGGCCGTAAGGACCACCTGACCAGGCACGTCAAGAAGAGCCACTCCCAGGAGCTGCTAAAAATCAAGACGGAGCCGCCTGACATGCGCCTGACATGCTGGGGCTGCTCCACTCCAGCTCGCCCATCTCCGTGAAGGAGGAGCTCAGCCCCATGATGTGCATGCCTCCTTGCAAAGACTCCATGATGGGCAAGCCCTTTGCCAGCTCTTTCCCCATGAGCATGTACAACCAGCACCTGCAGGCCATGTCCAACTCTGGGGTCTCTCACACCTTGGTGCCCAGTTCTCTAGCCACCATGGGCATGGGCTGCCCCATGGAGTCACCTTCCCCCATCCACCACCACTCCCCACCTCCGCAGCAGCCCCCACCACACAAGTACCAGCTTGGATCTACCTCATGCCTGCAGGAGAAGCCCATCAAAGTGGAGATGGAGAGCTTCCTCATGGATTTGCAGAGTGGTCTGTCTGTAGAGTCTCACCCGTCTCCGCCCAAGGTCGGGCTGGAACATCACCAGTCCCTGGACGACCTTTCCGGGGAGCACCTCCTGTCCAAAAGCCCGGCCATCATTGCCGAATCTTTCTGTGCTGCTAACATGGACTTCTCACACCTGCTCAGCTTCCTGCCGCTGAACCTCCCTCCTTACAACCCCCCTATGTCCACAGGGGGGTTAGTCATGGGCTACTCTTCCCAAGGGGAGCACCAATCTCCCCTAACCTCTTTGCAACCTCAACTTCAAGAGTCCCAGGGATCTGGGAGTGGCTTAAACCTGGGGCCTCTCCACACCCTCCCTCCTGTCTTCACTACCAGCCTCAGCACAACCACCTTGCCTCGTTTTCACCAGGCGTTTCAATAGGCCTCCGCTACGAGGGGGAAGCTCTTTAAAATCCCCCTCACCGTGTTGAAGACTTGATAAGGAGCCTTACTAAAGCGCACAAAGCTTTCTTTAGCCGGAGGAAGCTAAATCTTTTTTATTAAGAAGCTTTTATAAGGCTTTGTTTGTTTTTTCTTTTAATAGATAGAATTGATTCTTTAATATGGAGGTACAGTACTATAAACTTATCAAAGACTAGTAATAGTACATTTTATGATGTTTCTTTCCTCTTAGAAGACTTTCCCTATAGCTTCTCGAAGTGGCAGTTCATCACCTGCGTGTTATTGTTCTGCAGTTTTTTTTTTTTCCCTACAGGATACATCATGAAGAATTAGTGAACGAATGATAACTACATCAACCGTTTGAAATCTCACCTCTTCGGGCTCAGTTTCTTGGTCCACTAGCGTGCTTTCAACACGCAGGGTATCAAATAACCTGACAAAAAACAGACCTACAGACAAACAATTCAAATACTTTACATCTTCTAAGACTGGGATGTATACTTTATGTAAAAAAAGCACGTTTTCCTTCATCAGCCAGTGCATGCAAACATGTGTATTCAATGTTTTTTCACTGGCAGTATAGAAATACATGTATCTGGTTCATGTAAACTGCTGTTGTGGAAACAAGCATTTAAATACAATACTGCCAAGGAGAAAACTGGAATGCACATGGTGGTAAAAAAAATTGTATTTCATAACTACACATGGTAAAAATAAATATTTCAGGTGAATGTCAGTGTCAGGAAACCAATGCTAGCAATAAACATTTGTGAATGTTGTAAGACTGCTAGCATCATAGTGTAACTCCACTCCAGTTCCATTTAAACTCCCACCTGTTTGGATTATTTTTGAAATCATAAGTTCAAATCTATTTGGAGGCCAAATACAGTAGTCTTATACAGTGAGAGGTTTATGAATGTGACTATTGACAAACTCATTTGCAATGCAACAGTGCTGCTTTGCCAGATACAACAGTATATAGAACGGTAAGCCCTGGTTTAATGAAGGACATTTCTGCTTTTTAAAATACACACATCAAACAGATATATTGGCACTTAATTTGTGCTGTGGAATATTGATTTCTAATTGATTTTCCTCAGTGGGTTCAGCATAAAAGTTAGTCACTCCTCTGAGCACTGCAGATTGGATCTGTGTTGCATTTCCCCAATGCTTGATTGGAGTAAAACTTGCAATACGGAGTCATTACTGAGAGCGCTCCTGTTGGAAAAGGATAGGGTTCTGTCCGTGATTTAAATTGGGAATAAAAGCTACAGTACACATTTAAAAGCTGCTAAAATACTTACTATACACTTTTTTTTTCTTTTGCAGAAAATGGCACTAAAAGAATCCACACATGCATAGTCTTCCAATTATGCATATAGTATGCATGCCAGCTATAAAAACAGGTGCAAATTGTGTGATAAAAACATAAATCCTTGCTGCTGAACTACCCACAATGGCTAGAGGTGACACTGGCCTCATAGTGGTGGCCAATTAACTTGTGAAAGCTCCAAAAAATTAACATCTCTAAGAAAACATCTGACCTGCAACCAGATATTACACAAAGATCGAAGGTTGCTTCTTTAAGTAATGTTTGTAGAATTGTCATAAATTTACTCATCTACCTCCAATATTTAATAGTAAAATGAATTGACTGCCATCTACTTATGCATGTTTGTTTTAGTTCAGAAGTCTAAGGTTTAGCATTCACCCCTAGCATCCTTTGCATTTGGTGCTCAAAGTTGTAGAGACAGATTTATACCAGCAAACCACATCCCTAACTGGGACTGACAGTGGCTAGCTTGACGTGGTTTGAGCTCCGTCAAAAAATGAAAATGAACAGGAATGATTTCGAGACACCCCGTTATAGCAAAAAGCATAACTGAACCAGGTTTTAAATGGAAGCTCAAATATTGTGCACAATCTTTAGCAAATTATAATGAAGCTCGATTCCATTCATAAGAGTAACCTGTGCAATCCTTCAATCTGTATATTCCTCGTTCTGAAAGTGGGCAGTCTGTCCAGGACACAACAAACAACAAAGCTCTTACTAATTTTACCAAGGCAGCTTAATATTGATTATGTCCATAGCTGCCGTGTAATTCAGTCAGGAATTTTATTAGAGCGGCTGCAGCATGAGAAGTAGCAGGGCAATCACTATTAAGTACAATCATTGACCCTTTCCATGTCAAAACTGTACTGCCATTTATGACCATGACGCAGTACTCCTGCAATGGCTACCCAAAGGAATAGCAGCCTGCAGTCCTTTTAATACCCTAACCCATCCACGGTAAGCTGCATGACATCCTTTTACCGTATGCTTAGAAACATGATCCATACGTTAGTATTACTGTCAGCAGCTATCTTTTAACCACAGTGTTGAACATTCTTCAATTGTAGAGCAACATAGTTAAAGAACAATGAATAAGGTTGCCTCAGAAATTGTTAAAACCCAACATTCATGACATGTATATAGTGGAACTACTATAATACCACATCAAGTGGGGATGTCATTTTGTAAGGCTGTTTTTGACAATTTGAATAAGTCTACCCAGCTCCTGATCAGTCACATCTGGGTGACTCTCAATTACCCATTTTATATTTGTCCCAATATATCTATTGCAGACAAATGAGTCTTCCTTCCAACACTCGTTTTTCAAATCTGTTCAAGTCGGAGTTGGCCAAGTTTTGAAAGTGTTTGTTGTTATTGCTATTATAATGTTTCTTTTTCTAGTCTGTTTTAGACAGTCAATATAATAACCCTGCATATGTGAATAGTAAACAATAAAATGTGTTTAAGAATCTCTTTGCCGTGTACGAAAAAATATATTGCTTTTTCTTTTCATTGATATTAAAAGTCTAGATAGTTGTATAAAGTACTGACATTTTGAATTGTCCATACAGTTTTGTTGTATAACTTGCAGTTTATTGATCTGAATTTTAGTATTGCTTTTCAGTTATATTTGAGCTGTTGTAGAAAAGAAAAAAAAAAAAAAAAAAAAAAAAAACAGGGTTTGTAATTTAGGTCTACAGTAATAACCAAGACTTTTACATTGTACTAAACTCAGAAAATAATACCCTTTGGATTAGAAGTGCTTTTACTTCAACTGTCTTGCTATCTGCAGCCTGCAAGGGACTGAAACAATGGCTCCAATTAGTGAGTCTGGTAATAATGGAGTGCTGTCCAAGGTTTTAAAATCTAGAAATACTGCAGTGGTCCCCTTTTTATTCTGTAGCAAAGACCCTTTGGTTCCTTGCCGTTTATACATCCAGTCGGAATCTGCAGATATCGCTCAAGTCAAAGCTACAGCTGATGCCATGTGATAGTGAATTAATTCACATGCTGTAGTTCAAATGTACAGCAGGAAGCACTGTATTTGAATGATTTTAAGATAAAAAGCCAACAGAGTGGGACAAACCCGATTTTTCTAGCACGAAAAGTTTTTCAGAAGCAAGTTGGATTTGAAAGCATTGGTGTGTACTCCTAAAGGCAGGGATGTGTCTCAGATAAAAGCCACAAGCAGGGAAAACCCTTGCTTCTCTTTGTATAGTAATGCTCATTCTTGGAATAATGCACTTAGCCATCTTTTGATCCTTTTGATCTCCCTGATGTTTTTGCCATTTGCGCCATTACATCAGATCACAACTACTCTGGCTGGATTACCAGGTGAAGGGATCAGATATGAAAGAAGTGGTAGCTTTTGCAAACATATCCTGATTCAAGTGCAAGATAAACCAGCCCATTGCCATTAAAACTTTTTTTTTTAGAATAGAAGAAGCCAATGAAAAGAGATCGTTTTTGGACATTTACCCTAACTCATTATATTGGACATGTGTGGATCCTAATACTGCTGTGTTCATGTTGGTGAAGCATGTGCCATTTCATTTGTTTTCCTGCGTATTTTGTAATTATATCTTCAGTATTTAAGTCTTTATAATATAAACTGTTATTTTTTTGTTTTATTAAATAAGCAACTATTACTTTTTTGTTTATGAACATATTACAGAGAAAGTATTTTTTATTATTTTTTTTTTTTTTTTAAGCTGCAAAAATATCCTGAGAGAATAAATCTACATTCTTCTTTCTTGGTGTCAAACGTCCGGTGATGACTACTTCTCTTCCGAAGTTTAAAATTGCTCACAATTCAAATGCTATGCTAGTTATCGGCATGACTGGGTTTTGTGTGTGCGTATACACATTGCCTTCAGCATTATGTTCTTTATCTGGCTTCTTCCTAGATTCAGCAAAAATAGTTGAATGGAATGGCAAACTGTACTATCATTTGTTATAAGCAGACTCTTCTATTGTTGGATCGATGTATAAACTAATTGGGGCTTTTGTTTCTTAATGTTTGTGCTGTTTTATACAGGACCTCATAATAACACAACACACCACCTCATGTATATTTCTACGTCCTGGGAGGAAAAACTAAATTAATAATAATACTGTTATTTTTGCATGCTGTAGTTTTAAAATGATACACATACAGTTAATCAGCACCAGCTACAGAATTGAGTTTATATCACTTGTTTCTCTTGGATAAAGTAGTTTTCCTGTGTTAGTTTAATAGCTACCTGATCTAATTGTTTCAGTATAGTGGCGGGTGACTTTTTTTCCTCCCATGGCTTGTTTTACACCTGTTTGTTTTCTAGCACTTTCAAAACCTGTAAACAGGAGTATCTTACATGGAAGCTGATATTTTTTTAATGTGTACTATTAAGTGCCGTTAGAAACCATGTATAGATTTTTTTTTGTTGAATAAGAACAGTATTTTTGATAAACAAAATGTGCTGCTGCTCTTTTTTATTCTTCTTTTGAGTGTCAGCTGTGTGGAAGATTGATACAGGAAGTACCAGACCGACAGATTGACAGCCTAAAGCAATGCCAATAAGTCAGATTTCTGTGTATCTTTGGAGGGAAAAAAAATACAGATAACTCTGTTGTCCATTAAGTTGTATACTAGAAGTGTCATGTACAAATATGGATTTGGAAAAGCAGAATGTGGGTAGTAACCTTGGAATGGTATAGTATGTGTCTCATGACGGAAATACCCATGTAGTGTCTGTGTTACCGTGTTTTAAAACATACCTGTTTTGTTAGGCCATAAAAAGCAGTCTATTGCTGCTTTAGGCTGTCAAATTATATGGAATCAAGAACTAGATCAACTAGAAACCAAACATGGTTCCATTTGCTTAACTTGTTCCATTTTAGAACTTTGCGAGCCTTGTGCAGGTGTGAGTTACGCTGTCTTCAGTGCATTGTCACCAAGTTTGAGCTTCCAAAGACCAAACTGTCCGATTCCTTTTTGTATTAAGTAAATGCCCCCACCAAGAAGTGCCACATTTTGTAGCTTAAGCTACAGACTAATTTCAAGAGTGTTATTTACCTGGAAATGACGATGCGTTCTAGTGTTTTAAACATTGAGGATTCACAAGTTGAATGTGTTGGTTTTCAGAAATACCTGTCAACACCAGTGACATGTGCATAAAGCTTTTCCGACAAATGAAATCCACTTTTGGTTTTAAAGATAACCTAAGAAATATAAAAGATATATTGCAATTTATTGGGCAACTGGAACACATGCGATGGAAAACTTCCACACCTATTAATAATGTCCACACCATTACTAATACAAACAGCATTTCATTATAAAACTAAAACCAAAAAAAAAGCTTACCTTAATACTTCTCAATTGGCATTTAGGTACTAATATATTTTTATGCCTTGTACAGTCATCATGCTTTTCTTTGCTGTGTTTATTAATACCTGCCCTGTATCTATGGACAATACGCTAGACTGGTATGTGTGCTTTCTGTAGGTTCTGCCTGTTACTTGTATTTGTACTGACCTGGTCTCTGGATCTCTGTGTATACCTGCTAGTATTACCTTACATTAGTACATCCTCTGCTGGTTAGGCTGTATTAGTACTGCACTTACCCTCAACCCATATTTGTACGAGTAGGTACAGAATACATTGGGAATGGAATAACTACCTGCAGGATGAAAATCTTCTGACAGTGCATTGACATTTACAAATCCCATTCAGTTGTTTTGGCTATATTATGAGAAATGAAGCAGAAATACCTAGTGTTGTGTTTTTTTATAGCTTAAGTCCTGCATTCCAACTTCTTTGTGTATCTATTGTATAGTATGTAGAAGTTGTTTTACCTTGTATTCTTTATTACTGCCCTGTTTTAAAAAGAAGAGATGAGATGTTTGCATTCATTATTCACTATATTTTTATATAGCATTGTATTTACATACTACTGGGAAATGTACAAAAGTATTTCAGAGAGAAAACCAAATCATCTTTTTTTTGTTTTAAAAAAGATGAGGTTTCTTAAAGGTTTCATATGTAATCATTGCTGCAGTGTAAGATGACAGATTTTTATATTGGGTGATCCAAAGAAAAGTTATCGCAAACATATTTACTTATTGTACAGTGTTGTACTTTTGACTTTTATTGTGTTATCTTTAAATGATTAAAATACAAACCTATGGTTTAATTTGTCTGATTTTTTTTTTTTTTTTTTTTTTTTTTTTTTAAATCCGCACCTAATAAATTTATATAAAATTATTAATATATTAAATATATATTAATAAAAATATTAATATATATATATTTCTTTCTCAAGCCCTTTGTAGTCTTAACCACAACCATGGGATCCAATTTACAAAATTGTAGTTTGTTTTAAAGTTTACTTTCTTCTTGAATAAAATTTAAAGAATTTCTCAGCTTCCGTACCAGTGTATCTGTAAAGTTGCTTCTTCTTCTGCGACAATACACTTCCGACATTGAAGTTAGCCTGTGTAAAGTTGGCAAATGATACTTGAAACCTGGTGAAGCTGATCCAAAATGGAAATATTCTGTACTTTTTTATTTTATACATTATAACTTCATTTCTATATTAAGAAAAAAAAAACTTTCAGTCTGACAACAATGACATGATTGGTACATACAGCACCTGAGAACAGCGAATGTAATAATATACAGTATCATTTAGGATTAGACCAATGACATCTTGAAACAAGTTGGGCTCAGATTGTAAACTATAGCATTCCCTACCCCATGAGCTGTCACTCCCCTGTATTGTTCATACAGGCTTCCCCTCCCCCCCTGCATATCTATGCTTGAGTGGCTCTAAAAAAGCAAATGGCAAATCTAAAATTAGTAAAAACAAACTGTTTAACCCCCTAAATGCTGGATTGTATCAGTGCAGCATTCTAATTGGAGGTACATAAAATGGATAAGATAGAAGTAATTGATTTAGAAATGAACTTATGGCTAAGAAAGGAAAAGCCCTGCAGGCTGAGTATGCATTTCTTGTGCTGACTGATTGGATTCTCCAGCAAGCATTCAACTGAATCCATTTACTTAAAAAAACAATTTTTTTTTTTTTTTTTAAACTGGTTTAAGCAGAATACCAAAAACAGATATGCTGAGCCGATCACACATTCGGGAATGCGGGGAAAGAGCAGGTACACCCTAAATAACTTGGTTGAAACATAACTACTGGCAATTAGCCAACACTTGTATCCCATTTAGACAATGACTTAAGGTACAAGCAAGCTGGTGTGGCTGTTGACATACACTTGCCTATTTCTACATTCCCTTTGAAATCTGTGAACCATGTGCTGTAGGTAGAAAACACCTGGGTCTTGCACTTGAGAGGTTTTTGCAGAGATTTTGATGTTCAGAACCAAGCCTGAAAGCCACATATGGTAACAAACTTTATTATATTGTACAAAAAGAAATGCAGAAGCTGAACCAATAAATGCTTACACCACTGTTTACAGACATATTGCTAATCCTGTTCCATGTGTTTGGGAGTGACAAAAACAAAAAAAATATGCACATGACTTGTAACATCAGTTTGCTCAGATGCATGTATGCCAGAGAGAAAAAAAAAAAAAAACAGCTTAAAATATACACATGCATTACCCTCCCAAGTCTTTGTTAGGAAATGTTGCATACATTTCTCAGATTCCTGTTTAAACCCTCAGGTGCTTCTGTCAATACACAAGGCAGGACTACATGACGCTACTACCTCTTATGAATTATACTGAACTGGTTTTACATTTCATATGTGTTACGTACAAGCATTCCTTGGTCTCACCCCCCACACCCCAAAATGTATTCTGAATAGCTCTCAACTTTAGAACCTACATACCCTTTTTGGCAGCATTAGGTACTTAAAAATGTATTAATAAATTTTGAAACAGCAGCAAAATCACATGTTTAGAACACATATTGATTTAGACTTTTGTTTTAGGGTTCCTGTTGTGTCGGGGAAACAATGGCCCTGAAGCTTTAAAATGAAAATTATAAGAGGGTCGAGACTGCTTTTAGGGTGTGGATTCAGAACAGGCACAAGTAAACTTTGTACATATTCTATACGTAAATCCTATTTAATTAAAAATCTATATTAACTTGTATTTGCTACCACTGGAACAGCAGTATTGAAGTAAAAACATTCAATTGATGTACTGTAAGGATAAGATTTGGCTGAATGTCTGTTTGGATTGAAACATGTACAGCAGACAATGCGACAAACCTTACATCTGTCCTCTTTTCCCATCCTGCATGCTAGTCTAACAGCTGAACAACCATGTGAGCCTCTGTACAGATCAACTGCAAAAGATTACCGGACCACAAACCTGGAACAAACAGGCACTAGAGGTTATCTCTGATCAGAATTAGAAAAAGAGTAGCTTCAGTGTAGTTTTTTTTTTTTTTTTTTTTTGTAAAATGGTAAATTGTTAACTCAAAACAGTCATAAAACAAAATAGATTTAAAATGATATCTTTTGCCAACTTGAAACCCCCTTATCCCACGTGGCCCATGATCTGTGCAATAAAAGAATTAAACTTTGAATTTGCATTTTAATTAAGTAAGAGGTCCTGTCTGGCTGTCCTCCCTTCACACGCAAGTATACGCACAGGTTTGTGCTCGGGTTATTCACTCAGTCTATTTTGACAGCGGCGTAGATTCTCCGTATGAACATATATGCAGCATAAAAACCAATCGTTCCTGTTAACAGCCAGAAGGAGAGGACCATCAGAGCTGTGTATCCGAAATAAAGCAGTGATGGAATGAACTCTACAATATCCAACTGAAACAGGAAAGAAAAGAAAAAATTAATAATTGTTACTGATCCATTTTAATACAGGGCTAGTCTGTCAAAAACACAAAAGGTGAAAGTGTCTCAACAAGTCCACAGGTATTAGGATTAGGCATCATTTCTTAAGATCCATGAACATCAGCTCTCTAATAGATGACATTACTTTTTCAGAGTACTGCAACATTTATGTGTATTATACAATGTGTGTGTACAGGGGAAATAATCGTAAGAATCAGTTTTCACAATTACTAGCGTAATTTAGATTTTAAATAAACATATTCAAGGCTCACATGCTAAACAAATCGTCATGGTTTTAGCAGCCCATAGCACAATGAAGGCTGCAAACAGCACAAGGGTGTGGGTTAACTAACATTGTCTAAATGAAATTTTGAAAGGTGACGTACCTTATTCACAAAATAAAATATAGCGTAGATAAGAACATAGAAAGCTGATCCTCCAGAAACTAAGAATGTTCTCCACCACCATCTATAATCCTAGAGAGAGAGAGGAGGTTAAAACAGACAAAGGCAATAGTATTTTTAAAGTTGCAAACCTCTCCTCAAAAGAGACAAACCAATTCCTAAACATTTTACATAAAACTTATGAATGCAATAACCATAAATCTTGAGAAAAAGAACTGTAACACAGATTCATACTTATATACTAAACTTGTAACAGATGGCAGACCCCGTTATAAAAGTCACAAAATAGAAAAACAATCAATTTAAAATACAAAATGGAAACTTTAACTAGTCAGAAAATAAAATATTTGATTATTACAAAGCTAGTTATTAGAGCACTGCTTACCTCTGCACAGAGTTGGAAATAAACCATTACAATACTGATCTGAGAGCAGGAAACAACAAGGATGATGAACACTAGGAACAGGAACCCAAATAGGTAATAAAATTGATTCTCCCAAATAGCCTAAAAAGGAGGGAAACAAGAACATTGCTTATATTGTGCAATCAAATCCTGTAGGAGGCAGCAATTACAGCAATCACAACTTACCTGCAAAAGAATCGACAGGGAAACACATGGAAGAATGCTTCAAAAGCTATGGGCAGTTTAAAAGCCCCAGATTAAACACTAAACATCCCAATATTAGTGCCAACGGGTACATAATCCTTAACACACAGAAAAGCAAGCCAAGATACCATTACAAACATGCTTTCATACAGGATACAATGCAATTTTTTTTTGTCTCACACACACCAACTACTTTATAAACTTACACTGAAAATGAAGAAAAGTTCTATAAACATCGCACCAAAGGGCAGGATACCAGCCATAAGAATTCTAAAGAAAAAAAAAAAGTAGGATTAGATCTTTATCAAATAAAAAAAAAAAAAAAAAAAAAAATTACAAGCAACATATACTGTAACAGAGCAAAGTTCAAAATCTATGTAACTTACCCAACAAACTTGTTCATATACCATCTCTGTTCTGGGATCTGCCGGGGAATTTGATTGGTGCGGACTGGGTTATCATAAGGCTGTTTGCGGAACCCAAAATAGTAGCCAAAATAGACCAGGGGCATGGAGATACCGAACCACATGCACAGGAGGGCAACCATGGTAGCAAAAGGCACCTTTAAGAGAAAACAAAACTGTTATCAAACTGTGTACTGTGGCACTAGCCTATAAAAAGGAATCTCCACCATAAGAGGTTGCTACAGCGTTCATATTTATGATGTAGTATTAAAGAAAAAAATAAAACACACAGTAGCTTGTGCAATGATTTTAGTTTAACACAGGTTTTATAAGGCAAGGTCCCATTCAGCTCATGCCTAATTCCCTTGTTGAAACCATTACTGAATACTGGAACATAATCTTACCGCTCCAGACGAGTGCTCTCCCCAGATGAAGCAGTTCAGAACAAAACAGATGCTAATCACGACTGCAGGGTACAGGGTGGCGGTCTGGAAGCAAAGAGTGAGAACGAAAATTAGACACGAGGAACAAGACCATGTACTGATGCACATGAATAGGTTTAGAGTGAGGCCTACATAACAAAGAATAAAAAGGATCTCCCACGTACGACATCATATAAAATAAAAAGGGTACTATCCTGTATTTAGCATCCATCAGTAGTGGTTGTGAGAATCTGTAGTTTTTGCTTTTGCGCTTAAGTACAAAAAAAAAAAAATCTTACACAGAATGCTCCTTTCTTCCACCTGTGACCCTTTAGAGAACGATAAAGACGGCCAGCAAAATAACCTCCGAACAAACTGGAGAGAAAATAAAAGAGAAATATACATCAGCAGGTTTTTTTTTTTTTTTTTTTTTTTATTTGTTGAAGTTGCTTTACCTTGTAATCACATTGCATTAAAGTATTTAAAGAAAGGCAGCTCAGAGCTAATGGCATGGAGTTCATTTCACAAAGCACTTTACCACATACCCCATGAACATGAAGAGGAAGCAGGAGGTTGTCATCAAGGCTCCTCTGCTGGATGGTGACAGCATGCCCAGCATGGCAACAACTGGCAATAGCAGGACAAAATAATATTATATAACACATGAACTGGGTGGTACAGTAGATGGGCGTTCGCACTTGTAGTTTGAACCCAGTCAAGGTCAGCAGTGAGAATCAATGCAACACAGTCTCACGTTTAGACTTATCTGTTCGGTTTTGCATTTGCTTAAGAGAAGAGCGTCTCTTGTTGTCCTCTGCTATCCCTTTGCTTTTATAGCCTAATTTGCTTTGTGTTTATGTCCTGATTTTATGACTGGTTTATTTATTTTGCTTTAGCTTTTTTATATTGTGTAAAGCGCCTTGAGAGATGCAGAGTTGTTATTGTGAGGAGGACTTGTTTTGACAAAGGTATTGATAAACAAAGGACTACAACAATACATGCGGTCTCATATATACAGTGCCTTTAGAAAGTCTACACCCCTTTCAAAATGTTCAACTTTTTTTGCCTTATAGTCTGGAATTAAAATGCATTAAAAAAAATTACATATATATATCTCCTACCCCACAACTTCCAAGTGAAAAAAAAAATTGTAGAAATAGCGTGGTTGGATAAGTGTCCACTCCCCTAACAAACCATACTCCACTCTGTTAAGGGGAAAAAAGTTTTCATTGAGAAAAAATTATATATTAAAAATACAAAACTGAAAAATCACAATTGGAAGCACCTTCGGCAGCAACTGCAGCTGTGAGTCTGTTGGGATAGGTCTCTACCAACTTTACACATCTAGATTTGGCAATATTGATATTGGCAATCTGATATTGTTCATCTGACAACACTGTTCCCTGTGATTCTTAGGAAGGAAACACATTATGATAAATACTTACAAATTACTATGAGTATCATACAGAAGAGCTGAATACCAGATCCCAGCAGGGAACTGAGAATCATGGGATAGCGAGGTGGACGGAACACGTCACCATGGACGTTCTTCCACCCAGACTCCTCCATTGTGTCCTCCTGTTCAGTAAACGCATACCATCAACCACCACACACAAACTAGTCTCACAGACAATCCATTGTTCATCTGAAGAACTTGAAACCATGTCTAGCTCTCTGGGCTGTGAGGCAGCACAACTATTTACAAGAAGTATGCAAAACACACAGGTCCATGTATACTGTGAATGTCTAGAAAATACACACACACACACACACACACACTATTACATGCTTTTAATATTTTCTTTTTAAAACTACTAATATATTCTTGATAGCAACTATGTAATCTTCATCACTAAACACAGGATCACATGTAGCTTGTTAGTTGGATAGCAAATGTTTATGTAAAAACTCAGTAAAACGAGAAGAGAACATGTCACCTACAATATCGTCTTCTCTGTTGTAATTAGCAATGTCCTTTCTTAGGGTTCTAATGATGATCATACTCAAAATGCCTGAAAGAAAATAGCCTGTTAAACGGAGGAACACTGAATGCCTCACCTCTGATAATTTAAAAATAAAATGTTAATCACTTACAAACACAAGTTTACTTTTTAAAATTCCTGATCGTATTTCAGCACACTTACAGCAAGCAAATACAAGAAGCCGACAAAGAATGGAAAGTGCACTAAAAATCCCTCTTACCTGAAAGAAAGAAGACGACCACCACAGAGTTGATAATGGAAAACCAGTGAATCTGTACGTCACTCATAGTCAGGTATGTATCCCAACGGGACGCCCATTTGACAAGACTCTCCTACAGAGCAAAATTCAAACACTGCTCATTCTGCTATTTCTGTATCTCCTATCCATGGAAGTTTAAAATGGCCAAATGATTCTGACACATCACAATAAGCAAATAGCTTCCTAAAACATCTCTTGGTTTCTTCATACTGTTTACTGATGCTAGGCAAATTTCCAGCAGTGCACTAACCTCCCAGTGAACAGAATAGGTGAAGAGAACCTGGTTTTCGCTGGTGGGGTCAATTTCTTGAGGAGCAGAGCCACTGGCTTCAGGCAACGTACACAAACCTTTATCAGCTTTTAGATCTGGTGGGGAAAACAGTTGTGCAGTGTGGGTAAAATTAAAAGGTCTGATGGGTAAACCATCTAATGCTGCTTATTCCAGTTTGCCCTGTCATTTGCTGACATTGAAAAACATCTGTTTTAGGATTTACTGGATGGTACAAGCTGGTAACCACATATACAGGTTTTAATGCACTAGCTATGACCTACTAGCCCTGCATGGAAGGCTGATTCTGAATGCTGCTTAAAATGTTCTTGATCAGTTTCCTTTGCAGCTGCCACTACCAAAACAGAAAATGTTGAACTAGCATTACTGACTAATCTACCAAAATAACGCAAGTGGAATGCTCACAAATCCACAGTACAACTTAAATACAGCATGCAAAATCATAAAAGTATCTACACAGGGCCACAAAAAGTGGAATCACGATAATGCTGCAGATAACAGCTGGATTTTACCTTCCCACTTGACACTCTGTGGCATAACCTCAAAGCGCACTACCCTGAAGGTGGGCTCCTCTCCCTGCTCTACTTTCTCTTTGTGGTAAAAAATTATAAACGACAGGTGGTTGTGCAGATAAAACTGGGGAGGAGAAAAATTAAATACAGAATTCAGCACAGCAATAACGATCACAATGCTTAATAGCTATAAATTGGCCAACGGAGCATCCTGACTACTGCAACAATTCTCTACGGCCCTATTAACAACAGTAAAAGAGGTTGCTCTCTCATTTGAGGGGGTTATCTCCCCCACTGGGATTTTTTTCACTCCACAAGCAGAGAAAGTCATTACACTGACTAAGGTTATACTGTGCACTGTGCCACATTAAATTTATTTATACCAGGTATTCCGGTGCAAACAATGGTTGAGCTTTACATTTCTTTCTCCATGAAATGCTAATTTTATACTCCCATACAAAATATTCCAGTTTATCTCTCAGAGATCACTTGCCTTGTTGTTGTCTGTGAAGCCAAGCCTATACCCGTGTTCAAACTGCACATCCTTTTGAACATCTTTCTTCTGCTCTTCCTCACCATCCCGGTCTGGGCTGAACTCCAGCCGTGTAGCGACAGGGAGATTGTCAGCAATTCTATTAAAAGGATAGAGCAAGAATCAAAATGTATGAGCATGGAAGTCTGCTGAACCATCATTAATACAGATATGTTGCTTGTTTTTTAAATATAAAGCTGCAGTTTTGTAACTCAATGTTTATTAAACCAACTAGAGGTGCAATTGGCACCCTAATTTCGTATTCGATTATCGTATAGACATTTATCAATGATAACACCGTGTAACAATTTTTAAATTTTTTTTTGGTTCCTGGGTAGTAAGTGTTATTTCCTAATTGCTTATGCCTCAAAAGTATAGAAAATGGCTATTATTCCCCCAAAACTTTGCTTTTGTGACCAGGACAGTGATATTTTGAAATTTACCTATTTTCCAGAACATTCCAGACAGATTCAGTGCTGAGTAAACTTGGAGTAACTTCTAGAACTTTCCAGTAATATAAATAGTAGTATAAATACAGGGGCCTTAAGCCCACCAGTTCAGTTTAGTTCCAGCTGCCTAAGTGGATACATATCTGCATTTTTCTGAGATGGCATCAAGAGGCTGCAATGGTGGCATTCCTGATGGGTCTCCAGGGTGGTTTTTACCAAGTTTCCCTGCTATCTTTGCCTTTGGGACAGCAGGGATACCAAGGCGCACTACCACAGGCAGGACTGGCCACAGCGGACAGAGTTCTCTGTGGGGAGGAACAACGTCAAGTGGGAGCCACTAGTGAACCCCCGGAAGGTGCTGGTGCCACCACTGCACATCAAATTGGGCCTTATGAAACAATTTGTCAGAGCTCTAGATAAGGAGTCGGCAGCCTTCAAGTACCTTCAAGACTTCTTTCCTAAGCTGTCTGAGGCAAAGGTCAAAGCTGGTGTCTTCATCGGACCACAGATAAAGAAGATCCTGGAGTGCAATGAATTCCCCAAGAAGCTCACTAGTAAGGAGAAAGCGGCTTGGAACAGCTTTGTCGCAGTGGTTCGGGGCTTCCTGGGCAATCACAAGGCCGAAAACTATGTGGAGCTGGTTGAGACTCTGGTGAAGAACTACGGCACAATGGGCTGTAGGATGTCCCTCAAAGTCTATATCCTTGATGCTCATCTTGATAAATTCAAGGAGAACATGAGAGCGTACTCGGAGGAGCAAGGCGAGCGCTTCCACCAGGATATACTGGACTTTGAACGCCGCTCCCAAGGGCAGTATAACGAGAACATGATGGGAGACTACATTTGGGGGCTGATTCGTGAAAGTGATTTACAGTATAATCGTAAATCTCGAAAAAACTACTCACTTCTAAATCTTTTATAGTCATTTTTGTATTACTTTAGTATAAATACATGTTAACTTGGATTCATATGTTGTTTTTATCTGACTTTATGTGAACAAAAAGACCGTTTTCTCATTGGAAATAGGTACATTTCAAAATATCTCTGTCTTGGTCACAAAAGCAAAGTCTGTGGGGAATAATGGCCATTTTCTATACTTTTGAGGCATAAGCAATTAGGAAATAACCCTTATTACCCAGGAACAAAAATTGTGTTACATAGTGTTATCGTTGCATTGATGTTTTATTGATGTTAAATGTTATTTTTAACAGAAGACCTAATAACTATTTGTGCATAATAGTTAAACAAAAAGGCATGACTGGCACTCAAATTAGAACACATCCAATCATAAAAAGAAATACAAATGACTCACTTTAACAACTGAAAAGAATACTTGTGCGCCCGCATCAGATTAACATCGTAATAATAATAAAAAAAACTATTTTAACGGAAGTAATTTCTGAACTGTGGTTGTTAAATACTGTTTACATGTTATGTCCAAAAGCAAAGCATTTGAATTAAACTCATAAACCCTGACTAATTTAACTATCGTACTAAATTCAGCTTCTTTTTATATAGTATTGCCATGTAATCCAAACACAACATGCTTTGAAACAAAAGGCAATTGGCAGATTTAATAGATTTAAAAAAAAAAAAAAAAAAAAAGTGTTGCCTTAATTTTTTAATTAAAAAAAAATCACGAATACTTGGCCTACTTGTGATTTGTCTTAGCCAATGTGTAATGTAGCTTGAAGTGTGTATCCTAGCAATGCACAAATCTACTGTACTAGCACTAGAAGCAGCACACTCACGGTTTTAATGTAAACCGCAACAGGAGACTTAAAACTGGGTACTAGTTTGATGCATCGATTCACCAAAATATAATCGAAGCTCTGTAAAATTTACTGCTGCACCCCTAAAAGCAACACAACAGTGCACAAAGATTTTGGAACCTAAAATCCCAAACCTGAACCAACAGGTATTCAAGAATAATCTGGTGTTATCACTTACAGGTGGACGTAATACTCCTCTTTGATGCGCTCTGCAACCAGCTTACTCTTCTCCAGAGACAGTTTCTCAGGTTTGTTTGACTGGTCACAGAGAACCTCACACTTCTTATCACTGTTCATGAGCATCTTGAATGGAGTGTTGACAATCCTATCTCCTCTCAACACCTCACCTGCAGAACACAACTACGCTAGTCAACACGAGGTCTGCACTACTCATTTTCTGCATTTTGTTTTAAAATCAGATTTGTCTTTACACAATCACAACTTAAAACATTAGTTATTTATTTTTTTACACAGCTTGTCATAGGTATCTTTCACTTCACATAAAACAAAGCAATTTTCAAAGTTATTTTACTGGAACTGCAAGTTTATATGTGCTGTGCATCCTGTCTCAAGATACCAACCAGTATTCTTGCTCCACTTTAGGAAAGAAAACTGCTCAGAAGGCACTAACCCACTTTGCCTTTAACAATACATTTCCACCTGCAACCCTACCTACAGCTGCACCTTTAAGATAACAAAGGGGTTTCTCTCATGATAATCCATTCAAAGGAAATCAGGATATACATTCTCTTGAAATGGCTAGTAAATGTAGCACACCTGGTCCCTGGACCTGAAGATACCATTGATTTCAATACAACTTGCACAAACTTACAACTGACCTTGAGAATGACACAACTCCAAACTTACCCAGGTTTTCTGCTTTGTAAACTATTTTATCTGGCCGGCAGAACGGCAGTGAGTAATACTCATAGGGAAGCTGTGTCCGTGAGCTAGTCAATTTAACAGCCTGTAGAAATAAGAGAGCATGGGTTAGACAAACGCTTAGCCTAATTCACTACAGAGATACGATCCTGGACTATTTTGTGCGTGTGCATTTTCATCCTTTAGCCAAATCACTAAAGCTGCGTGAATCGATTATTCAATTATTTTCATAGAGCTCCCTAATGAAAGCTGGCGAGGACACCCAGATGAGGGTCACTGGTGTTGATTCAACTAGTTTACCATTTGAAAGCTGCTTGAGTAAGTTCAAAAAGCTGGTTTTGTTAAAAAAAAAAAAAAGGAATTAACCAAATGATAAAACAGCCTAATCAACACCAATGACCCTCACCTGAGTGTCTAGGAGAGCACTATACCAATAATGGGATTGTGGAGCTCTACAAATCACTCCTGTATTCCATTAGAGATATTCACTGAAAGACTTATGTTTCTTACCTATTAGTTTTCATTAGACAATTTACAAGCCCGGCATGAGTTAGCCACTTTGCTGTTGGTTTAACTATTGATTGTATATTCATTTCCTACCTTGATTTCCACAGGATCATTTTGGTGGAAGTCTATCGGTGCAACTCCTGGCACATAAAAGGCATTGGCAGAATGAAGAACGGACAACACCATAAATGTCAATGCTTCCTGAAAATAATAAAACAAAAGTTGTTTGCCAGTACACCCTTTTCAAAAGACAAACAACAAACTCAGTTAACAACTGGAGTCACAACAGTGACGGCACAGAAAGAGCCAACTATGACTTGCAGGAGATGTGTACTGAAAGCATATCTTGCAAAGACTGCTAGTGTTAATTACAAAGTAACAGACTGAGACCAATAGAGATTTGTACACAGGAAGTGTTTTACAAGCAGACAGCGAAGCTAACGCTTAGTTAGTAACATTGAATTGCTTTTGTAAGACATTCTTCCCCTGCCACCACTACAAATAAAAGCCACTTATGAAATGATAAAAGTAGACCACCATGATCTATATTCACATGCTCTTGCAAAAATGTAATTGACAGACAGGCCAAATGTCTTCATCTCTTGCGCTACTGGTTTGTCCAGATAAAATGTAACCTCTCTTTAGACATATGTAAATCTTAGTGTGACATAATGACAAAGACTCTGATAGACCTAAACTTGTGCTAAAGAATGCCTTTTTCAAGTTTCATCACAATTGCATAAAGTATTCTCTAGAAATATGAAAAAATCTAAGTGCGACATACAGGCAGGCGGACGGACACAGCCACTGTATACCCAAGACAACACTCAATATCTTCAGCAAGTTGAACAAGAATTTGACATGCTTTTTTCGCTCTCCCTCCAAGTTGCCAGTGGTAAATTTAACAAAGTATTAACATTTAAGGTACAACACTTAGATATGCGTACTGGAATGCGTCAATGAGTACATCATTATGTATCAATCATATATATCTGTATATCAAAAGCAAATCTTGGTCCAGGTGTTGAGGTATTGTAGGAAAGCCTTCTGCTGGCTGCTAACAGGCATTGCCAGTTCCAAATTGTTGGGACATACCTGTGCTAAAGCTTTTTTTTTAAGCCTAATTAAACTTGCAGATGTCTTTACAGCTATTCCTTTGCATTCATTTCAGAGCAAATATCTTAGCATCAACTACTACTGTATACTTCAATCATAGGCACTTAGCGATATTAAATAAATGATATCTACAAGTTGTCTTGTTAGAGTATGAGATTCTCTATTGCCCTACAGACATTTGACAGAGCCTGGGCAATTAAGACTGGCTTATGGTGTTGATTCAGAGGCAAGATCATAGGTTACAATTTAACCTGTAAGAAAGCCCTATTTGCTAGTATGTTTGCTTTAAGACGACTGATATTTATTTGTACGGTATTCGTTCTTGTATTTTTTATATATATATATTTTTTAAAGATAACGAATGTCCCACACTACAGTAGATTACACGTTCAATACCGACTGACACTGTTAAAAACACGAATCGTTATATTCCGTATCGGGGAACTCGGAAATCTGTAATGTAATGGCAGCAGTGTACAATATAAAATACAGCTTACGAAATGTTGTTCCTGTTTTATTTAGGCATGTCAGCTTTACAAAGAGACGTTGGTATTTTCACGAGTACAGATAAAACAAATGTAGACAAAAATCACAACCCGGCAAGATATACAGAGTTGCATATTAATTACTGGTATTCTAAACCGCGAATTCTCATTCACACCTTACAATAATAAAATATACCGATGCATATTTGCAATATACATCACAAAAAATGTATTACTCTTACATTGTAATTATTATTTACGTGCTTGCTGATCAACAGGAAACAAGAGACTGGTCGGCCTTTTGCGTCAAACAGTCAAGACTAATAATACATATTATCGTGTTATTTTATGCAATGGCGAGGCTATTTTTACTCCTAACTATTATAAACAGTATGTAGGAACAACGATTACAAAAAATACATTAAGAAAACAATTTGGACTCACCATCACTACCGCCGCCGCCATCTTGGATACACGTGTCACTCGTGACGTCGACGGAAGTAGTGATAACAAATGAAACGGCGAGCTTCTAGTTGAACTTCAAGCGACGAGTCACGGTCGCTTGCGTAAAAAAGCGTTAACGATACATCTCTGCTTTTAAGTGTTGACATAAGTGCAGTGCCCAGTTGTTGTGGTGTTTACACAGAATAAAAACCGAATAATTACTATAATCTCTGTCACCCACGGGCTACTAATTTGCATTGGTGCCTTTAGTAAGAAAAAAACGATTTAAGTGATGTTTAATGTTTAGTGCATAGCCCAATACGTCGGTTAAGGAAACAATAATCTCAATTATAATTATAATATTATTGCATCTCTTACCTACACAGTCATGCTGTACTGCTGGACGTGTCAACCTTGCTCAGTCACAATTGCAGAAACGCATAAAAATAAGAATATCCCACCGAAATCACATATTTTATCATAGGTGGAGAACAGGGGGCTAAGCAGTTGAGCTCGAGCAACACCGCTCTATCAAAATAATAATAATAAAAATAATAATAATAATAATAATAATAATAATAATAATAATAATAATAATAATAATAATAATCTTAAAATAAAGCCAAGGTTTACTTTACACATGGATGCAGACCCATGTTGACTCCAATGCTTCCCACAGTTGTGTCAAGTTGGCTGGTAGTGGATCTCTACTCCGAATAGCTCGTTCCATCTCATCCCACAGATGCTCAATTGGATTGAGATCTGGTGACTGGGCAGGCCACTGCAGTAAGCTGAATTCACTGTCTCATTCATGGAACCATTCCTGGACAATCCTAGCCTTGTGGCATGGGGCATTATCCTGCTGAAAAAATCCATTGGCAATGATGTTCAGATATCCTGTGGCATTCAAACGTTGCTCCACTTTTATCAAGGGCACAATGTGTGCCATGAAAACACACCCCACACCATCACACCACCACCACCAGCCTGCAATGTTGACACACGGCATGATGGATGCATGTACTCATGTGGTTTTCTCTATACCCTAATCCTCCCATCACGTGAAACAGCAGGAACTGGGATTCATCAGACTAGGCAATGTTTTTCCAATCCTCCAGTGTCTAGTGTTTTCGTTCCTTAGCCCACTGTAACCGCAATTTCTTGTGTTTTGCTGAAAGAAGTGGAACTCTGTTGGGTCATCGGCTGCCATACCCCATTCCTGTCAAGGTACAACGAGTTGTGCATTCTTTTATGGGTCTTTCGGCAACAATGTGTACTGGACTGTCAGTTGACTAACTGTAGCCCGTCTGTTCCTCTGCACAATTCGTGTCAGCCTCTTTTGGCCTCTTTCATCAATGGATGTCATTTTGCTGGTGGACCATCCTTGATACACACGGGAAACTGCCGAGCGTGAAAAATCCAGCAGTGTTGCGGTTCTTGACAAACTCAAACCGGCGCGCCTGGCACTTACTACCATACCCCGTTCAAAGGCACTTAAATCTTTTGTCTTGCCCATTTATATATATATATATATATATATATATATATATATATATATATATATATATATATATATATATATATATATATATATGTATTTTAACTATACAGTTTCACAATCTTGGTCCCCCTAATCTCCACCTATGCCGTAACATTATGGAATTGACATGTCAATGCAAAAATAAAATAATAAAAAAAAAATCCTTCCGATATATTGTACTTTATGAACTCAAATACTTCACATTGCACAATTGCTGGTTTGTGGTTTATCTTTTAGACTAGGTGTATTCGTTATACAGGTGTCAGTTTAAACAAGTTTCACAGAATCAGAAGTGGGTCTGCATGCCCTAACTATGGGACTTTTTTTTTTTTGTATTGAACGGTTTTTGACAAGCTTAATGTTTTATTGAGCATGTTGTGATTTTCATGTGACATGCAGCAATATGAAACATTTTATTGTTAATAAGTAAATAACTTAATCCACCAAAATGACTGTTACAGTACAGGGGAATTGTTAATGACTGATGCCAATGACTTACTTATCCTACTAGAAGGAAGATGCCTGCAGTAATAAATCATTTTTTTGTGTGGATTCAATAATAATAATAATAATAATAATCATCATCATCAATATTTGTTTTCCTATTCAACAGTTCGGATCCACTTTCACATATACTGTATATCAGTTTCTGCCTAGTTATTCAGTGGACCTGTTACAGGATCTGCGTTGCCCTTTATGCTTGTTCCCTTAAAGAGAATGCATGTAAATTCAATTTAAACACACACCACGATCACACCATTGAAGTCATGTTTTTCTTTTTTTTTTTTTAATAAGCAAATCTAAAAAGTACCATAAAAATTCAAAATACATATAAAAAGGATCATAACACATATAATCTTTACCCCATCTTTTTGGGGGGATTCAATGAACATACAGGTGTATATGTATAATGTGTGTGTGTTATCTTTTACTTAACATATTAGTTTGCTCTGGAATAGGCATCTTTTATATAAATTGTGTAATATTTAAAAGATGCATTTTCCTGTATCTACACTTCCAATTCCCGCAGTCTTCTGAGTGATGACTTTATGCCAGTGGTCCTCAACATTTTTTTGGCCATGAGCCCTTTTGCAGTTTTCTCATAAGACGGAGGGCATGCTAATTTATCTCTATTGATATTTAACTAATGGCTTATTCCAAAATGTGAAATAAAAATGATCAAACGGCACAGGAGCAGACGTGAAGAGTACAGGGCAGCAGCTTGTAATGACATTGGCTCTAGCCCAGATTTTATTTGGCCAATCTGCAGCTCAAAAATATGTTTTTAAATTTGATTTGAGCCGCCAGCATTCCTGATATGACTTGATATGACTATCACGTGAATTCTTAAGAACACATGAATCAAAGAAAGCAAGCAAGACAGCAGCCAGCTGGATTGAGCAACAGAAAGATGATACAAATCCAGGTGTCTTAGCTGCAAAACCCAGCTACTGGAGACGTCATAAAAGGGAAGAGGGGGTAAGACTGACAATCTCAGTGGCATTTGTTGCTATATGTAATGGTATATGTGAAGTATTTGTCCTGGCTGTCTATGATACTGCCTATTGATTATGGAAAGGGTTTAAAATATCACTAAACCTAGTACAGTAGTATAATCTGTCAAATAGAATAAATAATGAAAAAAAAAAATGAAAAAAATAAGGCACAATAAATGTTATCCACTGCCCTGATTGCAGGAAAATATTGCAGCTCTGCGTCCCATAGCCTAAATATAACTGCTGGTGCTGCTTGCAGAATACATGCACAGAACAGTATTAGTTTGCTAAAAGAACCTCTAGATTTGAAGAGTAACAACATTGTAGTTGTCAAGAGCAACAGGGTGCAAGGTCTTTTCAATTAATGTATGTATAACAATTATAACAACAACAATAAAATAATAACAACTATAACAATAATGCAATGATAGAGGTGCACAGTAAGCTTCTTCATATGGAATTTGTGTAAAATGTAAAAATCTTCATTGGGCATTATTTATGTATAAGGGCCACACACTATACAGTATTTTATGATCTTATTTACTTGTTGATCTGTTAAGCTATATTATAATACAAACTGACAGCTGTTAAATCATAAAAAAAAAAACATATTCATAAACTTCATACTCATATGGATTGACAATCCTTATTTTCCTGTTACCAAGACTTTCTCATGTGTGGTGGACTCCCCCTGGTGGCCGATGGATGTTATGACCGATGAAGAAGGCTATCCCCATGGCCTTCAACCATGAGGTTCTCTGGACCAAGAGACCAGCAACGACCTGTGACTTCATCACTCACATCATGTAAAATAGAGGTTGTAACTCGGGTACCCAAGCTTGCTCAGTTCTCGTAATTCACAATTTCGAAGCATCTTGGCCTAATATAGGCCATACTTAGAAACAAGAGGGTACAAATATTTAGAGTCACATTCCTACAACCTAGCCCTTAATACACATACCAGTGAATAGTTCAGTAACCAGCTGCCATTTTAAAATGCTGAAAACTTGAGCTACAGTAACATTCAAAATGGAAACTAAAAAATAAACACCGTTAAAATTAAGCATATAGTAAGCCCTGGTGTCCAGAGTCCTGTATTTTCTATATCCCAGTGAACCTCAATTTGGCCACCATGTGTATTGAATTGATTCCCTTGACATTACATTTCTTCCTCAGGTTACCGCTTGACTGAGCACAATGTACAGTAAAATTAAAACAAAGCTTGGTGTAGCCCCAGTCCACTGGGGTGGGACAATTCCGATATCATTGTACCGAATTGAATCTGCAGGGAGCTATCCTGCTAAAATTACTTGAAATGAAGAAATACATACCTTTGAACTGAGATAGATATTTACAGAGCTGTCTTTAAGTGAAGCACAAAAGGAACAGTTTTACTAAATGTTTTCTCTAGCGCCAAGACTCAGGCTTCATGTTTTCACTTTTCAGAAGCGACTTAAAAATCCATTCCAATAATTCCCCTAATCTCTGAATTTTCATTCTTAATAAAAACTGAGATCTGCTGGCACTGTGATCTGACACACACCTCTCTCTCTCTCTCTCTCTCTCTCTCTCTCACACACACACACACACACACACACACACACACACACACACACACACACACACACACACACACACACACACAGTGAGGCCTTTCCCTGAGAGGATTAGTGCTTAAACAGTTTGAATGCAGGTTTGTAGCCAGGTTTAACAGTGCACCTCTTAAGTAAAAAAAAATATATATTAAACAACTATGAGCTAGCTTCTCAAAGCTACATACTGCAAATTTGCCCTTAGCGCACATTTTCGTCTGTGAGGCAGAAACAGCAATTACAACACTAAAACAAATGGATTGTTAACTTTATCGAATGCATTTTTTCTTTCTATAAAATTGTGCTTATGATGATTTGGAGCAACTGGCTTTGGGGATCTAACCCTGTATCTTTTGATGGGTTACTTGCCAGTGTTTATGTTTGATTGATTTAAAATTGTTTTTTTCTATTGTTGTTTTGTTTTTAATTTTTTTTTTACCTCAGACAAGAAACAAGAAAAAATAATAATAATAAAAAAAATAAATAAATAAACTGCACAAAACATCCCTTCAGTTAACTTGTTTTTCCACTTAGGCTTTAACTAATATATTCAGGGATCAAATGCAGTTTGTTAGTCATTTTTAGCAATAGTCTACAACAAATTATTTTCATAAAACTAATAAAGAATAAATATTTGTAATTTTTTAAAATTTTTTAAACACTTCCTAAAGCTAGGAACCTTTGACATTTTCTTTTATTTGTATTGACTCTCTCTTATTAGAAAGTGGTGCACACTGTGTGCTGTGGTTATCAGTTAGTTACTGTAGCCCTCTCCTCCCACCAGCAAGTATTCCTTTCCGTTCGGTGTCCTGCTCTCCCCGTCAAGGCTGCTGTTGGTACTGGCTCTCAGTGGCAGTGTAGAAGTCCTCCAGCACACTCTGCTGGTACTCGAAGGTGGGGCGGTCTTCAGGTCTGTTCTTCCAGCACTTCAGCATGATCTCATAGAGCTCCTTGGGGCAAGCTTCTGGCTGTGGCATGCGGTACCCGCGCTCCAGGGACCGGATCACCTCAGGGTTTGACATCCCTGAGAGAGGAAAAAACATCTGGCTCAGGGATTGACTAGAACAATCAAGCATAGAAAACACATGGTAAAGCATAGGTAAGCATTGCAAAGAACAGCAAGTGAAAGCATGGTAGTCAAAACATGGTAAATCATACCTAAGCATTGTAAAGAATAGCAAGGTAAAGGATATTAATAAACATAGCAAGCCAGGGCAAATTATAGTTAATGCATAGTATAACCACAGGAAAAGCAGGGCAAAACTGCAAAAAAACAGTGCAAAAGTACAGCGGTTAAATTTATATAAGGAAATAAGGGTACCAGCAGGACAACAACCCTCTGAATTATCAGATTAGCTGTATCCCCCTCCAATCCCCTGCTTCCATTGCCCACTCCTTCTCCACCCTTGATCCTCAGTGGTGGAATGACTTTCCCACGGATATCAGGTCTGCTCAAGACACACCTGTTCAGACAGCATCTGTAAATACCACAACTCTCGACTATACTGGACTATGGCACCCATTTGTACCAGTACTTGCATCAGCTTGTAGTTGCACTGACCTGCTCCATACCTTGCTGTACTACTACTGCTCTTAATTATAACTACTTCCTGTATCTTGTATTTGACTTTACTCTTATAGGTATCCGTGTTCACATTTTTTTTGTAATTGCTCTTATTTGAAATCATTCTCATCTATTCATTGTACTTACTACCTGCTCATACTGGACTTCACTCATATAAGCAATTTATTTATTTATTTTAATATATATAATTTAGTAGTCGCCAATTGATTTTTACCCCATTTTCTCCCAATTTGAAATAGCCAATTGTACTATTTTAGGCTCAGCTCACTGCTACCAGTGACTCAGGAGTGGCAAAGACAAACAGCCACCTCAGAGCTACAGTGTCGGAGTACAACGCAGCTCTGGGGAGCTTACAGGCAAGCCCGTAGGTGCCTGGCCAGTCCACAGGGGTCGCTTGTGCGTGGTGAGCTGAGGACTCCCTGGCCGACCTAAGCCCTCCCCACCCTGGCACTGCTCAGCCAATTGTGCGCCGCCCCATGGGAGCTTTCATCCACAGTCGGCAGTGGTAGCCTGGACTTGAACTGGTGACCTCCAGGCTATAGGATGCATCCTGCGCTCCACGCAGAGAGCCTTTCCCAAACTCTCCCGGATAGTTTTAATATAAGTTAACTGCTCTTAGTCGAACCTGTTCTTACATGTAATTATTTACAGTATTCTCTATTTTTTTTTTTTTATCTTATTTGATTTTGATCTTTTGCTACTGATTTGATTGTACTTTACAACTGCTCTTGTCTGTAATGTGATATTCTGAACTGTGGTACGTTACAATGTGATATTTTGTAACGCTTCTAAGTCGCCCTGGATAAGGGCATCTCCTAAGAAACAAATAAATAGCTAAACTAAAATGAAAAGTACTACATAAGCCTATGGGACTTAAACAAAATGGAAATAAAAGATTCAAAACAAATCCATTAATGAATAATATCAAAAACTGTATTTGCATGCAATTACTCTGACTGCCACGATTGCTATCGTGAAACACACAAGTACGAGTTCTACAAAGTCTATTGAGTTATAAAAGGTGTGTTCAGAACACACACTGCTACTACAAAGCTATTCATTCTACAGTGCATAACTTCCTGAACACCTTGTTAGATTTCTCGAACAAAGGAAAGCCAGAATTGTGTTTTTTTGCTCAAAAGCAATTTCTCTGACACTTTCACCAACACCCTCCTGCAGTACAACACACATTTTACTGTTATAAATCAAACCACAATCATTGTGTAACATTAATACTGTACAGCACAAGAAAATAACCCCAATCAACCTGTCCCTAAATGATAGGCGCATCATGGCAGACTTAGAAGGCTGGAGGTGCAATACTATGTAGGCTGTCTCCACTGACAATTCATTAATGGAGAAACAGTAGCGCTGGTGTTTAATGCATTAACTCTGTGATGTACAGACCTGGATAAGGAGTGCGACCGTAGGTGATGATTTCTGTTAGGAGGATGCCAAAGGACCAGACATCGGATTTGATCGTGAAAGAGCCGTAGTTAATGGCTTCAGGAGCTGTCCATTTGATGGGAAACTTTGCTCCTGAAAACATGAAAGCATTGACGTTACAAAGCTGGCTCAGTCAGGAAAACTCATGCGATAGGGAACAAGCTTTATCAAAGCTTAGACAACAAATACAACGTTCTACACATTTTCATTACATCTTTGGCTTTTGGCCTTGCTCTTCAAGGTACCCCTGCCCATAATTTAGTTTGCTGATAGTGGAGAGGCTGGCTGTAGGGAAGCCATGGGCAGGGGGGCAGGATAATTGCCCTCCCTTTAGACAAGGCCAAAAACCTGGTGGAGGCTGGGGAGGAGAAGGCAAATTCTGATGTACAGTGGGGACGAATGGATTGAGGTAAGATATAAAGCCCTTTCTAGATGATCACTGGACGTGTTGTTTATCGAATGACGATGAAATGTTAGCCATTTGACTGACAAAACGAGATCTGGTAAGTTGTTTTTTATGGCACAGCTCTCCTAACTTACCTTCTCTGGCCGTGTACTCGTTGTCTTCGATGATTCGGGCCAGCCCGAAGTCAGCTATCTTGCACACTAGAGACTTGGATACCAGAATATTAGCAGCTCTCAGATCCCGATGGATGTAGTTCTTCTGCTCAATATAAGCCATCCCCTCTGCAATCTGAACATGATGTTATGGGTCAGTGTATTTGGAAGTAGGTGAGGAGTGCTAACATTAGAAACATACAACTGAATTAATTCTCTTCACTGTCGCATTGTCTGAGCTTTCATTAGAAATAATAATCAATTGAGTTTACAAAGTTCCTTTGAGAATGTTGTTCAGTATTTCTAAATGTACTATAAGCTGCTATATCAGATCATTCTTTACATTATTATTATTATTCTTTCTAATCCTTCTTCAACCCTTCTAAAAGTGTGCAGGGGAAATGTATGTATTTGACATATTCTAATATCATTCTATATTTTTGTGTGTATGTGCTGAGTTCTTCCTGCATTCTTTCTCTCATCTCCCCTCACCCAACTTAAAATGCAAGCTTCAAAAGAAACTGAGAAAGCAGTCTGCAGATCTGCTAGCCAGGGCCAGGATGAAATGAAAAGAAAAGTTTGTGTTGATTAGATAAGTATACCAGGCCAAGTGTCTCAAGAAAGTGTGTCTGTTTTTCTAAATGGTCAGACTCTGATAAAATGGCTGTCTCTAGCCCAGGTCTAAAATGTCTATTGAAATTTATGAGTAACTCTAAGTGGGTTAGAGAATGTCTTTGAATTAGCTTTGCCAGTCAGCAAACCTTTAAAATGTTTAGATGAGTATATATAGTTTTCCTAAAACTTTCTAAATACAAGATTGACACTAACGTTTTGTTCATACATTTCTTAAACTACAATACCAAACACTATACACATCGTGATGATTGCTGTCTGTCAAATTGTATTTTGATAACTGTCGGTATGATATTAAGGATTGAATATATTTGTTTTGTGCCTTACAATGACATTTGGCACATACATGGTTAAATCTGTAAAGAATAAGTTACAATTTAAAATGAACAAATAGTACTTTATAACCAAATATAATTTGTGTTAATCAGGCTCTGAATAGCCATATATAATAAGGTATGGAGTTATTCATCTTTTTGTGGGCAACATGAATATGCAGGTTTTATAGAGAAAGGAAGGAGCACAGTAGAGTTATTAATAAAGGAGACTTTTCTTAAGTTACCTTTTAAGAAGATATTTGATGGACAGCCTTATCCAAGGCGTGAACAACAATTCTTTGAAGATCAAGGACACGCCTTTTTCTAAGGACAACTGCCAATGAAGTTACATTTTGGGTCAATCCCAAATGATTGGCTGGTGTCTCAGAACACCCATCTCATGCCAACTTTAAAAGACTGGAAATCGAATGATTTCTGGGTCTTGATTTTTCCATCCATTCAAGATCTATTCTGGACCTATTCTTTGAGGAATCATCTATCTATCTGGAAGCTACAGAAGATGCCTTGTTGGAGAAAACCTTCTTCAACTTAAGAACTTCGATCTACCCTGGAACTAAACTTTGAATTGAACTGCAACCAAAAGACAATATCTTTGAAGAGGATTAACTGCAATTGACTTTCTACTTGGGAAACTTCACACATTGTTCTTGGAAATCTAACAATTTGCAACGAACCTCCAGGACTCTTAAATCAAGTTTTGTACATTAATGGACTCTTTTTACAACTGGACTTGCAAAACTTTGAAACATTCCTCCTCTTAAAACCTTTCTTCAAGCTCCACAAGAGTAAATATATAATTCTTAACCTATCAAGAGTTGCCTATAGCTATTAGATTTAGAATATCTATTATGTGTTGTCTTTGCTTATCCATGTGTGCTATATAATAAAACTAGTTAAAAATCATTATTTCTTAAATTGTCTGTGTTTTTTTTTTGTTTGAAACAAGGTGCACTTGTACAGAAAGTAAACATTTATGATTTAATCAATTAAAATTAAGCCAGAACTGCGCATTACTATTGGAGTAATGTATTGCTGTAGTTTATAGCATAACTGGTGAACTATAGTTACTAAGTTCTTTAATGGTAATTTGTGAGGAAACCACATTGTGATATGACCTAAGATGTAAAAACTTAAATATACACGACAGGTGTTCCATGGTAAAAGCATAGGCATGTGTAATAAAGCCCAGTGAAAGCATGGTGTAGCATTAGGTGAGCATTGTAAAGCACTAGAGAGGTGTGCTAAAGCATATTAAAAAACAAGGCAAACCAGGGTAAATGACATTAAATGCATGGTTTAACCATGGGAAAAGCATTTGAAAAGTGCAAAAATACCATATAAAACTACATTGGGAAACATTTATAAGGGAACAGGCAAAAACACTGACACTATCAGTTGTGGTTAGTGTGGGAGTGGCTGTTCTCCATAGCAACACGCTACCCAAATCAGCCCCCCCCCCCCCCCCCCCCCCGGTGATTCCTATCTCAAAGGTTTCCGACCCTGAGAATCTCCAGTTCACAAATTGCAAACAGAAAAGGGTGAAGCACCACTCTTCCAAATAACATTTGCAAACAGAAACCACTGGCAGCTGAGCGCTGTGTTCCACATTCTCAACAGAGAACAAACTTCCCCTCTGCTTTCAGCAACAGACTGAACTCAAGAATCACCCCTCTGTACAGACGCTTCTCTATTGTCTCTTCATAACACAGGCAAACCTGCTTGATACTGACCCCTGTTAATGCCGCCCACTGCTTATTATAACCACATTCTTGCTTGAATATAATGTGAATCAATCACACTGATCAGTCCTACAACTGGTTCCTATCCCACTTTTGAGTAAAAAGTGTATTATTGTATTAATGTATAACCAAAGAGCAAACAGGACACTGCAATGGATACAGCTTTCTGCTTTTAATTATTACAATGTGATGTACATGGACAGTATAGTAGACTGATAACACAATGTTATAAATAAACACTATATTAAATGTACTTCCTAGCGTTGCACTTCAAGTTCCTCATTAAACAAGACACCCTTATTCAACTCTTCTTAGTGTCGCCATTTTGAGTAATATTAAGATGACATGAATGAGTCTTGCTGAGGTCTGGGATGTTTCTCATCTGACACAGACACCTGCCAGTTATAACACGATCACCAGAAGCAAAAAGTTGCTCATCAGTTTCTATTTGACTACATGGAATAAACGACATGGAGTCATTAGTGTCTGAGATGAGACCCTGAAGGAGAGTCAGGGAATGCCAAGGAGCTGATGGCAGGCTCAAATTGAAATGTGATACACAGATGGGTGTGCCACCCAGTGTGTAGCCCTGCAAAGTTTACTTCCGAGGCTACAATTGCTTCTATAAAAGCAGTTAGAGGAAGTCTATTTATATTTATACTGCCCCCCCCCCCCCCCCCCCCCCCCCCCCAACCTCACTCTAGACAATCTAATCACAAAAAAGTTCTGCTTTTATAACTTCCTCTTCTCTTTTCTCGTTAGGGAAGAAAAAATGTTTTGCATACCTATTCTATAATTGTTATAATTAGCTTTATTTAAGCATAAATGCAATAGCCATTTCAGAGAGGCACCGTTGAAACTGTATGGCCAATACAGGCTACTCTATCAACACATCATCTTAACTTACAACTCGTGATACCAACTGACAGGACTCAGTGGAAATATCATGAAGGAAAACTCACAACTGACACTGCCTTTCACATAGTACACAATGAGTTACACAATGAGTGCCCATGTTAGTCTTGTCTTTAGGATCATTCAATAATCTGGCAAGGGACCAGGACCTAGAATTTTACAGGAACTGTAAGCATGTGGCTGAACCAATGAAGGGTGTGCCTAAGTCAAACTAAACTAGCAAAGTTTTGTTTGTCTTTTTAATAAATCACTTTTAAAGGTAAAACATTATCGGGGCTTTTCCCATAGATTACCATGATCTCTAAGAGCAGTGTGGCGGAAGCGTTCACAGCACGTGAAAAAGAATTCTTGTGACGAATGTCTATGCAAAGTTTAATCTGATTTGGCAATCAGAGACCAAATGTCATGCAAAAATAGAGAGTGAAGGAAGGTGGAAATGTATGTGCACAAGCACCTCCACTGGTGGACACATCACTGAAGAATACATTTGATTTCCACTCCCATCAGGGTCCTGCTGTCTGGCTGAACTATGAAGAGCTCTCTTGATTTTAAAAGTATTATGTTTGGACATGTCTAAAATAATTTGTCCAAGGGCTCTGGAATGGCAAGAGCCAGAGATTTCCCTTCATAGATTAGATCGGACTACAAAGGAGCACGGACTCCAGTGTGGGTCAGCTTTAGAAGAAAAGGAAACGAAAATTATTCCCCAGAAGCATGCAAGCTGAACTACTGAAACCTTAGAGATGCACAGAGCACCTTAGATGTGGAGTCTGACGTCAATATAAAGCCGAGCCCTCATTCATGCTTGCTTGCTGAACGGCTCCCCTGAAAAATCACACGGTTATTTTAGCAATGATTCTCACATTATAAAACTGTGTTGCCTTTAAGCCACAGCATAACTGAAGCTGAATTATCATGCTCAGCTCGGCCTCTAGAGATTTGAATATTCAAATGCAGGCTGACGCACGACACAGATGCTTATTGTTTTTGATGAACACTGTGTGTATTGTATCAATGCAGACTCATTTTCTTGTCAGCTTTTGTTGTTGCGGCAGATGCCATGCGGCTGTGTTCTATTAAACGGAAACACAAGTGTGGTAAGACTGAAGGTCAAAGCAACATAATTAGCTGGGTTTACAGGGTAGCCCCAGTGCCACTGAGTTGCACTGACAGAGAAGTAAACAGCCCTTTTAACAGTTGATGGAAAATTGAAGCAAGATCAGAGATATCTGTGTTATGGCGTGAGGGTATTGGGCTGTGTGGGAGTATGTGTGCGTGGGTGTGTGTGTGTGTGAGTGTGTGTGTGAGTGTGTGTGTGATTTTTCCACTGTGTGCACAGGGCTGTGATCCTTCTTATTGGGGCCTTTAATATTGAATGTTTTCTTTTTTGTTGAAGAGACCAAAAACTGAAGAGTGCCACAGAGTGCATTTAGATGTGTTAATTAGCTTGGATCTATTTAATACATCAAAATTATTGCAACAGTAAAGCCATGGCATCTTGCCTTAAATGGCATCAAAGCTTTGCTATAGCAGTATCTATCAGGTACTTTTATTAAGAGGGAACTACTGTATATTCTGCCCTTTGGTGATGTCTTATCTGACATTAATAACTCAATGTGATCCATTATGATGCAGAGAATCAAACACTTGATGCAGATCTAACCCTAGGATTAATACACAGCTATCCTCATAGTAGCCAATAACAAAAACAATGACAACTATGTGCAATTATTTATTGAATCCAGATGTTGTGAAGTTGTGTTGTTGTGTTCCACCCCAGGTATCGTCTCTTCAGTGGATCAGCTTTACAGTGTGTGTAAACAGCTTTGAATTCCGAACCATTCCATAACACTTATGCTAGCTATGATACCAAAGAATAACAAAATCTCCCCTAATAAAATTACATCCTGCCCCATTTATACAGTGCATAGCAATCCATATGTCTTACCTGGGCAGAGAAATCAATCAGTTTAGGGAGCTGCAGCCGGTTTCCCTCATCGCTTTTCAGGAAATCCAGTAAACTGCCTGCAAGGACATGACACAGGCGGTTTTATATAACGGGAAAATGTTGCAGATGTAACAAACTATAATGTGGCAAGCTTTAACAAAAGTAGCAAGTTACACTTTTTTTTGTTTTGATTTTCAGTTGCAAAAAAAAAAAAAATAATCAAGCGTTGGTAAAAAACACATTTGCAAGCTTTATTTACCAAGCCGTTGTTCCCATTTGCAAAAATCAAACTGCTAGAGCAGCAATTCTCATTACGTGGCCCAATTATTCTGAGAGATCCTAATTTGACCCCGTACCCACTTCCTTTCTCCAAGTAAACTGCCTCCAGTCTGCCAGAGCAATTGCACTTTACCAGTCTAGAAATCAGAAGCGTTTGTGATTCAGTGACTTTGTAAGCTCAACAAATATTTGGGAAAAGGTGATAATACAATATAGTTCTGTGGCATAAACGTTTAATAAACTTTCACAGTGATTTTAAGGTTTCCCATGCATTTTTCCTGCTGCACCACGCATCCTTTACAATGCCTTTAGTATTGTATGCTATACTTTTCTAAGCCTTTACCGTACAACAGCATAATGCAATAGCTCAATAAATCAAGTTAGTTAGGCCCAATACACAATGTGTACTGCTTTATGTTATTTATAAGTTAAAAAATGCTACTCTTGTCTTGCGACGCATTTTCTATGTGATATTCAGAGATACAAAACAAAACTCTGCTATGTACTATTTGCTTCCTGTTGGTCAGACTAGTGTGAGGCTTTTTTCTGTATGTGGTTTACAGACTTGCTATATGAGCATCACAGAATTACACAGAGCGGAAGACACTAGCCAACAGAAAAAGTAAAAGAAGGCTAATTTAATTATTTAACTTGGCTGTCAAAACTCTATCCACTAAAATGACAAAATGAAAAACAAAACAACTCTGACCTGTAAGCAGTGTTAATTTTTGTATTATTTTTTTAGATTATTTTATCTTTTCAGAAAAATAAATGTGCAAATGTCTTCAGTCTTCGTGTGCATGTAAAATGCATGTCGACTTTTTTAAGGCATACAAACTTAATGAAAGCAGAACCTCTTTCATACATGAACCAATGTACCCTTTAAAGAAGTGATAACCAAGGTTTTAAAACTTACTGTATCACTGGTACCCCTTTTAGCATTCTAAACATCCTTACTTGAGTTTTTTAAATGACATGATATTCATATTTTTGATTGAGCTTTCAAAGTTACGTAATCACATCCTGGGCTGTACCTAGCATGGTCTGACTGCAGCCAAACCATAGGAGTGAAACTGACCTACACGACAGGAAGTGAGCAGCAGGTACCAGGAAGTGCACTGTTAAACAATAGTTTTCTGGTTGAAACTCCTGCAAATCTAGAATGAAAGTTGTTGCCAATAACAATTGATTTTATAAACTTGGTTTATCGCTACTTTAGGTTGTGTGCTACCACACAAATATTTAGGGTTAGGACCTTGTTCACTATGACTCAATACGTCTGCCCCTTTTGTAAAATTGGCACAGAATGTATCCAGTAGCCATGACACACAGGCGGTTCAATACAATAGGGTATATTTAACTTGAGCAGTGCAGTAAAAAGCAGTTGTGCAATGGTGGTCAAGAACAATGAGTAACCTTGTACGAAGGTAACCATTCTTAACATATTTGTGTTTGTTTTTTTTTTATCACCAGAACAGAAAGAATAGAAAAGCACAGAACACTTGTGGGACCTACTATGAAGCAAGTCCAGTGGCACATTTTCTGTTAAAACACTTTAACCCTAACAAGAAACAACTGCTTTTACAAGTTGGTGAAGTTATTTCACTGTTAGGCGCCATTATTATTATTATTTATTTTTTTAAACTTGTATATCATTAAAATGGATTTATTCCTTTGAGTACATTTGCTTTACCTTTGCTCTTGGCTAAAACTAGGGCGCAGTAATGACTGAAAATGAAAAGTCTGTGAACGGTTCATTCTCACTTCAATGCAATGATCAGACAGACGCATGCTGGAGCGATGCACCCACCTTTCTCCATGAACTCAGTGATGATGTAGATAGGCTCCCCCTTAGTGACTACGGCGTTGAGTTTCACCAGCTTGTCATGCTGCAACATTTTCATCAGGTTCGCCTCATCTAGGAACGCCTCCACTGACATGGTCCCTGGCTTCATCGTCTTCACTGCTACCTTCGTGTGCTTGTTGTACGTGGCTGAAGGCAAAGGATCAGAAGAGGAGGAGTCAGAAAGTGCAGTAAACTGTAAACAGTAAGCTGTAAACTTGTAGGAGGTTCATCCAGATTCAGACTAAAAATAAACTTTGTTAAATCTTAGACACACATTGTCTTTTTAGTGCTTCTATAAAAACATTTATAGAACAATAGAAGCTTTTTTTTCAAAGCCTGACCTACCCATCCACACCTCCCCAAACTGGCCTGCCCCCAGCCTCTTTTCCAGCTTCAGAGACTCCCTCGGGATCTCCCAGGCGTCCTTCTCCCATGGCTTCTGAGGTTTCAGGTTGATACACGCCACCGTGAGGGCCTGACACAGACCATCCCCCTGTCCTAAACACCCAAACAAGATAAAGACGTGAGCGTGACAGCTGAACAAGTCAAACAACAGAATATCAGCTCACATAAACACCCGGGTTCTGATACGATCAAAGAATGTTGTTACCTCAGTTTCGATAACCAGTTCTCTAGTACAGTAGATGGAAAATTCTAAAGCATGACACATGTACAACTTAAATTCATGTCATGGTATTTTAATATGAAGAAGTTTAATGCACCTAATTAAATAGATATTTACTGTGTATGAATTCAATAAGAAAATTGTGAATTATTTATACAAAATGTTATTTGCATATGATGATTTTTAAAGGCAGAGCAATAGTTTGCATGCAGTGTTATAAACGTAGATAAACATCCCGAGGCAACTTTTACGGTTAATAAACGAAACGGCCAGCCAATACAAGATACAGGCTCTGGAACCAGTGTGAGGTCGCTGAAGAGTGTAAGTTAAACACAGTTACCAGCCACAACCTTACTGAATTCTTAGACAGCATCCTAGAAAGAGAACATGCATTTTTATCTGGGCACCTAGATAGTGAATTATCAACCTGAAGCATAAACTTTTGTTAAACTTTGTTTGGTTAAAGGTAGGGAAGCTCATTAGCGTCACAGATACAAAATATTTACTCTGTTATTGCCAGTTAATATTGCATTATTTCACAATAATGATGGCGTTATTTCAAGATAATATTGCGTTATTTCGTAATAAATAGATAGTTTGGGTAATTCACAGTACTCATACCACTGTTCTCTTCATCGTGTTTTAAAATGGGTTGCATGGTTGTATTTAATGATAAACCAGAACAAAGTATTTATTGTATAGGTCCTCTAGGGGTCCGGACACACAAAAGTTTGTAAACCCCTGGTCTAATCTATGTGATCATGTAATGGAATGAATGAAAATGTGCATTCATTTACTGCAATAACAATATTTTTTCAAAAACTGCAATATATGTTATAGAAAACTGAATGTGTTTTTTTTTTTTCCCAGCTAAACTAGTTATTCCGACATGCACAAACTGACACCAATGCAAGCACATTTTTCACATTTAGGGAACTGTGATAGAGACACTTCACAGCTTCTCACTGTTCAGCTGAACTTCACTTCTGCGACACTATGACATCTTTATCGCTGATGAAAACTATCTCTGAATAAAGCAATATTATTCAGCAATATTACCTTGTAAGCAATAAATATTATGTTACTTGTTCCTCTGCTATTTTATTAAGCAGAAGATCTCTTCTTTTTTTTTTTTTTGCTGCGGCTGCTTCCTGTTACCTAATCACTTCCTGTGCCGTGGGCCAGCTTGACTAAAATGGTCAAACTGCAATCATGTGGGGTCTATTTAGTGGCAGATCTCATTGCTATCTCCATTGAGTTTATAAACCTGCTTTTCTGCAGACTTCATTTGACTATTGTATGTAGTAATGATAATAAGATGGTCAATAAATGACCTCTGGAGGATAATACAAGTAGGATCAATATCCAGCTGAAGGCTGGATGTGTTCAGATCATTACAATGTGGATCTGTAGCTCCAAGCCCCATTCAGTCTACTGGCAAAGCCAGTACTCACTCTTGTAGTGGTTGATGAGGTCCTGCAAGGTGAGGAACGTGATTCTCGGGGAGATGTAAAAGCCTCCATTATCCAGCGTTCGGATCTTGTAATGCTTCACCGTGTCCCCAGACTGAGTGTCACTGTCTCTGACTGACAGAGAATAGCTTCCTGCCAATGAAAAAAAAAAAAAAAAAAAAAAAAAAGATACAGATCAGGATAAAACAGGGACTGACACAACACTGTACTGTAACAAAGAAACTGATAAAACAACCTGGGACATCACGAGACAGGCAATATTTCAGATTTGGTTAAGAAAACACTTAGGGCGTCTAGACAGAAAGATCAAGATAATTTTGTCACACAATTACCAGTAGGTGTTGCCATTAAATACGATAAAGGGAGGCAAGCCTTGGACATAAAGGGGATTCCTTTGAAAAAGTCACTTACTTTAGGCACAAAAAACATTCAAAACACCTTGGTGCTTCCTAAGACTGATAAGAAATCATCTAACAATGTCTAATACATGTCTGAATCCATCCTCTATAGATACCACACTTCAGTGATAATTACAGGGCTCATGGAGTTCTCCTTATGACATTTCCTAATCAAAAGTGTGCCATTTTCTTTGAATCCCAATGGAAGTCAATGGCAGAGAGAATGACAGGCAAAGTCACTGAACTCACCTTTGGTTGTCTCGCTGTCTCGGATCATGAAGGAACCGGTTTTATTTCCAGGTGCAAGAAGCTGTCTTTCAGCATCTTTACGACTAACACCTTTAAAGAACCATCTGAAGGAAGTAAATACGCAGTTATTTACTATTAAACTGATACAAATTCATAATACATTTGAACTGAACCAGAGTAAAAGTCTAGATGATTCTGTACTTTTTTTTTGTGGTGGGCTATATAATAATCTAATATATATATATATATTATATATCTATAATGATAGATATATTAGCTCAAAGAGCCAGCTGCCCAACGTTTCGATATGTTGTACATATCTTTCTCAAGGGAGCCTGTGTTTGAATCAAAACATTATAGGTATTTATAGGCGTTTGACGGCATGACAACTACTTGTTATTGTTTATATTCAAATCCGATTTATTCTTACATGATGTAATAGTGTTCCATATATTGTGACTATATTAATTTTAACTTATATTATATTATCATGCAATGTTGCCTCTGAGGATCAGTCTTGATTTGGTCTCCCCAGCGCATCAGCATGCACAACTTTTGAATTAATTTTGTTTATTTAATTATTTTTAACTTTTATATATTTATTGGAATTAATTAGTTCATTCTTTTCTGTTGAGTCCCGCTGTCATAACTGTGTTCAGTCTATTTATCCATTTACTTTCTTTCTATTTCTGTCATGTCCTTGACTGGTGAAGTGCTGTACAATTGGTTCACTCATTTTTTTATTTCTAATTAATGAAAGGTGGTTCTGAATTCTTTTATATAAAGTTGTTCCAGTCTCTCCAACATATTTTATTTCATCACATTTTTCACAAGCTATTCCATAAACAACATTGCTATTTTTACAGTAGATATTAGTATTTAGTGGATATGTGTTGTTCTTATGTTTAATTATATTTTTACTTTTGTATATGTATTTACAAACTTCACATGTACTAGTGCAAGTATTTGTAGAACCTATTTTATCAATTACTCTTTTATGTTTACTGTGAACTAAAATGTCACCTAAATTAGCTTCTCTTTTGTGCTACAACTGGGGCCTTAAGAAATACTCAATCTGTATAATTTTTCTGAATTATGTAGAATCCGCAAGTGTTTCCAAACTACCTTAGAAATATTGGGCAAAAGTTTAGTCTCATTACTAATGGGACTCTTTTGACCTTTTTATCTCTATTTTTTTAATCTAGTAGATCACCTGTTTTTAGTTTACTCTGTTTATAATTCTTTCTTTGTATCCTCTTTTTTTAAGATTTTTTTAATACATTTCTTTGTTTTACATAGTCACTTTCTTTAGAGCATATTCTTATTCCTAGACCCTTTGGGATTTTCCTTTTAGTGTGTATTGGATGTGCAGAGGACATGTGTAAATACTGGTGTCAGTAGCTTTACAGAAGAGGTCAGTCTTAATTGAACCTTCTTCAAGTTTTACTATGGTATCTAAAAATTATATTTCTTTTCTTGTCCATTGAAGGTCCACCTTAATATTACTGTGTATTTCATTTGCCATTTTATGAAACTGGAAAAGACATTCTTCTCCATGTGTCTAAACCCCAAAAATATTTACACACCGAATGTATTCTAAAGGTTCTCTTTCTGATTTTCTAAGTACTTGCTCTTCCCATTTCCCCATGTATGTACTGGCAAAATGCATTCCTAACTAGTCAGTCATCTTATTCTTAATTGTTCAAGATCACTCTGTTAAAGTGAAATAAGCCTGATCTGCAGTCTATATTATTAAACTATTGCACTTACGATTCTCTACTAGGCCACCCCTTAAATTTGCACACTGAGTGACATGGAATTGCGCTGGGGCTAACCTGGAGTCATGATACCAAGCAGGTTGGTTGTAATATTACTTGCAATCAGCACTTTCTTTGTACAACAAGTAACATGAATAAGTGGGGTAGACAATTGAACACTGGAGTAAATGCTTTGAAAACATGACTCATTAGATCCTACTATCATGTGATCTTCATACTGCATGCTATACAAAGAATAGCATGATGCTACATCTAGATGGGTATTGTGACAGTCCATTAGTGACACCTACTCCTCGCTCTCCAGTGAATTGACCTTGGCACAATAGTTACTGGGAATGTAGCCCTCCTGCCCGGTGATCATAGACCTGGCACTCCACCATTCACCCGACCTGCAACGCAAAGGGAAGGGTTACTTGAGCATTCTACAAAGAGCAATTTGGGTCATGCAGGGAGGCCATGTGACAAATGAGACACATTCAATCTACTGTAATACTAAATAAGATGTAGCAATGGCACTGAGTTTTATATTGTACACATGGTGATGCTGTGATGGGACAACAGATAAAAAAAAACAAAAAAAAAACAGGCAGTCCCACAAAAACATAGACAATTTGCGCATCTGCACTGGATAAGCTAGCAATACCCTCCACTGTTTTGATATTTTTCTTCATATGACCTGGTTCATTAATCAGCTGCGGGCTTGCTATCAGAATAATTTCCTTCCCTGTCACTTGTGCTTTTCTCAGTATTGCAATATACACAGTATCGGCAGAATGCTTCTTTTAGAAACCACTCTCAGCTTTGATGCATGTTTTCACTGTGTTACCAAAACCGGAGGCTGAGAAGCAGTGAGATGACTGTTGTAAAATGTGTTTTATAGCACGAGGCAGTACCTTACTGAGAATGCAATAAATGAAGGTGTTTGCTTACAGGTTAGGAATTGACTCAATCAATGTTGCCAGTTGCCATGGTCACTTTTGCAAAGACACCTTTGCATCTTGCTTCGACATATCTAACACTATGTTCCTTGTAGCTCAAATCACCAATGCAGTGAATGTTAATACTGACATTGTCTGGGCAACATTTTTGCAGATAAGTATTATCAGTAAGGGAGAGACAACCAACATCATCAGAAAGGGTGAAAGTGTCCAATGATTCCACTGTGGAGGAGTGTGGCCCTTTTGAAAGAGTACAGTTACTGTACTGCAGTGCCTCAGTTGAACAGTCACACAGGTACCATAAAAAAAAAAAGTTGTGGTAAGAAAAGGAAGTGCATGTTTGCATGTGATTCCTGAGGTGGTTTGACTTGGTTTACAGTTCTGGTTTGTGCTTGCTCTTAAATCTGATTACTACTTCCCAGGGCTTCATTTGTATTGTATCGCACCAGATCTCAGATCTGGTACTTTTATTTCTGACAGGCAAGAATTCTATAGTTTGCTAATAAAGCACTTATTTTTTTTGTTGCAAAAAAGATGCTTTTCTGTTCCCTGAATTGAATGACAAAAGTCTACTGTAACTATATATTTTAAGAAGTAATCAAGGATAAAACTAACGCTCTTAGCAACAACAGTGTCATCGATGCTGTTCATAGATTAGTCAGCCTGCCATGGGTACTTCTGACACGTGGCTGTGAAGACTATAGTATAGTAATCAGTCTTGACCTGCCAAATCCAACCACAAAACTTTGAGTCACAGGGAAAAGGCCATTAAATGCAATACACTCAACAAGTCAATCAAATCAAACATACAAAGCACAGTCCGTGTATAATTCTGTGCTTGTAATATATGTATATATACAGTGCTTATAGAAAGTCTACACCCCTTTCAAAATGTTCCCCTTTTGTGAAATAGCCTGGAACTAAAATGCATTTATATATATATATATATATATTTTTTTTTTTCTTCATTTATCTACACATCCAAGTGAAAAAAATATTCTAGCAATTTGTAGAAAATTAATTAAAAATAAAAAGTGAAATAGCTTGGCTGGATAAATGTCCACCCCCCTTGTAATAGCAATCCTAAATTAGCTCAAGTGTAACCAATCGCCTTCAGAATCACACACCAAGTTAAGTGGCCTCCACCTGTGTTAAACTGCAGTGATTCACATGATTTTAGGATAAATTTAGCAGTTCCTGTAGGTTCCCTCTGCTGGGTAGTGCATTTCAAAGCAAAGACTCAACCATGTGCACCAAGGCGCTTTCAAAATAACTCTGGGACAAAGTTGTTGAAAGGCACAGATCATGGGATGGGTAAAAAATATAAAAGGCCTTGTCTATCCCTTGGAGCACGGTCAAGAGGATTATTAAGAAGTGTAAGGTGTACTGCACCACCAAGACCCTGCCTAGATCAGGCCGTCCCTCCAAACTGGATGACCAAGCAAGAACGAGACTGACCAAAGAGGCTACCAAGAGGCCATGGCAACTTTGCAAGCGCTACAGGCTTTTATGGCTAAGACTGGTCAAAGTGTGCATGTGATAACAGTATCCTAACGCTCCATAAATCTGGCCAGAATGGTAGGGTGGTAAGAAGGAAGCCATTACTCAAGAAAGCCCACCTTGAATCCTATTTGAAGTATGCAAAAAAAACACTCAGGAGATTCTGCAGCCATGTAGCAAAAAGTTTTGTGGTCTGACACAACTAAAATGGAACTTTTTGGCCTAAATGCAAAGCATTATGTTTGGCGCAAACCCAACACAGAGCATCACTCAAAGAACACCATCCGTACTGTGAAGCATGGTGGTTGCAACATCATGTTATGGGGATGTTTCTCATCGGCTGGGTCTTGGGCACTTGTCAGGATAGAAGGGAAAATGAATGGAGCAAAGTAAAGAGAAGTCCTTGAGGAAAACCAGCTGCCCTCTGCACGAAAGCTGAAACTGGGACGGAAGTTCACCTTCAGCATTACAACTACCCAAAGCACACAACCAAAGCTACACTGAAGTGGCTAAGGAACAAAAAGGTAAATGTTCTTGAGTGGGCCAATCAGAGCCCCGACCTGAATCCAAAATCGAAAATTTGTGACATGACTTGAAGATTGCTGTCCATCAATGCTCCCCAATGAACTTGACAGAGCTTGAACAGTTTTGTAAAGAAGAATGGTCAAATATTTCCAAATCTAGGTGTGCAAAGTTGGTTAGAGATCTATCCCAATTTATCCAATTATGATCTTTCAGTTTTTTATTTTTAATGTATAATTTTTCTCTCTATAAAAACTTTGTTCCCCTTAACAGTGTGGAGTATGGTGTTGTAGATTTTCATTTAAAATTTATAAATAACTTATATATATATATATATATTATATATATATATATATATATATAGTATATATATATATATATATATATATATATATATCATATATATATACTGACTGACCAACATGGTAATATCCGATTTCAAACCCAATCCCCCAACAGACAAACACTCACTTCTGTAAGACTTTTAATTTCTCTCCCTTCTTAAAACTTAGGTCCCCGTCATGTATGCCTTCATAGTCGTACAGCGTGATGACCACCTCTTCAGGACCTGAGGAACAAGAGAAAGAAGACACATCTCCAGGTGGAATAGTCCCTCCTTGACAAGCGGTACCATAATGCTAGGCAAAGGTAAGATCAGCCTGGCATTGTCAACGGTAACAAGATTGGAACTTTTGATCCAATGGTATAAAATACCGTTTAACAATAATTTATACAGCAGCCAAGTGTATGGTATCGCATGCACTAAATAACATTTTATTTAATAGCAAGCTATGGGATTTCTGAGTCATAATACCTGCAAGGTTTTGACAGTAGTAATTTACAGTTAATTCGTGAAGCAGTTTAAGTGTTATTTTCATAATTCTTCCATGCAGCCACACATTCACTGTCACACAACTACAGTGTACTTGAAACACAGTTTTTTTTTTTATTATTAGTAGTAGTACAGTCAGGGTTATTGAGAATGAGCTGGAAAAAGGTGAGATTTTCTCAGTTTTAGTGATTATGCCTAAAAATAATCCTGATTTTAACCCACGATGACACCAGCCACTTCCTACCAGCTTCCCCTTTTTTTCAGCGAGACATTTTTAAATACATATTTTGCCAAAACAGGTCATTCTGCTAACAGGAAGGCTGTCCAATAAGGTCCTGGACATTTGCCATTGCGGTCATCTGTAGTAAAGGCCAACACAGTGATGGCTATATGGACACTGGTGTGAGTAGCCATACATAGGTGAAGAAGCCAAATCGGGATAGCAATACAAACTCACAAGCAACAAACACATGAAGAAGTTGGAGTGACAGGGTAGTAAAAATCAAACCAGCTGTATAACAAGCCTTGAATGCCAATTTAAATCACAAACACATGTTTGCTACCAACGTATTCCAACTACCTGTGGGAAATTATACCACAGCTTGATACACGGCCTTTAAAACAACCAGACTGCATCTTTGTGTTCTGTTTACATAAATGATCCCAGAAAAAATAAACATTCAGTATCTTCTTTTAGAGTATTCCTGTAGGCAAGTAAATAAGTACTCATACATAGCAGAACCAGTTTCTAACTAAAATGGAACGCCTTCCTACTGTATATGATTAGGGAGGTGAAGTGACATCCTCTCATGTGCCAGTAGGGAAACAGATGGGGGACTGAATGAATGATAAAACTCTGCTGATCCTTCATTAACCTCTTAAACTTTCACCACTGCCTGTTCATAACAGTGCAACAACCACATCCTATAAGATGCAAGGGTTCCTGCACTGCATGTCAAATGTATAAGAAAGTCCAGCAGACAAACGTTTTGGCTAGTCCTTTTTCAGTGTGCGTTTGGTTGAGTGTTTTGAGTGTTATGGATGTACTGTGTGTCAGCAAAACTTACCGTCTGTTGTACACGGCAGATTTGATGAGCTGTTTCTGTTCTATTAAAAAAAAGAGAAAATAACCATTACAATTTGACTTGTTTACTAGCAAACCTTTCTTATTTCATTTGGGTGTTATAATTCTATTGTCTGTGCATATAGCAAAGCTGAACTGTAATGTCAGTGTAATCCTGTCGTGTTAGTCACTATGATCGTTCATCAGGTGTTAGTAAAAAAGAGAATTTTATGAACGTGGCAATTATATTACATCTTCAATTGTACACTGTTAAGATATCAAATCTCAAATCCTAGTGTCCAATTCAGTAAACGTATTAACTGTCCACAGATTAACACTTATTCAGGGTTGAACTAACTTATTCAGTGATGTCTTAATGAAGAATGAATGCTATAAAAAAAATGCTCTCCTATCCACACTACCTAAATAAGACGTGATCAACATTGAAACCATGTGCTTGCCATTCACTTCAGTCCTAATTTTTCAAGAAGTGGCGATCGTGCTTATTATTTAGGCAGTGAGTTACTTCAGTTTAATGGGATGAATGTTTAAACTTATGGATGACATGTCTTCATATTAGCTTTGTTTATTGCATGAAGTTCTTAAAGGTAGTTTTCAAACTATCAAAATCCCAAGCCTGTGACATTAACAAAATTCCTGCTGACCTAACCAAAACCTACTTTGCATAATTAAAACGCTGTTAGACGTTTCTTTCACTTCCTTGTTGCTGCTGTTCGCATGACTCTTTCTCAAAAGTCAAGTTCATTTTCCAGTCAACTGTAATTGCAATGTGCTTCTATTTATACAACAGCAGATCATTTAAGAACATGTAAATTCAGTTTTTTAAAACATATGGAAGGCCTTAAAACTAAATGTCAGATTTTCAGAATACGTCCAAACAAAGACACCAAAATAGGTAAATAGGTAATACTTCTGTAAAATAGGTACAGATTTAGATCATCCATAAATGTTAACACTAATCTTAAAACCTGAGTTTCGTGGACCAACCTGCAGACATTGAAAACAACACTTCAGTCAGTGCTCTGATATGGTAATATGAAAGACACTCATATCACTGACCAGTTATATAACCGTGTACTACTACCAAGCCTCATTTTTAAGCGAGTGCAAAGCCATTGGTGGTCCAGTTCACTTTTACAGGATACCACATTTTTGGATGAACGGAATATTGGCTTTGAAAGTCTTTGCAAAGCTCGATGAGAGAGCTCATTTTCTGAATACAGCACAAAATGCATGAAATGTGAATTATTTGCTTGTGATACATTTTTTACCAATTAAGATTTTCTGATGAACGACATGAAATGATTAAAGCCACTTGGTTACTTCATGTTGTTGCTGACGGGTGGATAGCCCAGAAGATGCAGCACATTACCCTCCCTTTCCCCCATCAACTCGCCCCTCACCCCCACCCGCTCCCCTGCGTCCCCACTCCCAGATTCCTACTTACAGTCTTAATACCAGATGTGGGATCTTTCACATAATGAGCTTGTTGGGATTTACGTACTGAATCTGTTTTCATGATCTTCTCATTGCCAGGCACATGCTCCTCTTTTGATTTTGCACACCCCATCGTCCTGCAAAATAAAACAAGCCAAATGATAAAGCCAATTATTAGATAATTCAATTTTAGACATTAAAAAATCTTGAAAATGTACTTTCTTTCCGTGTGGATACAGCACAGCAAGAGCAATCGTGAAGCCACAGTATATATCCTAGCCAAGACTACTCTAAAGATATTTACAAGAAAATCAGCTAAAAAGAAAATTCAATAAAAAACTAAATACCAACACATATAGCAAACATGTATGCAGCTATTATTATTACTAATTTTAAATGTAAAAGGAAAGGCATTCTTGGTGGTTTCCATGTTATATCATGCCTATGATATTGCAGTGTCAGCTAAGTCTACATCAATAACAAGTATCACAACACATGAACAAGATATGGCCTTCAATAGCAACCTGATGTGATTAACCACCCCAGTGTGTGGAATAACCTGTATTAACATTTCCATGAAAAGTTTAATGAAATTCAGAAAAAGGTGCCTGTTCTCCACCACCATTTTGATCTCTCGCTAACTCCCACAGTAAGATCAAATCAAGATAGCTGCACTTAGAAGTATTGTATTAACGGCAGCATTTTGAATTGTAATCTATCTAACGTGTGAATAGGGTATTACCAGACTTACATACCAGTCTTTGTATGCATCTTTTTTTTACTTGGAGCAGAAAACTACCAAGTCTCAAAAAACATACCCAACATACATATGAAATATGATCTGCAATGGATGTCTAATGATAGATACACACAAGCATGGCATATCTATTGACTGTTTATTAACATGTAACTACACTTCAGCAAAGGGTTAACTGCACATTAATTAAAAACTTATTTATGACACTCAAAATAAAGCGCAACCACATATTGTCTGAAGTGTATTGAGTAAAACCGCACACAGATTCAGCACCGTGCCCATCAACTATCACTTAATACAGAATAAGAACTACAACACTGCAGTTCAAAAAGAAATATAAAACCTGCCAGAGTATGTTTTGTGATTAAGTATTGCTGATTTGAGGGTTAAGCTCTTAAAGTGCATTTAGTTTCCTGTGTGGTAACATAAGTTGATATGACATATAAGAGTATTTAAAAACAGTTGTTGCTTTTTTTTTTGTTTTTTTTTTTTAATTTAATTTAAGAAAATGATAATAGATGTTCCTTGTATTACTATATCCAGCCAAACTCCACAATCACTATCACAAAACACAGTGTCAGGTATAACAACTCAAAGCATAAAAAGTTTAAACTCCTGTCATAAATCTGGTGCTGCCATCACTGTCAAACTGAACCTCAACCTTCTAACGCAGATTATACTGAATTTACATGACATGAGAAGCCACTTGGAAATGTAGTCATCTCTATTGTTTGCGCTTTAACTTTTAAAACACTGAAGAGAATACATACAGAGGAGGCTCATGCTCGCACAGAAAGGCTCAAACTATATCTGTCAAATCAGTTTTTCAGAACACAGCAAAATGCAATCCGAAACGTCTATAGAAGGCTATGAATGCATTATGAAAGTTTTCTGAAGACTTGATACAAAAAGCCAGTTAAAGACAGCGGACAAACAAATGGATGGACAGACAAACAATAGTCCTCATTTTCTGACCCTATTAAAAGCACCACAGAAAAAAAACAAAAAACCTGGCTCAGCTAAATTGCCATTGCGCTGACTCTATGACAGCAAGGGTGTGCAGGCACCATGAAAAAATGTAATGTATTGTGTTGTATTGCAAGTTCCACACTAAGGCTGGATAACTCATTTTGAGATTGTTTAGTTCTCTTTTGAGGTTCAGATGTGTTTAGGTTGAAATATATCACGTATTACAGGCCATGGTGTTATTAGTAGAATAATGTACTGTATGTCAGAAATATATTTATGGAATAAGCCCAGTTACCTTGTCCAGTACCCTAGAAAGCCATGTTATTGTTTAAGGATTTTAGGATTGAGACGTCATTTAAAAAAACAAAAAACAAAACAAAACAAACAAACAAAAAAAAACTATATGAACATAATTTTGATCTTTTATTAAACGTTATGTAATCAAAGAAACAAACAAAAAAATGATATTGCAAGAAAATTTTACTGGAATCCATAATAGTAGTACAGAACTTCATGTTAGATTTCAAAATGAATGTGAGTGTGAGTGTGAAGCTGAGTGTGAGTGTAGTGTGAGTGTGTGATTGAGAGTGCAGTGTGAGTGTCAGTGTGAGTGTGATTATGAAGTGTCTAGTAAAGGCAAAGGGCCAGCCTAAACAGCAGTGTTTACGTCCAGAGTTATTTAGTTTGAACTGTTTATGTTGGCCCTCATGTTTCTTTGTGTTCGTTTTGTTTTGTGTTAAATAAAACCGTACACAGCGCTTACACTGCAGCATCTGTCTCTGGATCTGACCAGCCTTGACTGAAACGCTACCTTGCTACAGTTACACATACACAACATTGTGTCTAGATTACAGTATATGAAAACTTCAAGATAATAAAAACACACAGAGGACACTGATCATTTAATTTTAGCTATCTCTCAATCAAAAGGTCTGGCCTGCTCTTTCAAGTGGAGACTGCACCAACCGTCTGAACTTCTGAGTGGAGTCACAGTGTTTTTCCTAGACCTCTCTCGCTCTTTGCAGTGCTGAAAGAGTAAAATGGGATTGACTGACAGTAAACGAAATTAATTTAACGAAGCTGACACCTTCAAAAGAAATGCTTCACATTTTATTAAATGTGTAAGTTTTAGCAACGCGTCTTGTCACTTGTGATGAACAGAAACAACCACAAATTATAGATACACAGTAGAATGTATCTGACCTTCTCAGACCAGCATGACCACGAAATGAGCGGACGATCAAACAGTGGAACTTGCAACTCACTCCACCTCCCTTATAAAAGTCTCCCATGGTAATTCTGCACAGTAATTTTGCATTTTTACTTTGCTTCTTCCGTGATTATACAGCCCATAAATCATCTCAGTTTGATATATATTATTACTTTATTACAATACGTTGTGCTTTTACTGTGGTAAACCTTTATAAGAACTTTAGCTGCACTGAACTGGCGCAGAGGTGGCAAGAACAAGGTGCTGGTTTTATAGCTGAAGTCGACCACATTTTTCAAAACAGAATTTCCGCAAAATAAAATATTTTTAAGTGTTTAGAAAGTGTGACTGATTGTGGCTGTAAGAAGTACATTTTTTTCTTGCATTAGCATTATAGGATGCCTTAACCCAAGCCCAGAATGAAAGAACCAGTCAAAGCCCAGTTAAATAAATAAACAAAAGAATAAAGAACAGAAACATAGCACTAAATATACCAGCATAAAAAAACAGTAAAGTGTGTATTCACTCCAGAGAGTATTGCAAGGAAGCAGAAATGAAACTTCATTCAAGGTCAAAATGAAACTTAGTTAATTATAATTTTGGGGTAAAAGGTATTACCAAGGACGACACTGCATCATGTCTACTACTCTCCAGTCTAAATCAAGCCAAGACCATCTTGAATGTTATTAAAAATCGATATATAAATCAGACTACACTATAGAGTTGTAAAAAAAGTGTTTCTAATTACCAGAAAAATTGCGCAAAGCAGTTATCATTTAAACAAACTGCAAAGTCCAAGCCGAAGTCCAAGTCAGTGTTGTCCAATAAAAAATGACCTTGAGTCCATAACTCTGTAACTCAGCTCGGGAATGGTACTGATGAACAGGTCTGTACAGGAGCAAGGAAGGGGGGTGACAGGTCAGAGGCTGGAGAGGAGATTGTCGTTTCAAAGTGCTGCTCACACACTTTTACTAGCAAATTAAACAACAGATTAAAACAAATAAACAAAACAAATAAACTAAATACGGAATAAATCAGCTCCCAAGCAGCTGCTCTCCGCTCCTCTCCGAAACAAAGGATCTGGCTCCTCTTTTAAACCATGTTGCTGGGCTTAACTGATCATCAATTAATCAATTAAGATCCAGCCACTTTCTGCAGTTCCCCCTGGGTCACTAGGGGGGCGCTATCCCAGTTATTTTGCCACAGATTGTGCACTGGTATTGTTCAGGATACTGGGTTGCATAGCCCACTATTACTAAAATGAGCCGATGTCCCGAGTCCGTGCCATGCAAAAGACCAACGACATCTACTCCAATCAGATCAAACGGGCAATGGAACTAGAGCTGCTGTGCTAACATTTTGCCATGCAAGACCTCAGCTCTGCCACCGTGGGATTAAGAATATGTATGGAAACTGTATTGTGTTATACAGCTGGTCTGTGAACCTGCCCTTTATATGCCAACAGAAACAAAACCACCCCACATGCATGGTTCATGTTGTCTTCATTTGGAGAGAATGCTACAATTCTCATTAGCTTAGCCTGAAGCTGCTACATACTGTACACAATAAAAACACATATCTGATTAATTTTCCTGTTAATGTAATAAGGGATAAACTACTAAATGTTTTGTATAATCTTGCACCCACTTCTGAATTAAACTTGTTGAACTGGATCCCAAAATGTTAATTACAGACATATTGGGCCCCAGACACAAAACTTTAAGGACTGTTTCAAGGAATGCTTTTTCAAACACCTTTTTTAACTAAAGCTTGCCGTTCATGAAACAGATTAATGACAATGCTCAATCGTTATGATTCTGGAGTTTGGGGAACGTGCAGTGCCAGTCAGAAGCAGGGACCTCACTTCAGGGAGCTGTCACCGGAATGTTGACTATCGGTACCTCCAAAGGGTTGAACACGCGTGAGCAATGTTATCGGGTTGGACAGAACAGGAATACAGCAAGTGAACGTGTGCTTTATAAAGGTACCTCTGTCTGCAAGTTCCTCATTTACAATCAGCACATAATCAAATAACATTCCATAATAAAAAGTACAGCACACCAAAAAGACTACCGATATACTGCCAAGTTTGTACCACCTAACCACCAGCGCCCTTCATTATAGCGACTTTTAAAATGTAGCAAGTAACAAACAACGTTATCGTAGTTTTTGACATGTTTTAAGTGCTATATTAATAATGCGTAAAACCATTCATTAGGCACACTTAATTAAGCGTTTGTCGCCTGCTCTAGAATACAGTACAGTATATTACGGAAAAGGCGTTAACTATATACTGTATCTAATTAAGAATGGAAAAAAAAAAAAAAAAAAATTATAAAAATATATTTTATATCCGGAAAAAAAAAAAACGGTACATTAAAAAAGGCTTAACCCGCTAACATCATTACATCATGTTTCAGTAAAGTATAATACTAACCCACTGTACTTTTTTTTTAAATAATACTGTTATAATATTGGTAAAGAAATATCAGAAATATATAGCGTTTGTTTAGCAAACAAGTTAGATCGTTGCTTCCTCTTTTCTCTCGCAGACCACTGAACAGTTAAAAATATACCTTGAAACCAGACAACAACAATATATATATAAATATAAACCAGACAACACACATACTACACTTTTTTTCTAATCTAATATATATTATATATATATATATATATATATATATATATATATATATATATATATATATATATATACACACACACACACACACACACACACACACACACACACACACACACACACACACACAACACAATTATATATATATATATATATATATATATATATATATATATATATATATAACACAATTATATATATATATATATATATATATATATATATATATATATATATATATATATATATATATATAATTGTGTGTTGTTGTTATTTACTCATTTTTGTCTATGTACCCTAAGCGCTGAAGGCTGTTTCCTATAATACACTATACTGTAACGTTACCTGTAAGTAGCGGCTCTTCAATTTATACTCTACAGCATCCTGTCAATAGAAAAAAAAGCGAAATACTTACTTTTTTTAAAGTAACAGAACTCAGGCACGTCTAAACACAGACAAATCCGAGCAAGGTGCGTATGATAAATGTTCTCATATAAAACTAAACATTTCCATTCTTTAATTTTAAAACACAGCTAAAAGCAAGCGATCGACGACGTCAACTATTGTCATGCATAAGGAAGTGCGACTAAGAGCAAATTGGGAAACGCTTCAGGCTTGACTGAAGCTCAGTCGGCACCGCCCTGTTATGTTTACAATACTGTAATTTCACTTAGATTTGATACCCTGAGTTTTTTTTATTTATTTTTAAATTCGCTTGTTTTTAATAATTTACAATTTGCAATAATAAAGTTTGCAAGTAAAAAAAAAATACAAATAGATATATAAAATAATAACAATAATTCCCCCACACGATATTATTATTATTATTATTATTATTTATTTATTTATTTATTTATTTATATAGGGGTGTGTGTGTGTGAAGGAGAGTATTATAGGGATATATTATTCTGGCCACAACTAGAGCTGTTTTAATGACAAGATTTTTGTTTGTCAGTTAACGAATTAAAATTACATTTTTATAGTTTTTGTGATGATTGCAATTATTCCGAGTGGGATTACTATTGCAATTACTATATATTAGCAAACGTCAGCACCTTCTAGTGAACACCTACGCTGCATTACCAGCAATACAAAAGGAAGTTTGTGTTCACCAGACAGGGCTAGCACTTACCAACATAAATAAACAATATGCAGCATTGTCTATGGCTGGCATCTAGAACTGAAGAACAGAAAGGTACTTAACATCTTTAGGGAACTGGCCTCAATCATAATAAAATGGTCTCCATTTTCTGTTTAGTATCGGGTTGAGCAGCCATCACTGAGCTTTGAGGCATCCTTCCCACCTCATGCACTGCAGAGGGACCAGCTCTGGGTCTACACTGGATAACATGGTTTATAATGTTGATTAGTTATTAGATATGTATTTTGAGTCTCTCAGGGCCCAGGTGTGAGAGGCACAACACAGGACGTACTTTCATTCTTTGTCCTTGGAACCTCAGCTCTACACTACTTAGCCACAAACAAGAGACCTTTCCTCTGTACAGCGAGGGCCAACTCGTTTTGTAAGTCTTGCAATGCAGACATTTGCTCGACTGATAACTTCGGATGTGCAACAGTGATATGCATGGCTGTAGGTGTGTCACATGCTTTGTAATTGTCTACACCAAGGCTGCATGATCCACTGGTTGGCTGAGTGGACTGCAGTGCACCCTGGTTAATTCATCATTAGAGCCTCCATTAATCTAGTTCATTCATTATTAGGCAATGGTGACAGTACATTGTAAAAGTCCTTTAATTTCCTGTATGAGTGGCATTAAGTGATTCACTATTTTCGGTATTTCATGCATTTTGTGTGTGTGTGTTCGAAGACGATAGCAAAATAAAGAGAAATCGCTGTATTGAAAACGATGCGTTAGTGAAGGCCCTTGTACAGTAAAGAATAATGCACGTGCAGTTTTATCATGAATTAAATCGATTTGTGAATTATCACACTTTGAAATAAGGCCAGTACTGTAATCCAGCATATGCAAGATCAGTTGAGGTACGTTTGGCTTGCCAGACTAGCTGTCCTTGTAGACAAAAGCTCTCACTGGCCTAGGATGCAAACACAAGGGTTAACAGCAGAGAAGTCTCTCCTGTAAAATGAGGAAGTATCATACTGCACATTTACAGGAATACATGACAAGAAATATAGAAGTGCTGACATAAAGCCATACACATCAATGATATGTAAAAGCATACTGATGAAAGCAATAAAACTAATCAAAAACACTTATTTTAATACCATTCATCCAAATTAAGTGAACCTCATTATTATATTTTTTTTTTAGGGTTGGAGAAGTTATCAAAGGGAACCCCTATAAAGGTCCATGTCATTTTCATTTCAGGATGTAGCATAATGTCTCAAGAGTTTTTTAATGGTGCAACAGTGTGATTTCAGAATTATTTCTTAACAACATTTCTCTTAACTTGACGTTGAAAACCAAATGTCATTTGATGTTCCTCGCTCATTCAGATCTACTGAAGACACTTCTCTTGTACAACTTCTCTACTGAAAGCAGTCCTGTTTATGTTGTAATATATTGTAAGCAGTCTATATTGTAATTTCTGATTAGATCAATATTACATCAATATTTGCCAATATTTAAAAAGCTGAATTTATGAAGTGTGATTTCAGATGAGCCAGGGGTAGTTACTGCCCCCTGTACAACTGAATATTGAGGAAAGGAAAAATCCCAAAACTAAAAAAAAATGACTGCATTGAAACTAATGTCAGAATCACATTGGTGTCTGTCTCACCACTAAGATATATACTGTAAAATGGATAGCTATTTTTTTTAGTAATAATAATAATAATAATAATAATAATAATAATAATAATAATAATAATAATAATAATAATAATAATAATAATAATAATAATAATTAAGTTGGAGAATACATCCTGTATCTTGGAATGCTTATTATTTTTAGAAGATTTAATAGCAGTTATGTCTTTATAACTCTTTTATTTTCTTGGTGAACAGAGACATTTCAATCTCAGATTAAGAGCCTCTGGTGTAAAACAGGAGACCAGTTATAGAAGAGCCCGTGGTCAAAAGAGAAAGAGAAAGAGAAGAACAAGCTGTACAGTCTCCCTCTTCCCTTAATCTGTCTATCTTGTAAAACAGGCAGTACACATATAGAAGAGTAGGAGGAATTCAACTATAATATAACTTATTATCAGGCTCTTCAAACAGAAAAAGCTCACAAAGTTACTCTGAAACTATATTTATAAAGATTTTTCAAGAAATGGGAGATGGTATTTATATGTGAAAACACTTGATTAAAAGATACAAGCAAGTTTATATCTGAAAAAAACAGCTGGAGTATTTAATATTTGTACGTGCAGATTATGGCAATAACATTTTACATAATGCAAACAGATGCAAAAGGAGCTGATGCAAATTCCAGTAGATTGGGATAACCTAACTATAAAGTTAGATCCATCAGTAACATAAGAAAGAACACCAATGATGTACCTCCACTGCATTCATGCACATACAGCAGTGTGTAGATTTATTACAACTCCTCAACATTTGTCATTTATATACTTTATATACCTATCTGCATGAAAAAACTCTGGGTGTGAGAATTTCAATTTGTGCTCAGCAATCAGTGATATAGAAACAATAGGCACTCGTGTGAAAATGTTAGACCACGTTGTGTTTTAATTAGACATCTTAAACAACATCTGAAAAACCTTTAATTAAAAGTCATTAATTAAATGAGACAATCACTAATGTGCCTATTTTGACAATCCAATCCAATCCAACAATCCAAGATATTCAGTTACAGAGGTTTGATTTCATATGCACAGCATTGTCAATCAAGTGTAGGGCCAGCGTTGGGGGTGTGTGCAAAGCAACACTTATTTATAATGATGTATTCATGGAAGCAGGGCTGTCTGTTGTAACACATTGTGTGTATTAACTATATAAGAGATGTTGACTTATGCTACACCAGTACACAGGATAAAACGTACTGAAAGTTAAAGAAATCTGTAACAAGAAATAGAAGGGTTGAGTCGTTATTATTTATAATATATAGTTTCTCTGTACAGTGGTGATGTTTGGCAAGTGATACATCTCCCAAAACGCTCCCAGCAATACCTAGTGTGTTTGCAGTTCTGTTTATGCTCCCAGAACAATGAAGTCTGTATGATATGGAAATGGAGAGGAACCACATTCAAAGCTGCTGATAGTGGTAGTGCATTACCAAAGCAGGGGTAATGAGGAACAGCATTTGATTGTCTTGCTGTATTTAAGCAGGATACCTCTGTTTGCAGATTGTACATGTTGTAAGTATAACAGCACAAGCAGTGGTGTATTATTAATTTTATTTGCGGCTGTGGGCGGCTCGCACAAATTGCTTTCATACTTGCAGTACTGAAAAGTAGCTCGCTAAGTTATTAAAAGAATCCCCCCTCCCTGTGACTAAAGTGAGAACGATCTGACATGTTGGTATAACACATACTACAGGTTCTTTTACTACAGCCCTTAGTTGTCAGAGGGAAATGTGCCTTCAAATCAAATAAAAAAAAAAACTTAAACTTCTAATGAGTTAAACTTCTATATGAGTCTAGTACATTTAAAACGAATAATATATTTACCATAGATTTATATATATATATATATATATATATATAGAGAGAGAGAGAGAGAGAGAGAGAGAGAGAGAGAGAGAGAGAGAGAGAGAGAGAGAGAGAGAGTCAGATTTGCACATACTTCTTTTTTTGCTCTGAGCACACTCTTCAACTCAGGGGAGACGTTTAAGGAGGGCAGGGGTGTTTTAAACTCCTGTAAGTGCATAGTTCGTGCACTAGGCTTACAATATGTCGAGACAACTTTTTAACAATCAAGAAAATCACACAGATTAATTTAATTTGAAGTTTTAACGAATCAGAGCATTAATAGTGCTCCTTGAGTTTATTAAATGCTTAAAAGTGGATTGGGTGGTTGCAGGCCACAGCAAATCCCAAGTGATAGGCAATCTGAGCAATCCAGTGCCTCTATAGGTTTAATAGAATTAATACTTCAAAACAGTAATACAGGTATGGTTGTCATATGCTTAACCCTTAGGCTAGCTGTATATTGCTATACCTTATAGCAATGCATCAATATAAATGAAATATAAATTCAAAATGGTTCTTACCTTCCAACATATGGAAGTGTAGTTGTAGAATATAATGTAAAAACAAGAGCTGTCTTCAAAAGGCAGAGAACACGATCAAAAAAGCAATCAGCTTTTCAGAGCTCTTCAGAGCATGGATCACGTCAGCTTACAAGTCTAGTGATACTTAACTAGGATTTTACCACAGTTTTTATAGAGATTTTGCTTTGCTTCTTACATCAGAAGACACAATTAAATCAAAGTATTTGTTTTTTTTACAACTCTTATCTTTTAAGTGAATAATATATTTAAAAAGTATCGGTGACTCCTTTTCAAAATGAATTGAATGTGAGCTCATGGTTCACTATCTTCCACCCCTTCTTTCCCTAAAAATTTGGTGAACTGGAGTTCACAGGGTCCTTGCTACCAAGTACAATAGTGATATATGTGTATATATGAGAGAGATGTTTGTTTAATACATAACACCAGGTTGTACACTAATCATTATCTTTTGAAGGTCTAATGCCCTTCCAGAATTCTACTGGTGTGTCTGAGACAGACTTTTAATTCTTTTACTTGTAAACTGTACAGTCTCCCTGTAAATAAATACCTCTGTTTATTACTGCAGTAAAACTTAAATCAATGCAACACCATGACTTTTTTTAGTTTTAAATTTAATTCTGTCCAAAAGTTGCTTTTTCTTTTGCAATGCAAAAGCCTACGTATTTTTGGCTCACAAACATCATCCCAATTAAAGTCGCTACCTTCCTGATAAGAACTCACGTTGTAGACAATTGTAATTTTAAAGAAATAAAATGTATGCATTGTGCAATATGGGGGTAGGTCCTGGTATATTCAAAGGTATGTGCCAAGCACAAAACCAGGTTTGTGACGTGCAGAATAAGGATTGTAAAAGGACTGCGTTAACTCTGTGCACACTACCATTCCAGCACTGACTACAAACAGGCAACAATGGGAAACATGGGTTGGATGCAGCCTGTCCGTCGACGTGTGGATGTGAATGATGCAAGACACACCCAGTAACATGCAACCCCAACATAGGCAAAGATATGCTGAAAGGGTGTACTGGCCTCGGCACACATATAAGGAGCTCAGAAATGAACAAATCCTGTCCAGGTATTGTCTCGACTCATCTATGCCACATGCTGCATGATGACCTGGCTAGAACAAACCTGCGCAGTCATGCCTTGTCTGAGCAATTGGTAGTGTCTGTCTGTATGTGTATCTTGGCTACCGGGACCTTCCAGAAGGTAGCAGGTGATACAGTGGGGATCACCCAGTCAGCCGTGTCCGCCACCTCGACCGGTTCATAACCGCGTTGCTGCGAGGAACAAATTAAATTCCCCAGTACCAGAGCAAACAATGATTTATTTATTACCCTTGTAGTCACATTGAGATTAAAACATCTTTTACGAGCGAGACCTAGCCAAGCAGGTAGTAGCAAGTCAGTCAGAAAACAAGAACAATACACAATAAAATACAATTAAGACACAGGCAAATCACACTTAAAACAATAATCAAAATACACAAAAGTAGTCAACTATTTAAAACAATTACAACTCCCTGTCACGAAATCATGCAGTTTACTCTTAAATTGCAATAAAGATATCTTGGTCTGCAGCTTTAGTTTGGACTGGAACTCATTCCAGGACCATGGGGCATAATAAGCAAAGGATCCTTTACCAGCCTCAGTATGCACATTTGGGATTTTAAAATGCAAAAAAAGAATGAGATCTGAGGGTATGGTTATAAGGTATTCTTTTAAATAAGTATATTCATATAATTTACATTGAATAGCCTTATATACCAGAATATACCAGTGCTTCAACTTGCTTAAAGCCAAAGCAGTCCAACCTACCAAATCGTATAATATACAATGATGAGTATTATCCTGTATTTGCATTGTACCTCAATGGTGCATGATATAGCGAGTCCAGTTTACTTAAAGTTGATGGTGATGCAAACCTATATATTGCATCACCATAGTCAATTTGTGGCAAAAACATACAAGCAATAAGCCTCTTGTTTTTGTTTCCGTAACATATATAACATGTGCATATCATTGTGACGTTTATAGCGTATTTCCATGCCCAACAGACGAGTGTGGAAACGTGCACTCACCTCTGCCAGCACACTGCCTTCCTTCTGTTCCTTTAATACAGTCCTATTAGCATATGGTAATGCATCGGTAAATGAGATGCAAATGTATTCTAGGTGGACATTCAATATGCACATAGTGCAATCAAATTTGAATTGGGCGAAAGCAATAATTCGTCTGAATATACCAATATCTGCAAGATAATTGCGATGTGGTAGTTCAAATAACTCTGCAATGCTGGCTCAAATAAAGTCAGAGTAACAGACCACTCTGGACTTGGGTACAATAGTACAAACATACAATAGTACAGACCCCCCCCGCCCCCACACCCCCATCCAGATGGGCAGATCAGTTATGTGTTTTATCACTGTATTGATATGATGGACAGAGGTAGTGTGTTTACATATACAGTTATATGTGTTCTTCACTGCTCCACAGGCATATCAGCATCCAACGTGTACCATCAAAGTATGGAAATGAAGATTGAGAGAAGGATGAAGAGGAGAGGAGGGTCCAGCCTGTTATCCTTGCTGTGTGTTGCCACAAATCTGTAAATTAATTGTATAGATATGTCATACACCCATCTTGTGGCCCATTGCTTTATTTGGCTATTCTATAGGTTGCTGTGCATTACGGGTGAGGGGTGGGCAGCTGCAGTTAACGTTTTCCTAAAATCAGACAGGTGATACGATCAACCAATCAAAGACCTGTATTTTCTCCGCAGCAGCCCAATCATAAGTTAGCTGAGGCGGGACAAACAGTTCTGTTAACTGTAATTTTGTCCAGTCTGCTGAATGTCGGTGTAGCTGATTATTTAGAATTAATTATTATTCTTACAAAGAAATGGCATAACGAAAAAAATCCATTCCGGCGACACTCAAAACCTTACAAACTTGGCTTAATCATGATGTTCAAATGGGTGAGTAGAATGAATAACATAACGCATTTCTGTGTATTGTGTATATAAAAATGCTTGATTGATGTTTACTTTGCAGGTGAATGACCTTGTTACATTTTTAAATCAGAGAGTGTGCTACCACAGTTAGACTTTGTCACGACATGACTTATATATATAAAAAAAACATTCAGAAAAAAATACAGTATCCAAAGCCTTTTTTTTAAATTTTACTTCAAAAACATACATATCGGTACATACTGTGTCAACACCAATCATAGCAGCTTGATGCATTACTAATGGTGACTGTCCATCACTCTGCATTCTCTCTTGGCTGTTGTGTGCAGTTGCTATATTAGTAGTGAATGTGCAGACGGTTTTGCGAGGCACAAACAGATTTGTGAATTGCTCAAAAAACTGCTATATTCCAATGTCTCACAACCGCTTTGTGCCGTTTTGGAATATCTCTCATTTTGTGCCAAAGCACAATTTGTGAGGCACAAATTTAGCGAGGGGATTGCATGAAGATCGAAGATCTGGCCCTATGACTTAATTAAATGAGATGCTTGCTTCAACCAAGGTAACAGGCTTCCTCGCATGATGGTCTTTCATTTAAAGATAGGGAAAGCCCTACTTTTAAGTCTGACCCACTTCCAAGAGTTTATATGCACTCTAATAACAAAGGCACACAGACAAGCTTTTTTTTGTAACTGTGGCAAAGTGCCCACCCCTGTATGTATTTTGTGTTATATGTTGTATGTTAATGTTGGTGTATAGTCATTGGTACACGGGATATAAACGGGTCTGTGTTTAAAATGTATATTTGTATTAGGCACGAGGATTGCACAGCACTTCACCTGCAAGTAAAAAGTAATATATGAGCACGGGGAATTGCACTTTATTAATTCACGTGCAGTTGTACCGCGACTCCAATTGAATTATTGATTAGCAGTCGAGTCTCGGTACAGCTGCATAAAAGCAATATGTTTTCACCCACTCTGGGTTGTGTGTTTGGTGAGTGGAGAAGAGACAGAGGTAATAATAATAAGAAATAATAGTTAAAATATCTGCTCACCTTGTTTTGTTTAGTGTTAGTCCATTTTGTTTATTTTGGCTACCAGTGCCATGTCATGTGTTTTTGTTTGTTACAACCTTTTTTTATTTTCTGTTCTGTTAATTCATTAAATGCTGAGCGGTACCAATCACTCAGCTCCACCCAACTCCATCTCTCATTGTTTATTTCCTGGTTCGTGTTTCTGGTCTGACGTCCCCCACTCCGGCCATCTTTGTGACAGTAACATTAACATTTGTTCAGTTTTCTTAATTCAAATGTTGTTATCCTGCTCAGACTTTGCTTCAATAGTATTTCTACTGGTTGTATATTCTTTAAAACATACAGTTATTACAATATTGTGCCATTGTCGGTTAGTACTGAACTCTCAATTTTATTGGTATAACAGTTTAACGTTAAATGATTTTATAACATGTATTTCTAATTCAAATACTTCAATATAGCAGTCTCTTTTATAAATTGTAATTTTATTTTTCTCCATTGATATACACAGAAGGCAAGAGATTAATTTTAATTAGGCACCTGCTTGGCAGCAAATCAACACTGAACATTAAAACTTAGATTTGATATACTTTGATACAGACTAACATCCTCATGCATTTATTTAAGGTTATTATATTAGGTTTCTTATTTTTTAAATCTCACAGTTGTCTTATTTATTTAAATACCTTTATTTTTCTTACTATAATAGAACCACAAACTTATTTTAGTTCAATTGTTTCTGGCATATTAACTGTGCTCCACAGAGTTTGCCATTCTGTTCTCGTTGGATCGGAATGTTTGAGGTTCTGAGTCTGATTAAAAAAGATGCTTTTGTCTGATAAGGAAGGTTTGGAACTTTCAGCAGGTCAGCCTGACCTTTTGATACAAGGAGCTCTCTTTTCAGACTATACACATTCACTAATAATATTTTTCTACTGTTATACGAGAACAAACAGGAATATAGAATCCTACAATATTCTCACAGTCTAATACACAGTACATTATCACATATTTTCAGAATAGCCAATGTGTTTTAACAATTTGTTTAATATTTCTAACGACTTTATATTCTTTAAAATACATTACAGTCATTACAATATTTGTTGCAGTTTCACAAATGTTCAATTTGTATCACAAAGATCAGCTTGCTTTAAATAGATTTGACAGTCTTGGGTCAGTTTCTGCTCTCAGTGAGTCTGTCAAAGCCACTACAGTTTCTGCTCACAGGTGTGGGTGACAGTCTTTAAAAGCCTGATACCTGCAAAAAACTTAAATCTTGTCAGCTGGGCTCACATCTCTACATTCTCATTCCCATCATCAGTAGGAAAACTTCCAATAAATCAAGCTGTTTCTATCACAGAGCCATTCATCTCTGCCGCATACACCTTTCACTCAAAAAAGGTGCTTGGGAAGACAGTAGGGTATATATATATATATATATATATATATATATATATATATATATATATATATATATATATATATATATATATACAGTGCCTTGCAAAAGTATTCAGACCCCTGACCAATTCTTTCATATTACCGAATTACAAATGGTACATTGAAATTTCATTCTGTTTGATATTTTATTTTTAAACAATGAAACTCAGAATCAATTATTGTAAGGTGACATTGGTTTTATGTTGGGAAATATTTTTAAGAAAAATAAAAAACTGAAATATCTTGCTTGCATAAGTATTCAACCCCTGTGCTGTGGAAGCCCCCAGTTTGCACCGATGAAAGAAATTACCCTAACGAGGACACAACTACCTTACCATTGGCATCCATCTGTGAACCATTAAAGGTGGTGTCACATTTTCTGGATAAAAACCCCACTGTTGAAGGATCATTGGTAAGGCTTAGTGAATCTGAAGGAATATGAAGACCACAGAACATTCTACAGAGGTTAGAGATAAAGTAATACAAATTCATAGATTAGGGAAAGGGTACAAAATAATATCCAAGTGTTTGGATATCCCAGTGAGCACAGTTGGATCAATAATCAGGAAGTGGAAGCTGCATCACACCACCCAGGCACTGCCAAGAAAAGGCCGTTCCTCAAAACTCAGCGCTCAAACAAGAAGGAGACTTGTGAGAGAAGCCACAGAGAGACCAACAATCACTTTGAAGGAGCTACAGAGTTCAGTGGCTGGAAGTGGAGTAATGGTGCACCAGTCAACCATATCAAGAGCTCTGCATAACATTGGCCTGTATGGGAGGGTGGCAAGAAAGAATCCATTACTCAAAAAGTACCATCTGAAAGCACGTCTGGAGTTTGCCAGAAAGCATGAGAGTGACCCAGCTGCGATGTGGGAAAAGGTTTTGTGGTCAGATGAGACCAAGATAGAGCTTTATGGACAAAACTCAAAGCGCTATGTGTGGCGCAAACTTAACACTGCCCATGCCTCAAGACACACCATCCCTACAGTGAAGTATGGTGGTGGAAGTATCATGCTGTGGGGATGCTTCTCATCAGCAGGGACTGGGCATCGTGTTACAATTGAAGGAAGAATGGATGGAGCAAAATACAGGAAAATACTGCAAGAGAATCTGCTTCAGTCTGCTAAAAAACTGAAGCTTGGGATGAAATTCACCTTTCAGCAGGATAATGATCCCAAGCACAAGGCCAAAGCAACATTGGAGTGGCTCAAGAACCAAAATGTGAATGTCCTACAGTGGCCCAGTCAAAGTCCTGATCTCAATCCCATTGAGAATCTGTGGCACTATTTGAAAATTGCGGTCCACAAGCGTCGTCCAACCAACCTGAACAACCTGGATCAAATCTGCCAAGAAGAATGGGCCAAAATCACTCCGACACTGTGTGCAAAGCTGGTACATACTTACCCCAAAAGACTTAAAGTTGTTATTGTAGTGAAAGGTGGCTCTACCAAATATTAATGTGTGGGGGTTGAATACTTATGCAAGCAAGATATTTCAGTTTTTTCTTTTTCTTAAAAATATTTCCCAACACAAAACCAATGTCACCTTACAATAATTGATTCTGAGTTTCAGTGTTTTAAAATAAAATATCGAACAGAACGAAATTTCAATGTACCATTTGTAATTCAGTAATATGAGAAAATTGATCAGGGGTCTGAATACTTTTGCAAGGCACTATATATATATATATATATATATATATATCTGTTTATTTCATGTCTGTTCTTTTCTGTTCTCTAATGCATTGTATCTTTGACAGTACTTGTTATGCCAATAAAGTATTTGAACTTGAACATACTACGCTGTAGAGAGAGAGAGAGAGAGAGAGAGAGAGAGCTTAATTCCTGTTTAATTATGAATCAGGAGGTATTATGTTAAACAATAGAGGAGACCTGTGCTTTTGAAGAAGTTTTGTAAAACAACATGTGTTTGCATTTGGAAATGCAATATGAAGACTTTCTTTTTTTATTATTTACATATACAAATATCAGGCTCTATTCACAAAAGGATTATTTTAAGGAATTATATTTGAATAGTGTTTATGAACATGTTCTAAGGTTAAACAGTACTTTGGGAAAAGAGAATGGACTTCTAATCCTTTTTAAAGTTTCATGAATGAGACCCATTGTGTCTGCATTGAGTTTAGAGGAAACTCCTTTACATTTTCTAACATGACACACATTAGTTAACACGTCACCAGAGACTCTTCGGACAAAGATTTGATCAAACAACTTCCTGATAAGATTTTCATGCATGTAAAACACATTGATGTACATTTGAACTACATTAACTAATAAACTCATTTATGACACTTTTGAGGCAAGCAAATTCATTGCACCAATCGGTCTGGAGCCTGAATTTATGCTATGGCAGCCATACTGTGAGACTGGCTTTTGGCCCCTCAAGAACACATTCTGTTGTATCCATGGTGATCAAATTCCAATGGTTGCAAGTGCTTTCAGTGGGTGTGGCACTGGGAACAGATGATTCCTTATTCAGAGACAAACACAGGGGCTATCGGAAATGGATGTTCTGGAGTTAAAAATCTAAAAAGACTGTAGCTCTACAGGAAAGAATGAAGGCAGTTTTCATTTCCGATGGCAGACTTTCTTTACTGGCGTAGAGAATGTGTCTCCTCAGTCCAAAGCTGTAAAATATTAAGATATTGGATAATAATAACTGGAATACAACTTAATTCACCAAGGATACAAAATAGATAAATATAGCAATACAGCCCACAGTTATTGCATTTGTTGGTCATACAAAAAGTATGCCAGATTAAAATGTATGCAAGATTAAAAACCTACAAATGGAAAATATTTATAACAGCTTTCTCAAATGGAATTGTCTCAAAAGCATGCCTATTTTTAGTTGTACAGTATAGAATGTTTTTTTATCCTTCCCAAAAATAATGAAATGCATTAGACTAAAGAAATTTAGTCTAAAAGCTGCAATATTTAGCCAGTCCACCAGATGGTAGTGTTACAAAAGAAAAGCTTTGCCAATTCTTTCCAATAATACTCAGCTCAAGTCTGAGTTTAGGGTTAGAATTCACCTTGATTTAATCAACAAGGTAATAGAATAATTTGGATTATTTTGGGGTGGGGGGGTGGGGGGTGGGCTTAACAAATAAAGAATAAGCCTGTACTTGAAGTGTTCTACCTACAAGTGGACAAAAACAAATGAGGAAAGGGTTAAGATCCTAAGGGAAACCACAATATGATTATGATACGTAGCAACTTTTTTGTTTTCTATACATTACATCATTTACTAGTTTCCTCTCATTGCTCGTCGTGTCACCAAACCTGCCTTGATCGAATTCCAGCTTGATTAATACAGTTGGTTCAATTCCAGCTTGATTAATACGTCATTGCTTTATATAAGCGGTCGCAATGGATAGTATGAGACACCTGTCACATTGCACTGCAGAGAGCTGTTACAAGTATAACCAGATTTGCAAGTTTAGTGCTGATAATACTACAAGAGGGCGAAAAGTGGGACTGTACAGGGTTTAGGTTTCAGTTAACGTTCCTGAAATGACTATGCAAACACATTTAATTGAGTTACTTGTATTAGGAACCGGATTGGACAGGATTGGACAGGATTGGTGGCGACTGTCTTTTCCACCAACATGTTTGCAGCGCAGATTAGCACAAATAACTGGGGCTAGCTTTAATGGAACTAAAGTGGGAGATTTCTTTCACCTATCATGGTAACAGCAGATATCACTTTTTAATAAAATTGCATGTTTGCTATTGCTTCTTTCCAGAATGCACACGTGAGGCCTGCCCATAGACAATGGAAGTGTATGCCATGTTACAGAACACCCTGCAAAGTTTACAAGACACACATAACTTTACCTTTGCTGTGTTGTCTCTATCGCAGAGTTATACTTTTTAATATATTGCTACATTACATAGGAATGTATAGTTGTTTTCACATTTTTAATCTCACTTCATGGGACAATAAATCAACTGGGCAATACGTTTATCAACATTTCCTCTGGAACGTTCGCTAGATTTTTCTTCTAAACAGCCCAGTCTATCCTGTTGGTGCTTCCTCCTGCAACACTGCTGGTTTTGAACATACAAAATTATTTAATTAGCTTTAACCGTGCTTTTTTGCTTTAAAGCAGGACCAAGCTAAGAAGAAGAAAGAGAAAGTAGTCTTGTGTCTGTTGATACTTTGCCAGGTAACCTCAAACCTCTTCTGACAGTATCCTGTGATAACCTGGCAACTAGTGAGTCAGCACATGCTTTACCATTGGTTGAATTGCCTGGGGGGATGTTTCCCAGCATGCAGTTTTCTAACTCAGGGTTTCCCAAACCCCTGTGTCTGCTGGTTTTCATTTCAACTGAGTTCTCAATTACTTAATCAAACCCTTAATTGCTAATTTCAAGTTACTTATAAAATGGCATAGTTAACTTTAATTTTCCAGCTTTAAAAGCTGAAAACAATTAAAACCGGCCTCACAACCGCAGACCACATGTAACCACGCCAGCCCAGGACCTCCACATCCGGCTTCTTCACCAGTGGGACTATCTGAGACCTGCCACTCGGACAGCTGATGAAACTGTGGGTTTGCACAACCGAAGAATTTCTGCACAAACTGTCAGAAATCTTCTCAGGGAAGCTCATCTGCATGCTCGTCGTCCTCACCAGGGTCTTGACCTGACTGCAGTTCAGCGTCATAACTGACATCAGGTGGCAAATGCTCACCTTCGATGGCCACTGGCAAGCTGGAGAAGTGTGCTCTTCACGGATGAATCCCAGTGTACCGAGCAGATGGCAGACAGCATGTATGGTGTTGTGTGGGAGAGCGGTTTGCTGATGTCAACGTTGTGAACAGAGTGCCCCATGGTAGCGGTGAGGTTATGGCATGGGCAGGCATAAGCTACGGACAACGAACACAATTGCATTTTATCGATGGCAATTTGAATGCACAGAGATACCGTGACGAGATCCTGAGGCCCATTGTCATGCCCTATTCATCTGCCGCCATCACCTCATGTTTCAGCATGATAATGCACGGCCCCATGTCGCAAGGATCTGTACACAATTCCTGGAAGCTGAAAATGTCTCGGTTCTTCCATGGCCTGCATACTCACCAGACATGTCACCCATTGAGCATCTTTGAGATGCTCTGGATCGACGTGTACGACAGAGTGTTCCAGTTCCCGCCAATATCCAGCAACTTCGCACAGCCATTGAAGAGGAGTGGAACAACATTCCACAGGCCACAATCAACAGCCTGATCAGCTCTATGCGAAGGAAATGTGTCGCGCAACATGAGGCAAATGGTGGTCACACCAGATACTGACTGGTTTTCTGATCCACGCCCCTACCTTTTTTTTAAGGTATCTGTGACCAACAGATGCATATCTGTATTCCCAGTCATGTGAAATCTATAGATTAGGGCCTAATGAATTTATTTCAATTGACTGATTTCCTTATATGAACTGTAAAATCTTTGAAATTGTTGCAAGTTGCATTTAAATTTTTGTTCAGTGTAAATCAATCTATAGTACCATTAGTACTTTTTTCTTGGGGCTATGCCAGTAAGGGTTCTGAAGTTGTCAGGCCTTTTCTCCACTGGCACATCCGACCCCCGTGGGCTCGGTAAGGTACTGGTAGAGGTGGTTCTCCACTGTCTATTTGTGGAACCAAGGGTGAACCAAACCGCGAAACTCTGACCTCACACGACATCTAAATCCGGCTGTGAGCCGAGCCAGGGGCGGGGTTAAGGATTTTTATCATTTCGTTGTATCTGTCAAAGAAAACCAAAACATGGCAGGCAGCGAGTGTGATGAGCGAAAAGTACAGCCTTGAGACGCTGCGGAAGTTCAGGCTGTAGTTTCTCTGTGGGCATATAGACGTGTTCAAGAAGATCCGGATCGTGCGTCAGAAATGAGAAAATTTATGCCCGAATTTCTGACAATTTGAAGCAAGTCGACATAAACGATACACTTAACTCACACACACACACACACACACACACACACAAACAAAAATAAATAAAATACACGCGAAAATAAAACAATTCTAAACTTATTTACAAAAATAGTCAAACAAACTTCTGTACATGTGTACCATACATACAACTATGGATCTCGTTGCGCTGCGCTTTTTTTAAGCACCCAAACAAAAAACAACTAGAAAAAACAACAACTGTCCTTAAACGGGATATCTTTGGCAAATCATATTTTTAAAACCTTCTTTTTTCCTCTTCAACAGAACTAATTGAAGTTTACCAAGTCGATACAATCTGTAAACATGTGTGGATTATAAAGAAATTCGTAAATATATTTACAAAATATAGCGATACAAGATATAGCTGTACCGTTGGTCTATTAATTTGTACGTCCGTGGTGCAGCTCGGTTGTACAGTGAAAAAGAGGCAATATGAAGCAAAGATGGGCTTGGTCAGTACTTGGTCAAATATTGAGAGTTGCAGGAAGTGGTACTTGTAGCTCAGCAGTGGGCGCTCTTCATTGAGTCATCATTGATATGTAGCGTTGTATTTATGAGCTTGGCTACAGGTAATGTGATTACAGTGTTTGACTTGGCTCTAAGATGAACACAATGCTATTGGTGGGGTGTCACTGTCTTTCATATCAGGTTATTCCAATTGTGGAACCCATTCTTCACTTAGATTCTAGAACCCCAAGAACATTTGCTAAAGTATAGACAATTATATGAGGTAATTCCACAATGAGGACTGTGGGTGGAAATCTGAATATCTGGGAAAATGAGTGCTGACTAAAGGAGAGACGGGTGGCTTATAAGTGCTGCCTGTTATGTATCACATAAATAAGGTCACTGTGACCTACAGTCATAGTTTTAGGATGAACTTATCAGTGCCATTGCATGACTGAAACCTGGGAGGTTCTTAAGATAATAGCCTCCATTATCCCAACCAATCAGAGACCAGAAGCAGAAGCAGCCCAATGGTTCATTTGCCATATAGTGCCCTTGACAAAAAAAAAGGCCAATTGCCCTTCAGCAGCTTTTCTTTTAGTGAACAAATGTTATATCTGCATGAGAGAATGTGCGCACAAAGTACTTCAACAGTTGACCTTATCGGGACCGATTTGCAGTATTTTGTAACCTGTAGGAAATCCCTGTTCAGCAATCCAAACACGAATGTCAAACAATGTTTGAATGAAACTCAGCTCCCTATATCAGAAGCTTGCTATTCATAATGGGGGATAGGTTGTCAATCAGTGGTCAATATGATTGCCAGTGCAAGCATTCAGAGTGCTGTTATGTTTGACCAAACAGGTGTTAAAAATGCGTTTCTCCTGCACTAGGCCCTCACTCAGTGGAACAATTTCTGTTCTTCCCTGTTTTTTTTTTTAAATGACTTGTATTATCACAAGTTATCGAGATTCAACTGCATCACCTTAGGCAAACACCTGTGCTCTGTTTACACCACTTAGTGATGGCAAATACCCTTTCTGTTTGACAGGGGTTGTAATTCCTTCATTTGTATCGTGTCTTATGTTTTTAAATACCCATTAATTAAATAAATGGGACAGGTATGTTGGTGCACATATAGGACAAGGCATGTTTACACATGCCTGCATTGGTACAAAGCAAGCTGGGTCTTCCTTTAAGTATTTTTAAGTGAGCGGGTAAGCGATTGGGCATCATAGGGGCCAAAAGTGGATTTCAACATTCATTTAACTGGATACATGCTGTTGAAGAACGGAGCAACCAAACCAACTCATGTTGCAAACGTCATGAAGGTTGTCTGTTGTTACCTGGCCCCTTGATTTACAGGGGAAGACTGGCAATGTTGGTGTCTACAGTGACACTAAAATGTACTTCTGCTTCTACAGTTCATATGCTGGAATCAAAGCTGTGCCCAAGAGCTATAAGCATGCAAAAGTTCATAATATTATTATACAGGGTTTTTTTCTCCCTTGAAAATGAGGAGGAACAATCAGTGGTACTTTGTAACATCTTTCTTACCTACATTGTCCTGCCCCTCGCCTCTTTTCCTTTTCTTTCTTTCCTTCCCATTCTCGTTCCCTTCGGAGCAATTTGGCTCTTCAGACTCATCAGCAGCACCCCTCTGGTTATAGAAAGGAAATAGGGTTACACTTCATAACAGACATTATAAAAAAACATTTTTAAAAGATGTCTGAAGTTTATTTTTCATTTGGGTTTATATGAACCAGGCTTTAATTCAGCATAAATTCATTACTTTTGCCATTTCTTCATGTTGACAAGTAGAGATTGAGAGCAGCATTCTAATACCAACCTTGCTGTCCGATGACTCTGGAGGCTCTGTTTCTGTCTTCAGCACTGTCAAGGCTACGACTGAAAAGGACATTTCTCATGATCAGTAATCACCATCTTAATACCACTACTAATCCGCAGTGTCTTTTTCTTTTAATAATGGTACATTCATGCTTGTGTCAGACACATGCAGAGGTTTCATCTTTAGGATCTTTTTGTCTTGTATTGATTCAGATACGAGAAGGAACTCTAAGAAGGACAGTGACATTAGCCTTGAAATGGAGAGGATATAAGCACCAGTACCTGCATGGGCTGCAGAGAAAATGTGCATACTGTACCTGGGTAAATGAACTGTAACACTTAACCCATACTGTACCAGGGTAAATGAACTGTAACACTTAACCCATACTGTACCTGGGTAAAGTGCTTTTCCTAAACCCTGATTCATTTCTTCATTTTCCTTTCTTGACTGTTTTGAAATTCCGATGTCCTTTTCTTCATTTTGATCCTGAAAATACAATTTCAGGTTTAAGCCAGATTAAGCAAATCAAATTAAAAATAAAGTAACCCACGCTCACCAAAGAAGTAAATTAACTTGCGTAATATCCCCCTCTTTCACCTAGGTAAGTCCTCCACTTCTGTCTTATTAAAACCACAGATGTTATAAACAACAATGACAAGCATAAGCATTAAAAGCATTCTAGCCCTATAATTACTTTTTAACAAGATCCACAACTTTCCATTGGTAGTTTGTAAGAAAAGTAACACTCCAATAATCATTTATGAATAATAAATCTTTATTAAGATGTTATCAAATGGCATTACTTGATCCTTAATCCATGACCCCAATTTCTACTCAACAGGCCTTCACACCAAGAGGAGACACTTACTGAGCTGTCCTCGTTGTCTCCATCGTCTGCGTGATGGAAATGGTGACTGGCGACTAAGTGAGAAGACACTGGTGATTGGTCTGGGTCCACACTGGACGATGTGTCACTATGAGACCGCTTGACTGCTCTAAGATGGGACGAGTTGTTGGACTCAGCTCCCTGTAGTTCCCCTGACTCTAATGTGGATCTTGGGCTTTCTGCTCCAGCCTCGGCCTTCATGCTGGGAAGGCCCTGATCTTTGGATCTCCCGTAATCGGATAGATCTAAAGGTGCTTCGGCCGTTTCTGTCTTCTGATCACTTCCATTGAGATTTAAAGGCTTGCTTCTGTCTTCCAGTGTCAAAATGCCATCAGTTCTATTATTTTCACCCTTGTTGATTTTGCTTAGACCACTGGGAGCCGGCTGGTAAAACTTATTTTCATGCCAGTATTCTGGACTTGCGTTGTTGAATATTCCTTTCTTTGGGTCCACGTTGTTATGTAAGTGTTGTGGTACAGTCCACTCCTCAGTACGGCCCTTCATGTAGTAAACGCTTTCATAACAATCCACTGCAGGCTTGTGATCTACAAGCTTTTCTTCATGTCGTCTACTCCAGTCCAGCTTGAGTCGGAGTGCTTGTTCGCTGTGAGCACGGTATGCCAGTTGTGAGTTGAGGATGTGGGGTTTCTCTTCTTTTGGGATCCTGATTCTAACTGCTGGAGGGGAAACCACTTCATGTCTCTCAGGCGCCTCTGAACCCTTAACTCTGGGAAACAGAGAGAACGCCTCATTAAGCCACTTACAATTTCCATGGTCAAAAACTCAACAAAGCAGGCCTAATCTGAAGTAACAAGAGTCCCAAGCGATAAAACAGAAAGTAAATTACAGAACAGGTTGTCCTCATTTTTAGAAGAAAAGACAATTTGCAACACGAATCATCTTGCTGTTGGAATGTGAATAATAAAGGGCAGTAAAGACATACCCTGCCTTGCTTTCATTCCCATTCTCTTCCCCTGGGCTTGCTCTGGCACTTTCTGTTCTCATGCAAGATGCCATCATTGCAATGGTATGGTGGAGCTGATTCGAAACCAGCTGTGTGTTCTGAAGACAAAGAGCAGATGAGAGCAGCTGCATTACAGACTGTCTGCAGACATTCACAGGTAGAACATACTTAAAAGGACCATATTCACAAAGCATTCAGCCCACTGCAAACTTCAAATGCTTCTGAACTAGCAAATAACAACAAGGGTGCACATAGCAGCTCTTTAATGAACCTCCTGTCTGGGTGTAAAAAAAGATGCCATCAATTTAGCACAAGGGCAAATGCTTGTGATATGGCCCATAATGTAACGGGTTAAGAATTTGAAGTGCTGGACCATTGAGGTCAAGACATTTTATTATAAAGCTACAGGTTATGAGGCTTGTAGTGGACCCCCTTGACCCTCTTGTAAACGAAGGCCTTGGTCTCAATGGATAAATATCCTGGTTCAGTAAATAAATAGATGACAAGTGATACAAGTGCTGAAATCATTACCACCATATTTATGTATATATGTGTTTATTTTACCTTACTCTTAGTTTCTTGATCTGTTTTCTGATGCACGCTATCAACCTGAATGAAAAAAAAGTGTTTGAATCAAACAGAAATCTGAAAGATGTATCAGCTTGAGTGATTAAAAAAACAATAACCCAAAGGTTATGTTTTGTAAATTTTGTGCCCAGCAGGCATAAAGTGTTGAAATAAATGCAACAGGCCTTTACACATCCTAGCCACAGACTTATAATATTATAATACCGACAAAGCCATGCAATTCAGTAACTGACTACTTTTACTACATGGTCTGTATGTTTCCGCAGTTATCAAAATACACCAATGGCTGTAAGCTATATTGTGTTAATCTTACTTCAGACTGCATGACTATAATAATAATAATAATAATAATAATAATAATAATAATAATAATTTTGTATGCTGAAAACGAATACATTAATTACAGTTACTTGAGTTTCATGTCCGCTCCAACTTGTTGGCTTTCTATATCCAGACATCCCTCCTGAAAATCAAAAGACAGCCCAGTATGGAATCATTGTCCAAAGATTACGTTTACATCTTTACAGAACTGCATGTATCTTAAAAACCAATACCGTGCAGACATGTTCAGACCAGACACTGTATTCTGCAGAAGTCCTGAACTATCCTTTTAATTACGTTCTTGTATTTTTAAAAACCCCATTTCCCTTTTGACGAAGTAGAGTATGTCCCCATATCTATCCTGACCCAGAACCGCAACACATATAACCCATACCCTCTGATAGCTGTTGGTGGCATCTTATCTCAAGACTGTTGGGGAACTGTTGCCTCACAACCCTTTCCTCCAATGTCTCTTTGGTTTTGTGCGCTGTGGCAACTAGCACGAGAGCTGCGTCCGTCTGTGAGCTGCATCCTGGGACTGGTGCTTTGGGATGTCTGCCATTCATTTCACTGTGAGAAAAATAAGTTAAAAAGACAATGTACATGTTTAAAAAAAGTCACTGCAGGTGCTGAAAAAGTACGGCTCATGCTTCTTTTTGTGACAACCTTGTATTCTCTGATAGTCATACTGCTTCTATTTGAAAACTGTTTTAAGAAATGACTTGAATGTCTCTGTGGTGTAGTGATGTGTGGTCAAGGCTGGCCAGCAGCAGAAATAGCAAACCCAGACTCGGATAATGCAGTTTTCATGCTTCCTTGCCCACTTTTATTAACAACAAAACAAAATAAAACAGGAACAAACAAAATAATTTCAAGAAAAGTGTCTTTGCTGAACCATCTTCTTATAGGGTGTGTAGCTGACATCAATCAATCAATCAGTCTGGCCACATTCCACACTTTCTCAAAAACAAACAAACCAATTAAACCATTACTGTGCAAAGACAGCCATCTCGGCCCCAGGCTATTCCTCTGCTGTTACTTTTATTTAGGATCATGCTTTAAAGAAACTGCACAATGGTGTCACAAAAGTCTACCGGAAACGACGATATTAGTATGAATGCACTGGTTGACAGCACAGCACTTACTCCAACATGCTGCTGAGGTTATTGACCTCTTCCAGAAGCTTTTTATTTTCCTTTTTCAACACGTTAATCTCGTTGACTGTAGAAACAGCAAACAAACACGGAGCAGTGAATAAGTTAATATTTCACAGTTTATTACTGTAGATTACAGTTAGCAATAGAAACAGGTGCAGTGTAAACTCACTGAGTTCACAACCAATTCATGCATATCTGCCCAGCTTACAAGCGGTCAGCAAAATGTTAAAAAGTTAAAAAGAGGGTCTGTCTTAAGAGGCCCCTCACCAAATACAATCCTTTAACATGTGTCGAATAGGACTGACACTTATTCATTATGTTTAGCATTATAATAGAGTGACTAGGAAATACAAATTCAAGACATCCCTATTTCATATCTGGTGTACTAGGTTGGCATATGTATGTAGGGGCTAAATATAGTGATACTAAAGTCACGAATACCCAGAATGGTAATATGCTGGAGACTGTGTAGTTGAGAAGTCTCATAGTCCTGCTGCTTTTTCTTAGCCACATCTTGAGTGACAGTACACCTGTCGCACAGACCGGCTCGTAACCTGTCAGAAACACATCAGAGAACTCGGGTCATTTCTTTGTACTGCACTTGGTACTCTTGTGCTCCATCTTCATCAATGTAATACTGAACAAGAAGTGCTGTGTCATCAATGGGATCCACTCTTATGCTTACCGTTAGAGAGGTTTGTGTTGTTTAAAATTGGCATGACTGATACTTGCAGAAGAAAAGGGGAGAAAACTGACCTGTTTTCCAACAGTTTGACATTCTCATGAAGCATCTTCTGGTGTTCTCGTAGCTGCTGGTTTTTCTTGAATAAATCCTCTATTCTCTGTGAGTCACTGTTTAGTAAAATATATTATTATTATTATTATTATTATTATTATTATTATTATTATTATTATATATGTTTTGTCATTGGGTCAACCCCTGTTTCAAGAGCAGGATAAGCCATTAATGGTGTTTTGCAGATGTATAAAGAAGGTGTGCACTCACCAGCATTTTTCCATAGTCAGCTCTATAACCTTTGCTTGCAAACCTAGAGAGCAATGACCAAAATAAAAAAAGAAAACGTACGTTGGAATGTATGTTTCCAAAATAATAATAATGGGGAAGTTTGATATCCTAGTTTTTTTTTTTTTTAGAGGGATACATTTTAAATTCATTCTTTGCTCTGCTACCTCTTGTCCTCTCGTTGGAGGTAGTGTCACAGACCTACCCAGCCTCGCTTCTACACAAGAATTACTCTGGGACAAAGGGGTACCCCCACACTAAATGAAAACTGTGTTTGAACTGTGTTGTATGTACAGACTGTACTGTCTGCCACGTATTGCATGGTGCCTCCCATCTCTCTAGCGGAGCAAAGCAATATCAAATGAAATAAAAACAGCATACTGTGTATCTCCTTCTCGTGGAGCTCCCGGAGTTGGTTGTGCAGCTCCTGAAAGCTGCCCATAGGCATGGCAAAACCAAGGCTGCCTGTCACTGTACCAGAACACCAGAAATCCTGTATCCCTGAATCACAACAGCAAACACATACACAGATCTAATTAGAGACACGTTCAAAGCTATTTCAATCATGAACCCCCTCCTTAACAATGTGCTCACTAGCCAGTTTGCATCCAAGGGTGAATTCAGTTGATTTACATTAAATCTAAATATATGCAACATTTAAAAAACTTATTTTGTGTTTCCAATGTTATAAAAAGCAACATCTCTAACAGTAGAGGCGAGCCTTGACTTGACTTTAAAAATATGTTAAATGAACCTTTGAAGTATGTATTATTGAGGTCCCAGTTTCTATGTAACTGGCGATAAATGATCCATACCATAAATGGTCAATACCAAATGACTAGTAATAAATACAGTAAAAATAATAAAAGAAACAGAATTTAAGGATTGATCGTGCCCATGTTTGTAATGTAAAACCAAGGGCAAGATTTTGTTACTAAGAAAGACATACAGTACAGCACAGTTCGAATGAGATACGGATCCATTACTGTTCGTCGACCATCATTTTCCGTAAACTCTGAAATCATAACCCATGGTACCAATAAGTGTCTGTATATATATATATATATATATATATATATATATATATATATATATATATATATATATATATATATGTGTGTGTGTGTGTGTGTGTGTGTGTGTGTGTGTATATATATATATATATATATATATATATATATATATATATATATATATATATATATATATATATATATATAATACCATTCTTATGAAATGTTATGGAAACATGTATGTCAAAAGTATATTGTAATAGAGAGTTATTATTTAAAATCACAATCTGAAACTGGTAATAACAAGATAATAACATATTTTTAGATTGTATATTTTCCAATTTTAAATGTGACTACTTCACATGAACAGAATAGTAAATGAAGTTGAATTGACTGGACACAAAGCAGCTCTGTTTCTTTTTCTTGTCGACTCCTTCCTTCAAAACCATTCAACTTTGTAAGGTTAAAAGTGAGCACTTGCAAATGCAAAGTGACGGTAGAAAGAAGGCATTGTGTCTTTTAGGTTCGTACACAATACTGTTTGAACTAACACACATCTAACTGTGTAGTTGAATCACTGCTACCTTCATGCAACCACAAACATAGAAGAGAACAATAACACTCTTATCTTAACCAGCATCAGACACACTATATTTTTGTTTGTGCACATAAAGTATTTTGTTACACACTGTCTCTATCATTAGACAGGGTGTTTCTAAAGTCTCATACTCAAGAAGTCGAGTCATTTCATATAATGTACCGAACAACCTTCAAAGCTCTTTGAATAAACCAGAATGCTCACAGCTCACATTTTTGGTTCTTATGGTTAGAAGCCCAAGCCTTCCTTTTCGCTTCAGTCAAAAGGGAGTGGCTTAACCGTCTGCCTCTTGAGTAAAATGTTAGTAAAAATGTCAGCACTCAAGATGAGAGGACGATTCGCTTCCAATCAGCTTTTAAAACACAACATGGAAGTTAATTGCCATTGATTGGTACTCAGTTGTAAAGCTGAGGGAAGGACTGCTTTTCTTGTTTTGAAATCAATACTTTAATGAATGGATTTATTGAATGTCTGCCAATCAATACTTATTAAAGGCAATTATGAGTTTGAGTTTCTGCAAAGTCCTAAATCCCTTGTAACTTGTCATTATCCCTTTAAATACTTATTTAATGCAAAAGGGAGAATCCCGTTTTAATATAACCGGACTTGCATTGAGCAGAACAATGGATTAAACATATTCATACAGTTCCTAATTTGTATTATAAATCACATACAAGACATTAACAGCAATGAGCATGTCAGAAATCCAGACGTCATCGTGGGCATGGAACACAACAGAACAATTTGAAAGCTGAGCTTCGCTTTGTGGGTCTGTTGCCCTGTCAAAATAACTGAGATGACATTTACTGTACAAGAAGAGGAACATGCTGTACAAAACAAATAACATTCACAAATCTTTTTAACACTTGACTAAAATAACCATTTCTGATGATGTACTTAATTTTATATTAATACAGTCTATTTAGAAAAGAAGGAAAAATACTGTTAGTTTGAAAAAAGAAAGTGTTCGGTTAAGGACAACGTGATCTGTGGAGCAATGCAACATGGTTTGTGTTAAATGTAACATAAATCAGAGATTTAACACAATATGTGTGCTTTCCCTATTTCACAATCTGTATATTTTTGCATTGCCAATTTTAATATTTTGCTTGAAGGCAAAGTCTCTTTTTTTACCAGATCGAGCAGATATGGGTGTGGTCCCTGTATACAAGCCTCATTTCTATAGCTTTTTTTCCAAATTAGACTAAGATACCAAACATCTTACAAGTTAGGATACGTTAAATATTTTGATCAAAGACATAACAAGAATGTGCATGTTCTCCAATACATGTATGCACAGTAGTGGTTGTACTTTACGCACCATAGCTTATATAACAGTCTATAAGTAGCTGTGGAGCTGGAATGACAGAACTGCACACCCACAGAGCAGGGATAGCACAGGCAGTGACAATGAGTGAGCATCCCACATGGCACTTTATTTCATTGAAATAATGTTCAATATAGTCCCAGGAAAAGTTTGCCACAGTAATTTTGTAATGATTTCCCTATGGTTATACTATGTATTCACTATAGGTTCCCATCTATAATAGGAGACTCTCTATGAAATGTTAGGGTGGCTCAGTCTTGAGAACAGAAGGCTCTAATTTTTTAGGTTAGTCCATAAGGTATACCGGAAATGTTCCAAGTGATGTTACATCTCAGTTAGAGACATGTAACTACCTATGCACTAAGATCAAACGATGTGCCTGCTTTTAAAAAATCCTACATTTTGATCTAATATGGGCTAACATGCCTTTGTATATCAGGCATCTCAACTTTGGAATTCATTGGCTTCAAAGATAAAAGTGTCCTCTTCACAATACCTTTATAAATCACTCATAAATATTTATTGTAAATCTGACAAGGGTTGCATATCCTGTAAATATTGATGATGACCAGGATCATGTATAGAAATGGTTTGACTTTTTTATGTGTTTGTTTGTATTCATGTTTTTCTGATTATTTCAACTGTTTTGTCCCGTATGAATGATTTATAGAATTTATAATGCTATTTCTTGACAAGACCCCCTTGGAATGTCCTAGTGAATTCCTGCGTTACCTTCCATTGAGACCTTTCTGTACAGTGCATTATAGAATGCAAAAAAAAAATGCCATAGGCACCTAATTTGTCAAGGGGACTGTCACAAGGCTGGCAGAGTGGTGACGTCAGACCCGGAACAATAACACTCAGGACACAGACGTGGAGTTTTAGTGAAGCTGAGCGCTTACTTGCTCTCAGCATTTAATAAATGAACAACCAGAAAATAAAGACGCCGAACAAAATAGAACACGGCACTTGAGCCAAAATAAATAGCCAAACAAAATGAACAGACACTAACAAACAGGGCACGAACACTAGACAAACAAGTACCGTGCTGGTCCTCCAGCACAACATATCAATTGCTTCCTTTTTCTCTCCGTCTCTCTCCCGTTCTTTCGCCCTGAACACACAACCCAGAGTGAGTGAAAACATGCAGCTTTTATGCAGCTGTATCGAGACTTGATTGCTAATCAATCATTCAATTGGAGTCTCGGTACAACTGCACGTGAATTAATAAAGTGCAATTCCCTGTGCTTGCATATTATTACATTTTACTTGCACGTGAAGTGTTGTTTCATCCTTGTGCCTAAATACAAATATATATTTTAAACCCGCTTGTGTTACACAGACCCATTTATATCCCATGTACCAATGACTATACACCAACATTAACACACTACACGTAACATACAACACAAATAATTAGCCCAGAGGCGGGGCACTTTGCCACAGGGACACATTATAATATTTAAGCTCCTTGTGCTTTCCAAATATCGTTTGAAGCTTAATGTACAAATAGTTATATAACCCATCCAACTTCACTCTGCATCCCATTCCTAAAAACACAGCATATCTGTATGTCTTCTGACAGACACTGCAGGTTTGTATCCATGAGAGTTATTACTGAGTGTTTCATAAGAGCTACCATCACAGCTTAATGCAGCACATAGCTTCCTGGCTGCTGGCTAGCCACATTGATCACATATAATTGGAGAGATCGAAGTGGAAGCGAATGCAGTGCTTACCTTATACTTCTTTCTTCCTAGTTTCAAAGTTCACACTCCCGGTTCTGCATTCTTTAAGATGCTATGTGGAAAGAGAAATGCCCAGGAGAATTTCGCTAGAGCCTCGCACAAGAGTCCAACACACAGGGGAATGAGATTCAGGGAATCGCTCAGCTCCTGGGGAGAAACTTGCCCAAGCAGTTTACCTTTGTTAGACACAGATGCAGAGCCTGTTGGAAGTTGCAGAACTGGCTCTGCAGTAACCCTACAAACTGGTAGAACCAGATCGGTAGCATGAAATCTAAAGAAGTCATTTTTAACTTTAGCTGCTGCGCTGCTTCATTTTAACAAAAAGACAAAAAAAAACCCCAACAAATCAGCCATTCACCCATGGAGACTGGGGCTCGAATCCAGTTAGTGAGATCTATTGTTACAATTCTCAACTTGCTTTGACTTTAATGGACAGGATCATATCCACACATAACTAAACCACCATGCAGTTTGACACAATTGCAGGAGGTCTGAATTGGCTGGTTTTAATGAGCTCTGGACTGCTTCCTCAGCCCCCTTGAACTTGAGGTGTGCTCACAGGGGCACTGCTGTGATATGGTAACACTGGCACCATCATGAGAAATTCCAATTACTATTCAATTTGAACTCGTAAGGGTTTCAATATCTATATATATATATCTCAGTTCTTAACAAACAGGAGTTTGAGCAATTGTGATGTAACATACATGCTTTTGGTGTTGTATGTTTTTAGTTTTTAGTAGAAACAGCACCTAATTACAGGGTGGCAACCACGAGTCAACCGTCATTGCATTAGAATTGCTGCTTCTGAGATTTCGTGATTCTTAAACTCGAAAAGCAGGGTTCGAAACTACGTTGTTTGCACAAGTGCATTGTTGAACAATGCAACCGGGGAGGTGTCTTGTGTGTACAAAACTGAAATATTCCTACATGGCTATTAAACGTTACCTGCAGCTAATGTTGTCACATCTAGGGATTTGAAACAATAATAACAATAGTTTATTAACAACAGCATATGGGCGAGATGATGTTAGCCCATTTACATCACTTGGTACTAATTCACAGCCTTCAGGCCCCACTACATTTAGAAGGGCCTGTAAGCCTAGTTCCAAGTGATGTATATGGGCTATCGTCATCTCACCCATATGGTATTTGTATTATTATTTTTAAGCACCAATATGCTTGTGTATAGTGAGAGCTTGAGCTTGTTTCTGGACTGGTTTTAGAAATAAGGATTGCCCCCCCCCCCCCCAAACTTAACTTTCTAGTATGTTGACAATATCTGGTTAGATCATATTATCAGATATACTTGTCCCAATATTATTTTCATTATTCTATAAGCATATAATTCTGTTATACAAACAACTGAATTTTAACAAACATCCTCTGTTTTCAAATGCAACAGCAGCTTGAAATGCAATTCCAATAACAAATAAAATAAACTAAAACGTCTGTTATGAAAGTGTGATGTGTGTGTGCTTGACAACTGTGGAAACTTGTATAATGATAATGAATGACAGTTTTGTACTGAATAGTTTCAGGCACTGACAACTGGAACATCCAGTTCCACTGAATTACTACACTGCCATATGGTTGTCAAGGTCAAGTCAAGGGCACATCAGGGGCTGTAACTGTGGTTTCAGCTGTAGCAACCCCACTTCCTGCCCTAAACCATATTTCTATCCCTACTATGATCTCTATCCCTACCCCCTGCCCATATCTCCATATACCAGTTTGATACCATGCAACTTTGTGATCCAAAATTAGGTTATAGAGTAACAACCTTCTTAAGTATGTCACAAATGTACAGAAAACATACTGTATGGGGCGACACACCTCCAAGTCCTGATAAAGCAGGTTTTGAAAGGTCTTGAAAACATGTGACAAGGTGAAGTGAGAGGTAGGGAAATAAAGATACAATACTTGGCCAGGCTGTGGGCTGGGCTGCTCTGGACTGACCACAGTAAAACAGAAGTATCAATAAGCCAACCTAAAACAAGAAGGTAAACCACAGCTACCATCTGTAGCACATACTGGATTTAAAGCAGTGTATGAAAAACTGTAATGCAGACAGACACACTTATTTAACATTTAACATACTGTAACACTGCCACCACTGATGGTCCTCCTTTGCCCCTTTAAAAATGCACACAGAAATTGGAGGTTCTACAGTGCTGATACGCTATTTTTAATAAACAGGATAAACTAAATGAACCAAAACACCTAGCTCCGTTTTGGAGTGCTGACTACCCACATCAGGAACCTTTTCTAATGAGTCGGACAGCTAAGCTGTTTACCAGCTAAAAACAAAAGTTACTTTTAGTAATAAAAAAGAAAGCACCATCAACCAGGCCTTATACACAGCAGCAGCCCTGAGCAGACTGGCTGCTTCCTTTTAATACCCTGCACCTGGCTCTAATTTACAATGATAGCCAGGTGCAGGGGATAATTAACAATAAAACAATTAACAAATAATAATTATCCCTTTCCTATGAAAGATTCTGTCCGACATCATCAAAAAGGCGTAAAGCACAGGTCTCTTGTCGTTTGTCTCCTGAAAAAGCTGAGAAAACCTTTCAATGGCCGAGAGAGACCGATAGGAGCCGAATGAAGCCGAAAAAAGGGTGTATCTCATAGCCCCGTCCACTACAGAGATAACACGGACATAACAAAGGAGGCAGCTGCTTCTGCATCCAGCGCTCAAAGAATATCACAGACTTTTTAAGATGTTATAGTAATAAAATAATTACTTGGATTGCATTATTGAGGAGTTTGGTGATAAAACGAGTGATCAGGAGAGGATTTATCAGTATGCACGTCTATAAAGAGGTATGTGAAAAATACAGCGAACAAGGGGTGGGGCTTGGCTGGAGATACAGTACTGAGTGTCCTTTTACGATTCAATGCCTTTTAAACCTGTTTTACTCTGAAAAAAAATGTAAACAGTGCGTGCAAAATAAACAGCGTGTGTGAAAATAAATTGGACCTGATGTGCCTGAAAAATGCTGAATAAATGGACCTCTAAGGGTTAAATAAAAAGCCATTAGTTTGGCAGGGGGGCTTTCCACCCTGTTCCTGCCACAAAACAAACATTTTTACACTTGCGAGGCTCCTGTCTTCTCACAATACAGAAATAGACCTAAACCCACCATCTATAGGTGATCATTATTGCAAAATTAAAACTATTCATATTAATGTGCAGATAGTATAGTAATTTAAAAATATTTGATATAAGTTACAATAGTGGCCTTGTTTTGCATTAAGAAGTGTCCCTTTGTCTGCCTGGCAGAGCCTCTCCAGCTGTAATATGCAGCTTTGGATGTTTCCAGTCTCTGAAAGAGGGCTATTTCTCTCCTTTCCAATCTAAGAAGAATGTTAATATCTCTTCTTTAAATGGTGTTCAACAAAATTATACTCCTGTGTGCTTTCCTTTGCAGACATCAGAAATGTATTCCTGTCATTATCCAATAGAGGCAGGAAGTCCTGGGGCACATTTTGTTCTTTTCCCTTTGCGCTCCACTAGAGGAGGCTGTCCCATCAATCATACTGAATTTACTTCTCTATTATTATTATTATTATTATTATTATTATTATTATTATTATGATGATGTATTTGGTTTATCTCAGTCTTCTCTCAGATTGCATGGCTGCACCCTTTTTTGCTCTTCCTTCCCCTGTCCTGTTTGATTGTGATGTGTTATGCTGTGTCTGACAGCGCCAGAGACTTCCCAGATCTTAGCAGACTGGCGGATCAACAGTGGTTGTAGTAAGGTCTGAGGTACGCGTTTCTCCCCACAAAGTTGGCTTCCTGCATTTGTTCACAGCTTCCTAGTGGTATACCATGGGTATATTCAATTCAGGCCTCATGCCTGGACCTATAGGGATTCAACCTAGATCAAGTGGGAAGCATTATTGAGAACTCAGACAATACATTTGCATCATGATTGATTGATTACAATTTACACAAAGAGAGGGATTTATCATCTCAGTTCCAGGGAGTGATGTATTACTTACCTGAAGCTGTACTGAGACACATGCTTAAGTATAATGAAACCTGAGTGTGACGAGGCACAAGAGTTTAGCAGGTAAAAGCTGATTACAAAGGAACCGGAGAGTAAGGTGGCTGCCATTAAAGCAAAGTGCAAAACTCAAGAATAGCAAGAGCCAAAAGATTATACACCATGGGCATATCTGTGTACTGTACCGTACTACACAGTAAGTGTGAATGATACATGCATTGGACCTCCCTAATGAAGGGGGAGTTCATGACCACTTAGACATACTCTCCCTATCTCATTTCATTTTTGTCTTTTAACAGAATGGTCCATCAATAAATGACTATATGATCTTATTGTGCATCATACAAACAACCAATAGAGACAATTATATGCATTGAGATACATATTGTATCACAACCTACACATTCTGATATGCATCGTGAGATTAGAGTAGTGTTACACCCCTAGAGACTGCATTAAACTTTCTGTGGCTGTTACTTTGATTTGAAGCGCTTAGCCACTACAAAAGGGATCTCAGTCTAATAATTGTGTGATCTGCTGAAACAATAGAAGATGCATGCTGTCTTAATATTCCCTCTGTGCCTGTCTGCTAGTTCTGAATATAGAACTTGTAATGGCACAGCCCTAGTTTTTACAAAACTATAGAAACATGGCTTATGTCTGCTTACTTAAAAGCTCTGCATTAACCTAAAAAAGATAAGACTTCAAAGGGCAGCTAGATTTATAATTGACTGCAAAAAGCTTTTAAAATATCGCTGTATAAATGTTTATGTAATGTTATTGATGCAGATAGAAAAGAGAATGCAAGTCTGTTCTTCCACTGATTCCAATATCAGATGAATAGGTGACTTATGTACATAATAAGTGGCTCGTTAGAGCTCAAAAGAGATCATTTTTTTGTTTATTGCACCAAAGGTCTGAAGCTATAAATCATTTTTGTAAAACAAGTTGCCAGTCTACATCTTTGTTGGAACAGTTTAAGCCCTGATTAGCAATTTATAAACTTAATAAGTTATTATTAACCTGATATACTCAAAGCACTGGGTTTGATTTAAAGTCATTGTTTACTGACAGACAGTCAGGAACTGTTAGCTACTGTGTAGGAAACTAGACAATATACAGGACAATATATGTGATGTGATCTGAGCACAGACTATGTTGTTTTTTTATTTAGTAGTGGCCCATTGATTTTACCCCGTTTTTCTCCCAATTTGAAATGGCCAATTGTATTTTAGGCTCAGCTCACCGCTACCATGACTCGGGAGTGGCGAAGATGAACACAAGCCGTCACCGACTGCTTCTTTTCACTCTGTGGGCCCACCATGCAGCCAACCTAGAGCTACAGTGTCCGAGGATGCCACAGCTCTGGGTAGCTTACAGGCAAGCCCGGAGGTGCCTGACCACTCTACAGGGGTTGCTGGTACACGGTGAGCTGAGGACACACTGGCCGACCTAAGCCTCCCCACCCTGGCAGTGTTCGGCCAATTGTGCGCCACCCCCAGGGAACTCCCGTCCATGATTGGCAGCGGAATAGCCTGGCCTCGAACCAGCGACCTCCAGGCTATAGGACGCATCCTGCATTCAATGTGGAGCGCCTTTACCGGATGTGCCGCTTGGGAACCCCCAGACTTTATTCTTTTAATAAAAAAGCATATTATTTTAAAAGTATTAATATCTGTTTCTACTATGCTATTATATTATATCTATCACTATCAACCAGGACCTGAGATGGTTTGCATTTTTGCAAGGCCAAATCTTAGACCGAAGTGACTGACTCTCAGCAAATGGAACTGGCTGACCTTCTTCCATGTAGGTGAGCTGGGGAAGCTGCCCCTGCCAGAACACAATCAGCAGGCACATTCCACAAGATAATAATGTGGGTGATTACATCTGCATTTCAATTTGATGCTCCCAATTCCAAAAACCTCCTCCTCAAGGTCAAGCTGCTTGGACAGCTGCCTAGTGAAAACATGTTCAGTCAGTGAAGTAAAGAACTGCATGAAAAAAAAAAATACTAATCAATTGACCTTGAGGGGTGAGAGGGTGGAGGGAGCAGTTTTATGATACTCTATTCTTGCTCTTTGTGTTCATCCCCACAAATGAATTCATTCACGAAGTTCCCAGAAACTGTCAGTTGAACAATATCTATAATGCCACTTCAGTCATTGTCAGTACTGTAAACCACTTCCCTTTACATGTTGATATTATGATAAGATCACTTCAAGCGGGCATTGCTTTATACATAGTTGTGTTAGGGATACCATTTATTATTATACTGACCTAACCGTGTTTTAATTAGTCCACAGGTAATGTTTACATTCTGTTTGAGGCAGTGACAATGTGTTGCTTGAGGGAGCCATTAGCAGGCCCTCCCCTTATCTCCACAATGACAGGACAGTCCATCAGCTAAGACTCACTAGTGCAAATGAATAGGTAACAGGGAACTGTGGTCTCAAGCAAACAACAGAACTCAGAAGGGGGAAGAACGTCTTTAGGAATTCTGCTGCTAATTCTGTTGTTCCATGCCAGTTAATCAATACTGTTAATTTGCATCCCAGATAATCAACAAGTCTTTTGTTTTATTTAACCTGCAGTAGTAAACCCGCTGGGAAATAGCTTGTATTTAAAACGGAGGCTTGGCCAGGGGGGGCTTTTGGGGGCACTAAGCTGGCCCCAATATACAGATGTTCAAAGCCTACAATATACTTTCAATCCCAGTGGACAGAGCTCTTTCTAAGCTTTTTTACACCTTTGAAAGGCCCAGAACATTGCCTCCCCCTGCTGGTTGTAACTTTCATGACAACCAACCCCATTATTCTGTCCATCCATCCATTATCAATAACCGATTAATCCTTTACAGGGTCGCGGTGAGTCAGAGCCTACACCCTGGACGGGATGCCAGTCCATCGCAGGGCACCACACACACACAAACAAACAGAGGGCAATTTAGAGTGACCAATCAACCTGAACAGCATGTCTTAGGACTGATGGAGGAAACCGAAGTACCCAAAGAAAACCCACACGAACACGGGGAGAACATGCATACTCCGCACAGACAGACCCCCTAGGCCAAATTCGAACCCAGGACCCTGGCACTGTGAGGCAGCAGTGCTAACCACTATGCCACCGTGCTGCCCAACCCCATTATGTTGCAGAATAAAAACCAAAGAAACAATTGAAAATATGTACTGTATATAATATTAATGGTTTGCTGAGAACCCCCTTGAGTGAAATGTATAAGAAGTTAATGCAAGTATAAAAAGTAGTAAATATATGAATTAGGGCAGTCAATTAATCGTAGTTAACTTCTGTGATTAACGTGTTCATTTCTTTGTAGATTTTTTTTAATATGTGCATTTCAATCACATGTGCTTTAGAAACAAATATTTATTAAGAATGCAGGGGCTGACAACTCAGAATAACATTGATTATAAACATAATTTATTGGTATCAAACCTAATCTTGATTAGATAACGTGCGAATTGAATGATTGAAATTGGTGACGCAGTGATTGGTGATTGATCCTCCCCCCAGACTTTGGTTATTAACTTCATTAATCGCAACTCCTCTGTCATGATCCTCTTGGCATACCAATACCACTATATATATATATAGTAGCGATCTTGGTTCCTGCAGGCAATCCATACACAGGCGGAGAGCGGACACGAACCTGGGACCTCTCGCACTGAAGCATAGCACCGATACTGCTGTACAGAAGAGCCCTGCTGCTGCCTTCCCCTGTGCATGCTATATATATATATATATATATATATATATATATATATATATATATATATATATATATATATATATATATATATATATATATATATATATATATATATATATATATATATATATGATATATATATTACATATATTAAATCTAAGAAATTTTCGTAATAATGGTTCAAACGTTTAATTATGGTAATTCTCTGTATAATTGTTAACTAAAAACATTTGTTTGTTCAATAAACAATAATATCGATTTAACAGAAATAAGACCGGTTGTTATTTTTATGCTGGGTTGTTTTTTGAATAATAAATAATAATAATAATAATAATAATAATAATAGCATCAGTAATAAAACAAACTTGTATGAGATGGATGCAGTAATTGGATCAATTAAATGAGATTAAAACCAAGATTAACACAGATTAAAATTTGTATTTGCAACATTAATTGCGATTATTTTTTTTTATTCGCTTGACAGCCTTAGTAGGAATACTTATAATAGAAACTACTTAACATGTTGAAAGACATTAAATAAGATCTATTGTTGTAGTTTGTTTTAGTATTACTAAAGAGATCAATTGGATTGTTCTGATTTTTCAGATTTTAATTATATTCTGATTTTAGCTGAGAAAAAAAAGGCACATGACCACTTGTGGTGGTTAAAATGTTATTTAAAAGTAACACTAACAATAAAAAAGCCATAAAAACAAACTAGAATAAACCTGAGTACTCTTCAGTGCAACAACCACATGCACATTTGAATAATGAACTCTACAGCTAGGCATGCTCCAACAGACCACGAACTCACTGGAGAAAGTAGAGCCTTGCAGACCACCCTCAGCCCAAATAAGCGGTACTGTCAAAACACTGGCAAGCTGTGATTTATGCCACTTGGACAAGAACTCGGCTCTATAATGGCATTGCTACCATCAGTCATGTTGCACAGGGGAAACTGGAAGTGCTTAGCCTGCTCTATACAATAAGATGCTGGCAAGTCCAAGGGGGAGTGGAGATTTCTTTTTTTTTTTTCTATGCTCGACATTTTTCTTGTTGCATTTGTTTACCTAAAACCCAGTGTTTTAACCTTCAGGAGTTTATTTATACTCACATGTGCTTGAACAGCACAGTGACACCCTGAAAACACAACCTACGATTTTACTCCAAGGCCATTAAGACTAAGAGGTTTCCAAATATAAAAATAAGTGTATTCATCAAAACAGCACACTGTGTGCTGGTTGGAGATGTTAAAAAGGTTTTTGTTCTGCAAGCCTGTGTACAGACTGTACTAGGTACACGGCCTTGGTTTGAACAATTGTTTGCATTCTACTGTATTGTAATAATGACACGTTCATGTTCTAGCTCTAGATCAAATAATGGAATGTGAAATGTAAAGGTCATTGATTACTGAAAGCTACATTTTTTTTTTCTTTTTTGTATCACTATTTACCTAGTGATTTTTTTAAACTTGTTTTCTGTTCTGATCTGTATTTTGTGTATTGTTTTCATCCCATCTAGTTTGTTCCTGAACTAATGCTGTTGAGATTTGGAATGTAGTTACCATCACATTAAAACGTAATTTTCCTTTCCATGTTTAAAAAATGTAAGTTCTAACTAGGCTTTGTTTACCAATAAATAAATAAATAAATAAATAAGGCTGTCATACCACCAGTAGCTGAACAAAATAAATAAACTCAATGGCAAAACGTGTCTGTTCACTAAAAAACTCAAATAAAAATTGCAAAATGTCAAATTCTCATTTTCTGCACAAACAGTGGCACGTCATGGAAATATCAAAACCCAAGAACTGATGACCGGTTCAGGGAGCTGACCGTGATCTTTGTACACTTAAATTTTTTGTAAAGCTGGAATGACATCCTCTCTGAAAGAAAGCTTGAAACAACGCGATTCAAGAATGGATCGCACTGCTGACAAAAAGAAACACATTTAAAAAAAAAAAAAAAAAAAAAAAAAAAAAACATCACGACAAATCAAAGCCGAAAAAGGGACTTTTTAATTGGTATTAGAAGAACAGCGGGATAACCTTGTCAACTTCCCTGGCCTCATCCTGGCAACACTTCTCCGGATCCCGTGAGTTACAATCATGCTCATATAAATAACGCTGACATCAGTCGCGCACATGAAAGGCGGACTCGCCAATGAATTGCCGAAACAGTAAAGAGCACTGTATCCATCTTCATTTGCAATAATAGTTCTGGACTTGAGTTGGGCAGAAGCATTAGGGTAACATATATCACAGAAAATTTGTAGACAGGGATCAGGGAGGAAAAAAAAAAAAAACCTTCAAGATCCCCAGCCTTTAAGTGGGGCAGCTGCTAACTCCTCCCCATTCCCCTTCTCTTCTTGAGGAAGATTTAGTGGCCCGGAGCTAAAAGCTCTTTCACCCCGACTGTGACCTACTTTAAGTGAAGCATTTATAAACGATCATACACTTTGTGCTCTGGAGTCTAACTGTCCTGCATGAAGCAGAGGAGTAAACCAACTTCTTAAATCACACCCACAGATTATAGCTACTGATTTATAAGTAGCGTCTGAATCTAGCAACTGCAGTCAAGCACTGTTAGTAACTACCGTGCCGTTCACTTTCTCAGACGCACCGAAAACAACAGCAACAGGCCTCTTTGAAATAGTTTTTTTGGCCAAACTATACCTAATGCATAACAAAACAGACAGCTGGATTCCAATAAAGACACATTTAAAAAGTAAGTGGAATTGAATCTCCATTTGTTTTTTAATTTAAGCCAAAGATTTTTAAATTAACCACAGAATTAACTGAAGAATCAAGTTGCCAATGCTGCTGAACGGAGCACTCTCAGTGACATCTCTAAAAACTCAAGTGGGTCATTAGACTGCACTCACTTTGGTCAATAAATACTTGTTAGTATATTTTTAATGGATATTTTTTCTTTATTTAAAGCAAATGATCCAACTCACACTTTCACTCGTTGCTATCATGGTGTTTGAATCAAAAACGTGACTCAATGAAGACCAAATGGCCCAGGCTGTGATTAACTTAATTTCCAATAGAAAGTCTTGGCTGTTGGAGCTGCAGCTTCATCCCGGTGATTGTTCTACGGTTCCATGTACTACTATAGAACCACCAGCAGGTGGGGATAGAAACATTAAAAGTGTTTCATTGTGAGTGTGTGCCGGGAGGGAGAAGTCAAACTATGCTAACGCCTCTACAGCCACCTGTTGAGCACTAAACACATTACACCTAAAGACACATTACTATGATTGCATTCTGAATACTCAGCACATTACACCTGCATTCTGTAATACTGATCATCCTTTCACAGTTTTTTTTTTTTTTTTTTTTTTTTAATTAGTAAAAAAATTAGTAATTAGTATTAGTATTATTATAACGTCACTGTCTCTTTAACTTTGGGGTCGTCAGTAATTCCTATGGCAGTTACTGGAAACTTTATATCCTCTTCAGTTTGTTCAAACAAAGATGTCCGGCAGTTACCTCAAAACATTGCCAAAAAAAAGTGAATGCGAGCCTGTTTTCTTTCGTTTTTCTCTCTTTTTCGTTTGATTTACCAGACTAGACCGCACAAGGAGGGTTACGCAGAGGTTTAACTTAGAATCCAGAAGTAGGGGCTCAATTTATTAGCGGAGTAAAAGGAAGTCGTTTAGTTTTGCTTTTAAATTAAAAGAACATTGATGTAAACACTGAGGAGAGACGAAAGAGATGGCTTCCATCCCAGAAGAGCCCTCTGGTTATCATGTCATGCAGCCTCCGATGATCAGAGGGAATTAATAAGCCTCTTAGCAATGCCCGTTAGTGAGTGCATCTATTCTGGAGCAGGCTTAGATAGGAATGGATCATTTAGGAAGGGCGCACTGCACTGTAATGTAATGTTTACAGCTCAGAGTACTGTGATATTAAGCAGATTGTAAGAATGTAATGATGCAGCTGTATTTTAATGCATTACCAGTGCAGGCTGTGTTTTCTTACCCTCTACAAACAGATAAGAAAAATAAAACAGAAAATAGTGTACAGAAACTATATAATTGAAGAAAGTGAATTAAGTTCAAAGCAGCGTTCAGCAAAACCTTATGCAAAGGAACCTCTTCTTGCTCTTCCCAGGTCCTCAACATGTATTTTAAACCCGATTAGCATTTAAGGCACTGACCATAACCTTCAACAGTGTGTAGGAATTACACCGATTAAGCTGCGATAAATCAAGCTTTTTATTTTTAACCCTTTTCTTTTTTCTTCCTGACTAGTCCTGCGGCTGCAGGGTATCAGTTTGGTTGTTAACACCCAGGCGTGTCCCTCAAGGGTGCTTTCATTAGTGAAAGACCTAAACGATCACTGCAGCTCGGGGCCTGATTCCTTTCTCTCTCCGTTCTGGATGTGCGGCACAGGCAGCTCACTGCCCTTGTCCGCAGCCCACATTCACCTCTCTGCTCCGGTGTAATGCCTTAACTTCTCATCTCCATGATTATGACTACAACCAATCCTAGACCACCCACATGCATGTCCCTTGTGGCAAACCGAAATTACCCCTAATAAGAAGCCAAATTAGCACAGACCCCTCCCAGATATGACTATTTCCAAGCTGACTATTTTCCCACTCCGGCTGATCATATCTTATAGTGCATTCGGAAGAACTAGTGTCAGAATACAAGGACGAGCACTACCTAACAAGGCATCATCAGGGGACTGTACCCCCCCCCCCCCCCCCCCCCCCAGTCTTCACATTTTTTGGGCACAATATATTGTATTGGAATTGTCATGGGTTACATTTGAGAAATTGCGTCAAGGGTGCAATGAGCTTGGTGCATATTAATTACAAAAGCAACATTTGTCACAATTGTAATTTTTGGCTCAAGAGAGTGGCCATGGTGGCTGTTGAGGAATGGTCTAATGGCATTTACCTGCTGCACAGTGCTTGGCTATAAACATGCCACCATTCTAGTTCTTTTCTTTTGTCTTTTACGATTTTCAGTTCTGGATCATTTAGCACTGTTGATGATCAAGAATAACTGACTTGAATTGCTGACTGGCCTTCTGAAAATACTTCGTATTAACTAGACTGATAGATTCCTAAATGGCAATAAGACAGGAACAGCGAATGGAATTTACTGACCCCCCCCCCCCCCCCCCCCCCCCCCAAAAAAAAAAAAAAAAAACTCCCAGGGGACATACTCTGAAAATAGAGGCACAAAAATAAAATAAATAAACCCACTCAATTTCTCACCAGTAATGGAAAAGGAATATGCCTTTTTGGTATTATGACAAGGCAGATACTTTACAAATCAAGTTACTGTATAATCTGGTTGCCAATTAGAGCTAATTAAAGAGAATCCTGCCCCATCTCCCCTTTTTAATTAGTCTATGACTTAGGCCACAGGTTCAAAGAGCAGTCTCTTTTGTAGGTCATGCCAAACTGTCCATCAATCAAATTAATTCGACTAAACACCTTATAAATCAGTGTTGTAACTACAATAACGGAATCTGTGTGGTCCTTTTTTGTGTTAAATTTAATGTTAAGTTGCCAAACATGCACTCTTAAATAAACCGTGATAAAAAGCCATAAACATTTTCTTTTCTCGGCATTTTGAATGTTTGACATCAATTCCAGCTATTTCCAAACTAATAAACAATTGTCACTGAAACGAGGGAGACTAAGCAGAAGCCAGTTGGCTTTTAAGACTCATGAAAGACCGAGTAAATACCTTTTAGGTATCTTTTGTTCTTTAAAACATGAAGACTTTCAGACAGAGGAGCCACTGTGCTTCAGGGCTGGTGCACCACTGTGCAAGAAGCTGGTGATTGAAAATCCTATGAACCACTTCAAGACACCCTTAAGAAACTCCAGAGAAGTGTGTTGTACTAGCCAGTACAGTACCACTAAATGAAAAGCCACAAATACCAGTTGGCAATTGTCTTTAAACAATACAATGAGGCTGCTTTCGTGTGTGGTTGTAAGTCATCCCCACAATAAATTTGTTATAATCACTATTCTAATACTGTTAAGCATCTATAAAGTGTTTGTATTTGAGATCTTGTTTCCCACATGGAATTATATATTGCTGCAGACCAAAACAATGTTTGAACAAACATTGCTTTTTTTCTTTTGCAAGAGAGCCAGATGATAAGCTTTCAAATGACGTAAATACGAGGAAAAGAATCAGCTGAATTCCAGTGTTTTAATCACACCAGAAGACCTAGTGACCTGTGTAGTATATTTTGGATGCAGCTGGGTATCAGTGTCTATGTGTTGAGAGAAGTCCTGGATGTTAAACTAAAGGTCTATAGCTACAGTATTGTTTCCACAGGAGACTAGAGCAGTAATTATCTGAAACCTGATATGGTAAATAGTTATTAGTGTGGCCATGTACTGTGGACACAAATGCTGAATCAAAGACATAATACACGTTTAAAAGATGACTTGTCAGTCTGAAGTGAACCAACTGTGAAGAACATTGTACATCACACCCCCAGCTTGTTTCCTCCCCATCTTGATGTCTTTTTTCCGAAACACCCTTGTATCTTCTGCAGGGTGGCAACGATGTGCACCCAGATCCCTTTTTCTTTCTCCCCCTCTCTGTCTGCTGTCTGTAGCAGGAAAAAGCTGGTGGGCTGCAGAGGAGACAGCCTGACTGCGACAGGGCGAGCCAGTCACTGAAGAGGGGGAGGCAGGGGGAGGGGGGAGATAAGTGCGCTCTGAGCTCTGACATAAATTACCTCAGACCTTGACAGCAGGACACTGACCAGGGCCGCTGATAAGGGAAGGAGAAAACCTTGCATGTCTCCCTCCCTCTCTCTCATTCTCTCTCCCTCCTTCTCTCTCTCTTTCTCTCTCTCTGGCTAAGCTATTTCACAAAAAACACCACACTTACAAACAAAAATAGCCCCATTCGTTGTTCAAGACTTGTCACCTTGAAACAAGAAGGGATGTATTGTTCAAACTGGTAAACTCTTAAAGAGGCCAGCTGTTCACCTCAGTCTTTTTTTATTACCTCCTCTTGCAGTAGAGTCTATCCATTCCCATTTTATTGAACACAACAGTCAGTATTCAACTCTGGAATTGCATGGGCCTACTGTAAACAAATATCTTAGAATTATAGTATTAGTGTCTGCTCTAACTTCTAGAATACAACCACAGCATTCAAGTGCCACTCATTCCGAGGGTGATGCGCCAGGCAGGTAAATTGTTGCTAAAGGGTCTTTGTGTGTACCAAGGTTGTGGAAACACCTTACCGTCTAAATGAGTGTATTTCTGTATGCAGAGCAAGCGGATCTACCATTGATCATTAAAAAGGGGCTTTTGTATATTTATCCAAAATAATGTGAGACTCTTTATAAGGAACTGTGTATTTTTCCCATCTGTATCTGACAGAAAGAAGGTGGCTTTCCACATGAACAAACATATTGAACCTTTGCTGAGTTCCAGACAGGTGTGCACACTGCTCTCTGTAGGAGGGGTTTGTGAACTCATCTGAAAATGATTATGTAGTCATCTGGCCCTGCACGTAGAACGAACTGCTTGTTAAAAAAAAAAAAAAATCTTGGCTATTCATAATCTTTTTTTCATTTCATTTTGGATTTTAGAAAACTGTTCTGTTCCATATTTAAATGAGGCATGTCAGTTAACGCTTTGTTCTTTTTAGAAAAGGGGTTTGCTTCATTTTAAATTGCTTGTCAATAAGTATATTGATGCCCTTTCCTTCCTGCACTGGAGGTTCCCATGTAAAGTGTACATTGTCCATGCTGAGTAATGAGGGAAGCTTTCCTCACATTTTCTGCTGAATGAATTCTCAAAGTTCTGTATGGGATTTCAGATTCCACTAGAGGAAGTAAGCTTCAAAACTCATTTTCTACGGGTTTTTTTTTTATTTTCACGGTTCAATTCTGTTTTTATCAGTGGATCTCATTGCAGTTGAATATTGTGTCGTCTTTATTGGGCTTCTTTGACCATGCATGAGGTCAGGAGTGGCTCTTCAGATCTAGTTGCCTGTCATATACATATGTAATGTAGACTAGACCAGCCAGAGTGTCTTTATATTAGTAAGTGCCTGCACTTCATAAAACAAATGTCTTGTACTGTACACACATACAGTTAGATACTGTTTTATACAAAGACTTAAGGGGTAATTGAATCCTGAAAATGAGGGCAGGCTTACTTTTTGGATAAATACCAGAAAAAAAAGTCATGCTTTTGAGACAGGAGGAGAAGATTTACTGAGGTTTATAAAACCCAATTTTAGATTAATCTACAGTACTGGTATGCAACCTGCCCCTGGTTATGTTTCAAAAGTGGAAATAAACAACTCAGAATGTGTGCATCCAGTTTTTCCATACCAGTCCTGCTGAAGTATAGCAGCCTCACGTTGCACTGGTGTGAAAACTTAGTAAATGTGTCCCGAGTAAAGGGATTTCCAACTTATTCTGCCATCAGGATGGCACTGAATTGAAGTGAGATGCATTAGTTAGTTACAGTTTGGTGCATGTTGCTGGAACGGAGGGAGGGCTACAGAATGCAATTTTGTCCGGAGATAGTTCAGTGTGGATTTTGATATCCCTGATAGTTGTCTCGTTAGGGTCGGGGGATCCTATGGTTCACACCCGGCTGTGAAGTACCAGCTTGTAAATATGCAGGCTTGTAAATCACTTTTAAATGAGAGGTACAAAAAATCCAATAGATTCCAATTTGTGTGTTTTTTTGTTTTTTTTTGCATTGCATTTTAAAACCAGGGTAATAGATCAATGCATTTTCAAATACATTCCCTTTCAGAATATCCCTTTTTTTTTTAACTAAATGGTTCAGATGGCATGTTTAAGCATATTAGTTTACAGCTGGTGATATTTATAATCTTGTGCTCAATAATCCCTTAGCATTGGTTTAAATGATTTCTAACTGAGTACTCAAGGTATTTGTAAATAGAAAACCTGTATGCTGTATGTTGTTAGCATGTCATTGTATTGGACTGTAATTGTTATAGCTGTTATATGTTTAGATTCAGGGAAAATTTCATTAGTAACATTTTTCACCATTAACATGGTTTTGAGTGATAGAGTAAACACTGAATTTCCATGCTTAAATGTAATTTAGGGGAAAAACACATGTACAATCTCCTCTTACACATTTAAATGTGTTATATATATATATATATATATATATATATATATATATATATATATATATATATATATATATATATATATATATTTTTTTTTTAAATATGTAATTTACCAGGGTTCATCTCTGAATAATGAAGGTCTGGATTCCATACTCTACAAGAGAAGACTATCTCTGAGATAAATTAATTAAACCCAATAAGCCTTTAAAGATGTGACATGATGTTTGACCCTTTTCAAATTAAATGCCTCTTAGTCTGAGCAAACACTTGGAATTGCTTATCATTATCACCCATGGAGATCATTTAAACAAGACAGCCAAGCAGCATGAGGGAGGACCCAGCCGATCCCATGTGGGCAGATCAGCAGAACCAAACTAGGGGAAATCTATACAGATGTTACAAGCAGTCAGATTTTATTCCCTGGGCAATGAATTCATCTCTTTAAAGCGAATCTGGAAAACAGGCGGTGGATTAGGATTTTGACGCATTCTGTCCCAAAAAATAGCATAAACAAGGCAGTTTTACAAGTTTGCAATGTTAATGCAACAAGCAGAAGCTTAGTGGAAACAAGGCGTGAGACTGCGTCCAGGCCCCCAAGCGATCTATTTGCACTGTTGATTAATAGCGTTTATCTTCCATTACCTCGTTCCACCAACAGGGGTCTCTATTATCAGCAACAGAAGCGTGTGACGCTATGCTACGGAGCCTGTTAAATTTACACCTTTTTATCGGGAAATAAAAACTAACCGTTAATCATAGAAAATTAAGGAGCCTGTATGAGTTTCTCATTTTCAAATCTGAAATGTGTGTTTGTTTTGGGTGTTAGATGATCGCTTTTCAGTAGTTTTTTCAGAATTTTTTTCTTTTCGATACTGTTTATTTTTTATATTTTAGACCAGCTCAAGTATAACAAAATGGATACACAATTTTAGGACTACATAATCATCACAACTTGCTCCAAGGAAAAAGACATCCAATCTTTAGACAGCAGCAAGAGCACTATATATATATATATATATATATATATATATATATATATATATATATATATATATATATATACACACACACATACATTTCAGCTATTGGTTTTATTTTATAACAGTGTAATTTATTTCCAAAATATTTGGGTTTTGAACTTTTAAAAACCTAACAGTATCCACCGTGAAAAAACACAGCACCTATTTATACAACATGTTATATTGGTTCTGCTAGAGAATGAATTGCAGTTTGTAAACTGTTTGACAGTGTAACCTTTCTGTCACTGGATATTAAGTTTACTTGACTGCCTAAGTTAAATGTCTAATTTTCTACTTATTAATTACTGTACTGTATACACATACAGACCCACCCCTCCCCCCCAGGGTTACTTTAGTTCTCTCTTAAGGAATTATAGCATTGTGTAATTTTTCTTAGAGAAACTTACAAAGAGTTTTGGCTGCAGGCTTCCGTAGATTTGGATCATTTAAAGATGCTCAGTGTTAACTACATGGCTGAGTTTTTAACATGGCCAGTAATTACCAAAGTACTGTGACAATTGTTTCAGCTATATATTGCTGTCACTCTTTTAAAAGTTAATTAACGGTACACTGTTGTCCATTTAAGTGATCCGTGACCCCAAAGGTTTAAGAGAGCTACGTCTAGTTTTCAGATAACAGTCATGGGGCAGGAGAGTAGTTCTTAACCTGAACATGTTTGGATGTTTTTAACCTTTGCTTCTTCTAAATAACTGTTTCATTTGTGAAAGCACTTTATATGAGAATGACTGTTTATTGAACTAGCTGGACAAGGGAGATCTTTGGGAGATCTTTTGCAGGGTAGTGATTAAACTGAACAATTTTGGTGAATGTAAAGCTGTTCAAGTAACAAAGCTACATGTAATCGGTGTCCAGTATATAATAACAATGCAATGAATTCACAGATGCTGAGCAATAATGTGCACAAGATCCGCTTCTAGATAGATAGAGAAATAGATTTATTGTGTATAAAATATACACACTGTAACTTACACAGATTTGTTTAAGCTGTATTTCTCCACAGAAAAGTGTGTACAGGGAATATTGCTCTACACTACCCAGACAAAGACACATTCATTTATACGGTACACTTATCACTGATTCTGCTCAATGGAATGGACTGTACAAATGGAAACAGTTTGTGAAATCATGAAAGCAAATAAAGACTTGTTTTCTGGCTAGACACACAGTCTTTCTTTTGCAGATAGTGGCTACAGCTAATAGGACCATTAAGCAGACACCCCCCCCCCCCACACACACACACACACACACAATCCTTTTTTGCTGCCAATCAAAGAGCTGCCACCCTGCTTCTCAACTCAACCCTGGCGTCTGCCAGTTCTCCTCCGAAAAAAAGTGCCCTCCCAATTTATCACAGCTTGAGAGCTGTCCTGCCCAAGCCAGTGGAGCCTGCTGGCTGTCAACAGGGGGACCTTATCTTCTGAAAACATTTACTTAACCCTTTGTCTAACAGAGACTAGAACAATGAGAACCATGCCTGTGAAATAACAAGCCCTCAAAGGACTCTGTTCAACTCACTGCAACCTGACAAGCCCCTGTTTAACAGTCAACCTGCAGGACGTTAGGATCATTTTACAATTGTGGTGCATAGACTGCAAGGTGTGTGGCTGCCTGATACAGAGAAAATCCTAATCAGCATGATTTTGCTTGTGATCCCTGGCACAGGGTATATCTATCTATCTATCTATCTATCTATCTATCTATCTATCTATCTATCTATCTATCCATCTATCCATCCATCGATCATCGATCCATATATCTATATACACACTACTGGTCAAAAGTTTTAGAACACCTCAATTTTTCCAGTTTTTATTGAAATTTACGCAGTTTAATGTCTCAATGTACTCTGAAATTAAAACATAGAACAAACAAACAATTGGAGATAAAAAAAGACATCATGGAATCGTTTTGTTTAACAAAATTTGATCTAAATTTTTGACTCATCAAAGTAGCCACCAGCCAAATCAAATATTGTTTGGAAAGTTCTTCCCAACACTGTTGCAGAAGTTCCCACAAATGTGTTGCACTTGTAGGTTGCTTTGCTTTCACCCTTCTGTCCAGTTTATCCCAAACCAGCTCAATGGGGTTCAAGTCTGGAGACTGTGCTGGCCATTCCATGATTTGAAGCCTACTGTCTTGTTCTTTTCTTCTAAGGTAGTTCTGGCATAGCCTGGAGGTATGTTTTGGGTCATTATCTTGCTGTAGGATGAACCCCTGACCAACTAGACGTATACCAGAGGGTATTGCATGGTGCTGCAAAATGCTGTGGAAGTCGTTTTGGTTCAGGATGCCAATCACTCTGTCCAAGTCGCCGACTCTGGATCCAGCAAAAGAGACCCAAACCATGACGCTTTCTCCTCCTTGTTTGACAGTTGGTGTCACACACCGAGGAACCATCCTTTCGCCTACTCGACGGTGTTCAAAAACCCGCGTGATGAACCAAAGATTTCAAATTTTGATTAATCGGTCCATAAGACCTTCCAGTCTTCAGTAGTCCACTGGCATTGCTTCATAGCCCAGGCAAGCCTCTTTTTCTTATTTTGCCATCTTAGCAATGGCTTTCTTACTGCCACTCGACCTGTCAAACCTGCAGCTCCAAGTCTTCTCTTCACAGTTGAAACTGAGACTTGCTTACTTCGACCAGTGTTAAGCTGTGCTTGAAGCTGTTGTCCTGTGAGCCGCCTATCATGCAAGCTGTTGACTCTCAGAAACTTGTCTTCTGATTCTGTTGTGGCTTTGGTTCTGCCAGACCTCTTCCTGTCAGAGTTTCCTCCAGTTTCCAAGTGCCTTTTGATGGTGTAGGAAACTGTACTCACTGACACCTTGGCTTTCTTTGCAATTTCTCTAAACGAAAGACCTACACTTTTAAGGGTTATAATGGTCTGTCTGTCTTCCTTTGTTAATTGCCTTTTTCTCGCCATTATGATAGCAATATACTACTTCCTGCAGTACAAAACTGTCAAAATAATGCTTAAGAGGGTGTAGTAACACAGTCTGTTCCAACACTGCTTTTATATAGTCAGAGGGTTTGTAAATAATCAACAAAAGTTGGGACACCTGTAGGAATTCTTAGCATCAACTTTCAAGGCTTAATTTACTTCCATTGCTGCAGAAGAGCTGTAAGTTGTTAACCCATTACTTGTTCCCTGAAAAAGGCCTTTTTGTATAACTCTGAAATGTACATTATTTTTCATTTTTTGATAACCTAAACTTTTTTTTTAACCTCTGGCAGTTTACCGCTTACCTTTATACCATTTCAGGTTATTCACTGGACTTGAACTGCTTAAATTTCAATAAAAACTGGAAAGATGGGGGTGTTCTAAAACTTTTGACCGTTGTGTGTGTGTGTGTGTGTGTGTGTGTTTCTATGCCAGAAGTATCACTGTGTAAGAACTGAAATGAGCTGAAACCATTTTTTAGTAAAGGAATAACAAATGTATTCATGATATGTAACTATTAACAATCAACCTCATCTCCCCTACATGTCATTGTTTGGTACTAGTTTTAAAAAAACCAAAAAAACATTTAAGTTTCACAAAAAAACTGCAAATAGCATTTGGTGTAAATATATTGATAATCCTGGCCCTGTCTTTGTGATTTTCAAAAGCAATGGATCAAGAACTTAGCAGAGAACTTGGATTTACAAAAACATATTCTCATTTTCAATTGAAGAAATGCACTTTCTGTGTTTTAAAAACAACCTTTTGTATTGTATTACTATTATCATAACATCATAACTAGAATTTAACCAGTTCTGTATTATAATATATATATATATATATATATATATACACACACATACACATACACACACACACTGTACTTCAACAAAAGTATGTGAAACTTGTTTTTGCCTCTTTAGGAGTGAGCTAGGTGGTGGGTTATGTCTTGTTTAAACGGCTGTGTGTATGACCTCTCACTGAACAGTGAGGATCCCCCACAGAAAAATGAAACCAATCACAATTAAAAGTTGCGGGACATACAGAAACCAGGCCTGTCTATAAATCTGTAAACCAACTCCCAACGTAACATCACCCGTACAGAGATCGAGCGTTTTACCTACTTTTTTTATTAATAGGGCTAATTCATCTAAAGAACTGGCTTGAGCGAGGTTATACAAAGGGCATCGGTTGGGGGAAAACAAGCGTAGCTCAGCCCCTTTAATTCAGAGCAAGAGTTTAACTCCTAAAATTACAGAGCATAAAGTATCAACTGGTACTAGGTAGATAAATCAGACTGATGTGATGATGTTTCTGAACAGTGCTGAGTAAACGATACTGTATATTGCAACAGGGCCAGTAGTGATAAGCTGTGTGATTCGCTGCAATAAAACACCCTTTAAAGGACTGCTAGGCAGTACATTATCTTACCCCTTAATAGCCTGATTAACATTATTTCTGCCCCCACTTTTATTGTGCTGAGAATCTCCTGGATGAATATTTCAAACTCTACTGCATCCTGGTGTAGGTCACATGGTCTGATTGGGTACCAGGAAGCTGTGGCAACTTTTCACTGAAATATCTGTTGACAAAACACAAGCAAAGGACCAAAAGATCTTTAACACAATAAACTGGGGGATCTGTGATAATGTAGCTAATGCTAATAAGAGGTAAGAAAATGTATCTGTGCACGCCTTTAATGTGGGATAAAAAGGGAAAAAAACTACTGTGTTACTGTAGCGTAATGTAATGCAAACAAGATAATGTATAAGATTAGTTAACATCTAGACCTAATTCACTAGCTTCTCCTGCAATTCAGCCCTGGCTGTGCATCAGGCCACAACTGAATGTGCAAACGCATTTTGACATACTGTAGTAAAACACAGTGGATTGATTTTGCTTAACTAGAAGTACATCATTGAAGACTCATGTGAAGTATTTGCACAATAAATCGAGAAATAAAAGGCTTGACAAGACTTGTTGTAGGTTAATAGAGAATGTTTACATCTGATTGATTGCAGTAGTTGTAGATTGCATTTTTAGAATGCAGGCTCTGCTCGTGAAAGGTGTTGGAAATAACAAATAAGTGAATGGGTTAACAGGGCTGCAGCTACGCAAAGACACTGCTTGGAACACCGTGTAATAGTTTCCAAAGGCGTGGCCATGGAAAAGTTGTACATGCTTCGGCAATGCCATCAGTGTACCTGGTAAGGATCAGTCACCACTGCACCCCCTGCCCCCTCCATCAGCGCTACATTAATGTTCACTTTTACAAGATAAACCCGCGCTGTCACCCACAACCTCGCCATCACACTGCAAAATAAACGATGCAAATGAATTACAGCAAGCATTCCCCTTTGGAAACAGAGTGTGGAAAGAAGTCATTGGTAATCATTGTTAAGTTATGATATATGAATAAAATGGGTGATTGTGGTCTTTGTATTCTTCAGCACAGGCTAAGAGTGCAGGTAGGTGGGCTATGCAAGGAATGCAGTTAATAATACGATCAGTAATAAAGCAAGTGCTGGTGAAATGAGGGATTCCAATATAGATATGTTAGAAGCCCTTTTCTGTCCAGCTCAGTAATGATACGATGAAGCCTGTTTGATCTGCAGGGGACAGAATAATGGCTTTACTGCAACTATAGCTGCTGTTTGCCTCTTAATCTCCAGTCTCCAGCTGAATCAATTAAAACATAGATTATTTTCCTTTCTTTGTGGAATTCAGTCAGAACCACTAATGCAATAATAGATCTGACATCAGAATGGAAGCTTGAAATGTCTTTCACCTTCTGGTTTATGGTGGCGTACACTGCTGATTTAAACTGACAGACATAATTTCCTGGACAACAAGCAAAGCTGGTCGTAATGTCGATAAGCTAATTAAGTGGATGTGCTGAAATACGGTGTCTGTGAGTCCTTCACTGGTAGACATTCTACTTATTGCATTATAGCAATCTGGTTTCTATGACAACCGGTGACATTTTCATTATATCCCTCAATTTGAGTTTGATTTAACAGAGACTGTGAACCTGTTTGAAAATGCCATCGGCAGCACTAAATGGCAATTTAACTCCCCAGTCTGGAAAACTGAAAAAATAAACATTTGATAAGTGTGCCCTAGAGATCAAGCACTTCCAGAGTCATTCATTGTTGAGTTTGCAACGAGCATCCGATAGGCTTTTCCTGCCTGCAACTGTTTACACGATTAGCTTTACTCTTTAATTCGTTTTTAACTATATACTGTATTATAAAACAATATAGTGTAGCATGCCATATGAGACAAGCTGATTTTCAATCTGTGAGCAGCTAGGCTGACCTCTCCTGGGCTGGGTATCAGCCTGTATTATATTATTTTACACTGTATTACTATAGCTACTGTGTCTGAACTGTGCAGCCTGCCTGGAAGACTTTTTCACTTGACACTTTTTTTTAGGTGGACATTATTAACTTAATGATTTTGTTGCTTATGCAATAAGACGAAGTATCACGCAATCAGACTTTTCTTTAATAATCCGTTTTCAATTAAACCTATAGGCTTCAGGGTTGGGACCTGTAAATACATTTAAAAAAAAAAAAAAAAAAAAAAAGCATTTCCTTGCTAGTCTGGTTGTTTAGGGTTTCCCAGGATAGTTTTTACATTTGACTGCTTTCATCTTGGTATGCTAATGGAAGACTACCCTGATGAAGTCATTGTGAAATGATGATGTTATTTTATGCTTTGGTTCCTACAGACTGCATGCATGTACAGTAGAGGCGATGAAAACGAGGAGAAGTGTGCATGCTGAGCAGTTGGATGAGACAGCCCGGACTTGACCTCAGGGGACTCGGCTCCAGTCTTCCTGAGTCCATGAGCAGCAGGAGCCTGTGTAAGCAACTGTGACGGACGGGTCAGGGGGAGGGAGGGAGGGAGGAGAGAGGCCTCAGAGCTGACACTGCACACACAAACACCATGACAGCTACATAAGAAAAAAACACTTTCCATTCCTTGAGATTTTTAGAAAATGTACGTTATTATAGAATTTTTACAATTCCATTGGTTATTGTACAGATTATTAATTCTCTAGAAAAGAGCGAGAGATCCTGAAACAAACACTGAACACAGGTAAAACAGTTAGAAATGTTTGTTATATCAGACAGTTTATTACAGCAACCTTGCTCCTTGGCTTTTCCAGCAGTATTAATAACCTACTCTCTCAACCCAGAAATTCCTTGAACCTTGATCGCTGTTGCTTGAATAATGCCTGATTTATGACATTAGCTGCAATAATTACCCCAGATCACTTGTACTGTATACCCCTTGATTTTGAGCTCTTTTTAAGAAAAATAAAATTTGGCAACATCAATTTTAATATTAAAGAACAAAAAGTAGCCAATTAAGTTAACTATTTAAAGGACTCTGTAAATGTATTGTACACTAATTACACGCAAAGGGGTTTTACAGCGGGCCATTTCATAAATATTGTGTAAGACAGCGCCTATAATTCCTAGTTAATTTGTCTGTTGAGTAATACCTAAAGGAAATAGTTACATGTTCTGAAATAAGGAATTTCTTCTGGTGCCCAACAGTGTGTTTAAAAATATAAACAGCTTCCTCATTTTATCATGTTTGTTTCCTTGGCACTCTTTTTCCACAAAAAGGAAAAAATAAAAGAAAGAATAGCTTGACCTGACACATGCACTAATAATAACTGTGCAATGCATCATTTTCAGCAGGAAACCTTACACAAAGGTCAAGGAAAATGGTAAAACATTTTCAAGGAGCATTGACCCAGTATAGGGTGTATTGAAGACAGTGTTTACAGAATAAATAGAATGCAAATTATGTATGAATGGCAGTGGAATGGCACTGCAATTTCAGGATGAAATGCGTAATGAATTTTGCCCAAATAAAAAAAGACTAAAGACACACATTTTTCCACAAGAATTAGAAATGCTTTACAATAAGACTTTAATGTCATCCTCAAACCTCATCACAATAGCTGTGAATAATATATATATCTATATATATATATATATCTATAATATATATATATATATATCTATATATATATATATATATATATATATATATATATATATATATATATATATATTTATAAGAATATATATATCGTCTTATATTACCATTTATTACATATATTATCCAAGAATAAATGAGTAAAAAGTAAAATTAATACACCTGTACTTGCCAAATTAGTTATGTTCAACATAAGGCCAACTAATCTCCTATTATTGACATGAAACTTGGTTTATTGTATGCCATTTTGTATGGAATCCTTTGCACAGAGCCCTAGTAACTTGACCTTTGAGAAGTCTTTATATATATATTATATATATATATATATATATATATATATATATATAATATATAACAGCCCCCATGTAGACAGGCTCAACCCGTAACTGGTCAACCCTGCACAGGAGAGGCAGGCCGTTCAGCTCAGGATTGAGGGACAGCTAAGAGAACAAACTTGCAGTCAGGCCTGGCTAAAGCCAGTGTCATTTTTACACTGATAATACATCACTTATTTCATTTGATGAGGTAAAAAAAGGTTTTACATTTTCCTTTTACTCTTAAATTACTCAACTTTATTTTCTTTATTGCATTTCCCTTAAACAGCGATATATACAACAAACCCTATATATTAAGCTGAGCAACTTCACCTAACTTTCCATTCATAATAATAATAAAAACACTGTCAATGGATTGCACATAAAAGGGCTTTTGTTTTCGATAAGGTGCACAGGGTGCTTTTACAAACAGTGCCTGAGCCAGCACGTAGCCTGCTCTATTGTCAAGTCCTAAATGGACTTTATCAAGATACCGTATGCTTTCTATCTTGTTCTGAAGTGTCTGACCAGGCAATCACTCCTACTTATTGTGCCAAATCACACTTTCTTACTTATCAAGAGAAGAATTTGAGAGCAAATGTTTATTCAACACCATTCACACATTAAAGTTATAATGTGATCAAAGGACTAAATTATTTGAGTTCTCTGAATAGCATCCTAACAACCTTTATATGCCACAGCTAGAGAAGGTAATATAAAGTAACGTGTTGGATCGTTACCAATGATTGTATTATTGTATTATCTTTATAAATTACAAGAAACAACAAATACCAAGAAAGCAATCATTTAGGTATCGTCAAGTCATTTTTTAATATTTTAAGCTTAAAACTAACCTCAGGCAAAACCATTTAAGCAGATATTAAAACTATTGACTATTAGAACTGTTTGATTTTTGTTGGGATATTTCTCTTTTAATATCTCTGTTGCCACCTTCAAGCCAAGTGTGTATTTTGATGTGTGGAACCTTAGCAAAGCATGTGACCACGATACTGAACTCTGGAGCGAAGGGTCTTTCCTGGTAGTGCCACAAAGGCCAATCCAAAACTAGGATTCGAACCTGCAAGCTCTTGGTGGTTTGACTCCCCTTGTAATCATGTGGCAGAGACTTTCCTGAAGAAATCATTGGGGAAAATCACTAAATAATATTTTATATTCTTTAGACCTGGAGTAAAACTACTGCAGGTACAGTGTGTGTTAATAAATATTTTTTGATATTCATGAAACTGTTCTAGATTGAAATAACATTATCTTAATAACTCATGCGTTGAATATTTGTGAAAAGGGTCAAATATTATATATTCTTCTGCTGTGTAAGTGCATGTGACAGATACAGATACATAACTAAATTAAAGGACAACAACTTATCTTGTTTTCCCCTGGTCGCTTCCTGTTTTCCATACAGAGATATCGAGGCCTAACCTGCCATTGCTCAGCGTTAAGGAAGACCAGGCTGATCTGTCAAAATGTGATGGAATGAGCGTCTCCTCGTAGCATGACAGCGCCCCAGAGTACAGTGGAGAGTCTAATTCCATGCAGATTGAAGACCTTGTTTGTTGTGTTAAGCACCAGGGTCACTGGGTATGAACCGGCATGATGTGCTGCAGCTCTCGACAAGGATGATCTTACCAAAGGCAGGCTGACTGTAAAGCTCCGTTAGCTCTTTCATTGAATCTGATAATTATCTGTATTATCTTGGTGGCAACTCAGTAGATGTTAAATAGGTTACATTGCATGCAACTATTTAACTGCTGATATCTTTAAAGTGGGTGCACATTCATGCTGAATTAATGCCATTCATGCAGAAATGTTCCTACAGAAATATATTTTAGTTACTCCCACTTATTATAAAATCTTGGCAGCTAACATAACAGCAAAGTGAAAACCTTTAAAGGACCTGAGAGGAAAATTACACTATGTATGGCTTCGTACAGTATAGGTTTGGAGAAAATTGTGTTGTGTTTTGTGTTTTAAATCTACTTATGCTTCTATCAAACTTGTGCAGAGAAAGAGAGAGAAAGAGAGAGAGAGAGAGAAAGAGAGAGAAAGAGAGAGAAAGAGATTCAGATACAGGGGAAACTAATTCCAATTCCAGTATTGAAGCAACACCACTCAGAATGACTGTGAACATCATACAACAGGAACAGTAAAGAGGAATAAAACAGCCATCTAAAGCTGCTGCCTTTTTAACTTATTCTGATTCATGTAACAAAAAACAACATAGCAATACATTTCAGAATAAACACACCACTAAACTGTTTCTGATATCAGGGACTGCTATACTGCAAGTTATAAAGATATATAGCTATCGTTGTCGGTTATTCTTACTTACGTCGGGACTCAACTGTCTACAAAACACAAGCAAAGGACCTCCCACCGAATGACCGACTGGTTAGATCTGGAGGCCGACTTATAATATATATATATATATATATATAATAATATATAATATATATATATATATATATATATATATATATATATAATCACATATTTAGATCTAGACTATGTGCTTATAGGTTAGTGGTACCTAGCACTCCCTGGCATCGCACCAAAGTCTTGCTATTGACAGCACCTTTGGGAGTACGTGGCTGACATTGCAAAATAAAATATATCTTATTTTAAGTTCAAAACTGTATCCTGTTTTCTACAAAGATACAAAATGAATGTGATGGATAAATTACTAGCACAAAGAGCATGACCTAGGGAAATAGTTCTATTTCAATAACCCCGGTGCAGGACAGTTTGGAGCCCACAGTTTTATTTACTTTTTTTAATTGAAGGGTATTAAATCCATCAACAGCAGATCCTGTAGGAAGCTGGGAATTTAAAGAAGGAGACCTGGCTTCAGACGGCTTTGGAAGGCTCCCATCATTTGTTTTTTTTTAAAAGGAAGCCAGACATTAATCATTGAAAGCACAGCACAGGCAGCTGAACAAAAGCCATTTGCTGTAACTGTCATACGGGGATTAACAGTCAACTGTCACAAACTGATGCAATTCATAATTTGAGAAACAGACAAATTACAGTGCCATATTACTTACCTAGGACTTTTAAAAGACATTTGCAATGTTGACATCACAAGACATTTTTTTTGCAGAAACGCAACATTTTAAACTGCTATGACAAGATATTATTTAGTATTCCCACTTCCCATTTAAAAATTTCTAATTTTTGTAATGCTTTTAAATATTGTAGCGTGCATGGGGGAAGGCAGCAGCAGGGCTGGTAGGTGACGTAATCACATACAAAGACATAAGCCCGATATACGTTCCTTGCAAAGGTACTATGCTTTAGTGCGAGAGGTCCCGGGTTCACGCCCGCCCTCCGTCTGTGTATGGATTGCCTCGACCAGTGCGATGCGCCTGCCTGCGTTAACCTAAATCACTACATTATAATGTGTTTGCACTGTGTAAATATAAGTTACAATGCTAAATCAAAGAAGACATTTGCAGTTGAAAATTATGAAAATAACTACCTTAATAGAGCACTACCATTAACCACATAATGCTCAATTGGTCTAGCATGTATGATGCAGTGCTTTGCTTTGCTATCATATGTTCACAGCCTAAAAAGCCAACATTCCCTTGTGCAATACATGATGTGTTGCTATGATTTGGGGTTTCAGGAATAGGGTCTAGTTCCAGATTGAGCCTGGAGACTGTAGAGTTCATATTAAATGTACAAATCCTGGCAGTAGATACAAGAGGTGCTGCAAATTGAGTATTTGACAGAATATGAGTAGAGATTAAAGCAGCATTCCACCAAATCAAGGCCTGGTTTAATCAGTGCACAGGTCCTCATTAAATGAGCAAGGCTGCCTGTACTTATTTAACAGAGAGGTCTACCAGCTGCTAGTCAGATCTGTTTGAATGTACGGTTATGAAAGCACAGGACTGACAGATTTTATACAAAAGGTGAATCTTATGTATTTTTACGATGCTTACACTGTATTGATCTTGTTAAACACAGGCAATTCTATGTAAATGTGCACGCAAATAAAACCACGCCAGACCGACTTAGAAAAAGTGTTTAGCATTTGAAGTGGTGTCTTTGAAAGCAATGCTTTTGTTGGAACAATAGTATTTATCTACTTCAGTGGAGTGGGGGAGATTGATCTCTGCATACAGTCACTAACTTTTTGGGCTAACTAATCTGTGTATTGGCAGGCAATTCACTTTGATGAAACACACTTGAGTAATAATTATGTGTATCGACAGCAGAATAAGGAAAGGAATTTTTAGGTAAAATGATTAAGTTGACTATCTTCATATCAAACTGCAGAACACCACATGTTTTTTTTTATGTACACAGAAAATTGAAATGGTTAAAAATATTTATTTTACGAAGTTTTCGTCTTAAGCTCTTCTTTAGCCATGTAGAAAGAAAAGTAAAACAGTGAAGTGAACTTGTTCTTTTTCGTGAAATCTTTACACCTTATTCTGTGTATAATAATAATAATAATAATATGGTTTCCAGGGAAGCAGTTCAGAAATATGTGCACCATGTTTTTTTTTAACTGAGATATTTTTTGGTGTAAATGCGGGATGCGTGGGTTGGTTATTTTATGGTCTTTTTATTGTACACAAGATGATGATCCAAGCTCCAGCAGTTCAGTACGAAGATTAGGAGCCTGTGCTGACAGGGATGAATTATTTACCAATGGTATAAAGTGCACCCTCTAGCTCCACAATATTAGCTTGCTACTGTTATAAAATTGTCTTGGTGCACGACCTTTGCCCAGATATTACTTCAGGTAGAATCAGCTTTCCTAGACAGGGAGGCAGGCACAGGTGGGTGAACTTGTGTGGGAAACACTGCTTACATTGATCTTTCTGTAAAGAAGATGTAAACATGTAGCATATGTAATCAGTAGATTAGGTAGATAGGTACTATTTAAGTTATTATGGTAACTCACCCCAGTTCTTAGTAAGCGAATGCTTTTCCTATATGTGCTCCATTCTAGTCAGTTGTTTAGGTCAGCAATTGGTGGATGTGCATGATGAGACTGTTGTTGCACTGCTGGCAGTCCTTTCAAAGCGGTGCTTCGGTACAGCATTCTCTTGTCAGACCTGCTTTAGAAATGCAATCTAGAAGTACCTGTCCAAGGCCATTGGTCTTGACATGAGTTTTAATTGAAAAACGCATGGTGATACCTCAGTGAATAAGCACGCCTCATCCTGTTTTTATGTTATATTCCGATTTTAGAATATGTTTGATGTTATTAATAGTCAAACAATCCCTTGGACATGAGGGGTATACACTTTCTCTTTACTTACGGAACAACTATATACCAGTGGACTTCTATTAAAAATGAACCGTATTGTGGGCCAGAAAATTGTTATAATGAACAATGAAGATTAGCCAGCTCTAGAGTAGCTATGGAGTCGTGGAGATGAATAGCTGGGTTCACAAGTTTTAAACCTTACTACAGGTCATCTGAAAATACAAGAACCGCCCTGGATTGGTTATTGGATCAATGGCAGTAGATGGCAGTTGTGAGCGGCACCCCTCCCTAGTTTTTTTAGATCAATAATATTGAGGTGAGCTGTAATTCATTTAACAATGTTTGAGTTTGGTTCCTTATTTCACTGTAGCTTTTTGTATGCAAGATCTTATGGGCAACTGTGAAATTCTGAAAAGGTGTGGTCTACTTGGATAGTAAACAAGAGATTAAATAAATAGAAATAAGGATTTCAAGTGGTCCAAATTAGCACAACAATTAAGAAAAAAAAATCTACAAGCTTAAGAAATCTTTTTATTATGCACATTTACCCCTTTTTCAACAACTTTTACTGTGAAAAGCTTGTGTTGATGTTTTGTTTTCATTTTTTAAACACTCCCTGTGATTTCTGAAACAGAACTGGAAGAGCGCCCAAAACTGAACTCTAAATATAATAAAACATAAAACAACTTAAAATACAGCAGATAATTAAATGTTTACATATTCATACATTTAAAAATTAGTATTGCCTTTTCAGTACTTTTTGTTTTTTTAAAGTGAAAGTCATTGCACTTAAAGATTGTCATACAGAAATGGAAATCACTGGAAGCCAAATAGTTATTAATCTATTATTTTAATTAAAAGTGTTCTTTTGGTTTAGAAAAATGCTTCTCTTATACTTTAGCTGAGTTTTCAGATTTCTATAGAAACCAAGTACCACATAGAGGTCATAGTAATGTTTTAAGTATTTCCAAAAAATAAAATGTGTTCTTAGTCACGCGTGATCTGACGCAATCAATTAGAAAAGTTAAAAACTATATTTAAATCAACAGCTATATCATCATCTCAAGTCCATAGGTAGTTCTTCAATGCTGTCCATCAATAAAACATGTTGAAAAGTTGGTCCAAAATCATACATTGGAAGGTCAGAGTTTATGCCAGTGCCAAAGCGCACCATGAATCCTGTCTTACAGGAACAGATAGTCCGGTCTGTTGGGCGATGGAGGATGGTGTGAAGTGGTAATCCTCATACTTCAGCTCTGAGTGTCCGTGGTCTGTGTGAGCCGGTGCCTGGGGGAAGCAATAGATAAACCTGATAAGCTTACTGTAACACAAGAGAAAGCACAGAGTGGGTGCTTCACACACATTTTAAACACAGGCCATTGTATTAACAGATTACACAACTCAGCCTCTAATTTAACTCAGTGATTCCAAGACCATGTTACTATAATTGAGAGAAGCAAGTTAAGTTGCTAGTTTTGCAAATCAGCTTTCTAATGTTACCTGAGAACTACTTCCTTAATGTCAAAGGCAATGTCATGTGAGCGTACCTGAGTACCAGATGCCACCGTTTGGCCTGAGAAGGGGGAGGCAGACATGTTAGGTTCACTTTTTATAGTGGAGGCGCTCTCAGAGGTAGTTATTGAAGAGGGTGAGTTTGTACTGGAAGCTGAGGAACCTGCAGAAAAAGAAAATAAGCTTTTTTTCTTTATTCAAATAAAAAAAAGAAGCAAAAGTGAGTGCAGATTCAAAAGTCAACAGTATTTATAAACTGAATTAATAACACCCAGCTCTATTGGACATTGTTGATTAAGCTTTGTGATGAAATAAATAGGCTACCTTTGAAAGATTATTTTTTGCTTATGAGACCCACACCGTTTTGCTTTAACTATTATTTTTTGGGTAATCCTATAGTATACAGGATTTAGTGAAAGTAACAAAGCGGACCTGCGGAGTTTTTACATTTGTTCAGATTCTTCGGTTTTCTTTTTCTTGTTTGAATGCTCTCTTTCTTCATAGCCAGGGGTCTTGCAACCTGAAAAAGAAACAGGGCAAAATAAAACCACTGCACCCAAATTAAAACATCTGTTTTTTTTTTATAATAATCATAAGAGTTTCAGTGTTGTTAATAATACAGTGCATAGTATATGGGGGTGAAAATGCACAACATACCCCATGTAGTTTCATGTAAAGCCCGCAAGCGTTGCACACTGGCTCCCCTTCGGCGTTCCGTCTCCACAGCGTTGTGGTCGTGGTGTGGCAATTCGTGCAGCACAGCCCCGCGCGCCGGGAGGAGGACTGCTGGAACGAAAGCAACAGAACACACAGGTTAGGACAAGGGTTCAACAAAACAACAGTGCGCTGACGTCACGGCTTTCAAAACCGGCGCTATAAAACGGGGTTATTGGTCAACACAACGGCGAATGCATAATAGGCACACTAGTAATGGAATTATTACATGTGGGCAAGTAACCGTTTCAATTAACCAATATCAACCAGTGATGTCACTTGTTCATTTTTTAAATGTTTTTTGTTGTTTGTTATATAAGCAATATTTTTTTTTCCTATTGGCTATTGCCATTTATACACGTATTACAAAGAAATTCGGTCAGTATTGTTAGTAATTGGTAATTATTTGGAAAAAAAGTAACTGTTTGGAATAATGATACAGTTGTATTGTTATTATATTTTATCGAGTATGGACTATTTCGTTCTCCGCCGTATTAGTGCTCGCACAATGGAGATGTCCTTTGCTGGCTCTGCGGGCACATAAAATTAAAACACTAAATTAAACAAACGCCTGTAATATTTTAGTTTTGATAACTATTGTTTAATAAATAAATCTTAGTACCGTTTGCCATAGTAATTCCCTTGAAATTCCAATTACTTAATTTGAATTAATTTCAGGGAAAAAAGAGATACTGTCAGGTAGTTACGGATGCATTTTAAACCGAACGCGTGACATTGTTCGAATTTTTTTTTTTTCCTTTTTTTCAGGAGTATACGGTTATTGTATATTCTCACTATAACAACCTTTCAAGGACAATGTATTTTTTTAGGACAAAAGCTAAAATAATGTATTGCTAATTGTCAAGTAGGTTATTACTCAGCAAGGCCATCTAAGTATTCTTTTGATACAAATCTGAGCCACAAAGGAAGTCGTTGACCCTGGTTTGTGTATTGGACTTCCTGTCGTCACCTTTTCTTCTTCATAGACCCCCCCCCCTTTTTTTTTATTGAAAATTAGTTAACCCTAATATTGTAAATGAAATCTGTTACTGTATAAATAAACCAAACCTCGCTCAATTTATTAAGGGTGTGTTTAAATTAATTCACTGACATTTTTATATATGTATTTTCAGTCTGAAAATTCATATTTGACTACACTTGCATCTTATTTCCATTTTGCCTTTGTTTAATCATCTATACTGTCACATATGTATTATTATTATTATTATTATTATTATTATTATTATTATTATTATTATTATGCGAAAAAATAATAAGAAATGCCCACTGTCTTACCAGTCTTTTCTGTGGTTTGATAAGAGGCCTGTTGATGCCGTTCATCTTGTGATAAAGTCCACAGGCATTACAGAG